>NC_081407.1:518428212-518750712 GCF_030272615.1 Cryptomeria japonica | reverse complement strand
CATTGGGAAGTTTTCCCAATGCATCTTACTCTTCTCAAGGCACTTCGGGAAGTCTTCCCAATGCACATTGAGGAGTGTGGAGACAAGAAATGTCTTTAAGGCATATCTCTTGGTCTCCACACCCTCTCTTGGGCCTTGTGTAAGCTCACAAGCAATCCTAGCCCTTCATCTTGGATCCATCCTAACCATCCATTCTTCCTCTCCTCTTCCTATAAATAGAGGACTCCATCCCTTCATTCTCCATCTCCAAGCTTAGTAATCTTATGCTTCCCTTTTGAGCCTACGAAAATCATCTTAGCAACCTTACCATGTCAAAATCATACCTCATCCACACTTAATTATCTCATCCATATCATCCTCCAAAATCCCTTTCATATTGTGCACAACATTGGAGAGCCATCCACATCAAGCAAGCAAGAGGAGCACATCAAGTGGAGCATCATCCAAGGGCACCTTCACTTCATCAAGCTCCATCTGAAGGAGAAGGTATAAGGTTTGTGAGGTATATGCATTTAATTCGTGTTTTTAGCATTTCAAATTATGTCTTTCAATTTCATATGATTATATGTTTGATTTGCATATTTGCTATCTAATCCACCTCACCAGTCTTTTATCCTCTTCATTTTGGCACGCCCGGTGGGACCCATGTCCCTAAGAACTAATGTTTTTTATGATTTTTTGTGAGTTGTGAGACACAGGTTCCGGAACAATGCGAGAGACTGCAAAACAGCGCGAGCGACTCAGGTTCAGCGCGACAGAAAACCTGCTTCGGCGCGAGCGCAGGCGCATCAGCACGAGCGCTAGCACACCAGCACGGCTGCCTGACATAGTTTAAATTTTTTCCCGCTCGTTGTCTAAAATTTAAAAAATTTGCTATCTATCTGTTTGTTTACCATGTGCGCAGGCGTTTCAGCGCGTCCGATTTTAATCAGCACGAGCGTTTTTATGACATTCTCGCCCAGTTTATTTGAATTTAAATTTTAAAAATTTTACCTGCTAACTCTCACAAGTTTCTGTTTTTAGGTTTCAGCACAAGCGTAAGCGTTTCAGCGCGAGCGCAGGCATTTCAGCACGACAAACAGGTATAAAATCCTTCTCTGCCCTGTGTTTTCTGTCATTTTTATTTTTTTTACTGGCATTGTTTAGTTCAGCGCGTACACGAGCGTTTCAGCACCTGCACAGGCCTTTCGACGCGGCTGACTGCACTTCAGCGCGTGCGCTGTAGGTGCAGTACAGTTAGGACTAATTTTTATTCTTTTAGTTTTGCAGTTTAATTCGACCGTCCAAGACTCAAAAAATAAAAATAAAAACTACTAATCCCGTTTTTGCAGGTTGCCTAGCAGATTCAACCAAACATTGTGCTTTTTTTTTAAAGTTAGGCACCTAGATGTTAATTAAAAGGGAATGAATCATTATTTTACGTGTTTTAAGAAAAGCGTAAAGGTAGGAGAGTATGCTCTCATCTAACTAGACGATCAGAAATCCAGACCCTCCAACCTTTTCTTGTTTGGTTGCATGTTTACCTCTAGCGAGCCTATCCTCCCAAGTTCTCTTTGAGAAGGTAAAAGGGGAACGACCCAAGTGAGTACACCCAGACCTGGGGTTCCCAACTCACTATAATAAATAGGCCATTGACTACGAAAGGGTCAATGGTTGGGGCTATATGAGAGTTTACTCTCACATTGGGTGCTTAGTAGGATCCTAGAGATCTCAATCACGCTTGTGTGACTACTAAGTTCTTGGTGCTTCGTTGGGCTATAGGACTCAATTGCACTTGTGCAACTCCGAAGGGTATTTCCTGACGGGAAGACTTACTAAACATCTTGTTCATAGTGGCCAAAAAACTTCTAGTCATTGGTGCAGGAGGTCAAACCTCCAAAGCTGCCCATATCTTTACGACCCTTAGTAGAGACACAAAGTTCACCATGAGGAGTTTTCATGGGAATTGATGCTTGGCTACCCCAAAGAAGTGAGTGTCGTGGAGGGGAGCCAATGGGGTCAAACATCTAAGTGTTCGCTCTGGGTAGGCGTAGCTGGGAAACCAATTGGGATCCAATGACTATTGTCCTTGCCAGCCTTAAGAATGTTGTGTATGAGCATGAGTGTCTTTGAGATAATATGCATTTGATCATTGTGTTTGCTTTGTTTGGTACATACTTTCCAAGAGTAGACTAAAGACACATCACTATCCCCAAACACTTTGAAAAAAAAAAAACACTTGTCAAGACACAAACAATTGTCCAAGTCATTACCCACACAAAGTCCAAAATTGTGCCAAAGCTCCATCTGTCCCATGTCCCATAAACCCGAGTGAGAGGCTAAGAGTCCGGCCTCCCATTCAACGTTCAATTTTGTCCTTTGAAACACCAATTATCACCAAAATCAGGGTGGTCGTAGTCCTTCATACAACTTGCCATTCAAGTCAATCCTCTATTGAGTCATATTCATGCCAAGAACAACCTAGTCATCAAGTTTCTTCTAAGTCATCACTATCACACCTCCTCAATCAATCATCCTCAAATTTCCTAAGGACTTAGCACATCAAATCAATCTCTCACCACTATCAAATCAATCACCAAAATCCAAATCCAATCATCCTTTAATCCAATTTAACCTCACTTCAAGGTTGCATGCCTTGTGAAGTTCCATTTAGACCTCATCATTAATCAATTGGCTCTCGTGCTTGAAGAAGAATCCTCTCCAAGTATCTTTTGCCTAATCTTGTTGAGTCGATCAAGACTCTTAACTCATGTCTTTACTTTGCCTAGGGTCATTAGTTAACCCTTAGTGTAAGAGAGGCTTTCTAATCATCATTCCTAGGTCTAAATCCTACCCAGCTTGGTCATTACCTTGTTTGTGGTTTAATCCACCACCTAAAATCCTCATCCAAAGACTAAGGTGTCAAATCCTAATCAAATCCGGGCTCTAATCCAAGAGCCCCTGCCAAATCAACAAAAATCCCTTGTCATCAAAGACAAAATCCGAAATTCCACAAACATCTTGCTAAGTCCTTTCATCAAAAGATTTCCTCCTCCAAACTTTTCTAAGATTAGTCGTGTATGGTCACAACTCAATCCCAAAATAAAAAGATGGCTAAACAACAATATGGCATGTCGGATATTAGTGTCCTATATGAAGACCCCAGGCAAGATCCTGCATAAAGTGGGCAACCTAGCAATCAAGATCAAAGCCAAAATCCTAACATGGTTAGCCAAGATGAACTCTCCCTGGAAGTGCAAAATTTTCTAGCAGATTCTTATAACCAAGAGATGGTTGAAAAGTTCATCCAACACAATCCTACTGCACTTCTAAAGACTCTCCTTGAAAATGGAGCTCAACTTCCACCTGAATTTGATAAATCCACTCTCAACCAACAACCACAAGGGGATCTTACGTCCACACAAAGCATTGTACCCGCTACTCAAATTCAATCAATTGCAGCCCCATCAATCATCCAAGCTCAATCAATGCCGCCCACAGCACCTCCCACCGTGGTCTCCATCCCACCTTCTTCCTCTTTACCATCTGTACCACTATCAAATCTGATCTCATCCATCCTCCAACACACTTCTATACCACCTCCTTCCATTCAACCACATATTTCTATTCCACAAATTTCCCTTCATGTCAACAATGTCACAAATTTTATCCAAGCCGTACTCAATCCCGTCACAACAGTATGCGGACCCCAACCAACTATCACCCAAGTCCCTATGACATCGGTCATCATATCTCACGTCCCCGCCTCCTCAGCATATCAATACATTAGTGGTGGTGCACCTTCCTTGACTCATCCAATTCTTGGGGCAAATGCAATTCATCATTATCAAAATCCACAACAAGACCTCATCAAGGAAATTCAAGACATGAAAAATATCATCAAGGACATGAGAGAAGGGACTAAAAAGAGGAAACCTTACTCATTTGAGAAATTTTGTCCTCGTCCTTACGACCCATTTATATCAGTTGCACCTTACCCTCCAAGGTTTGAGATCCCTAAATTCACCAAGTATGAGGGCAAAGGAGACCCCCACAACCATGTCCAGGAATTCCATATCTTATGTCAAGAAGTCTCCTATAGTGACCTATATCTCCACAGACTTTTTCCCCAGAGTCTCATGGGGACGCCCTAGCATGGTTCTCATCTCTACCATGAGACTCCATTGTCTCCTTTCCAAACTTGGTAGAGAAATTTGTGGCCCACTATGCTTACAACATGGCTAATGATGTTTCTATGATGGACCTATGCAACATAAAACAAAGGCCTAGAGAGACTTTCACAAACTTCCTACAAAGATGGCGACATCTTATCAAGAAATTCCAGTGGGACATGCCAGAACAACATCAAATTGAATTGTTTCAAAAGAACTTGGTGCCTGAACTTTCAAGACCCTTGACATCTCAATGCATCAAATCCTTCCAAAAATTGACTGATAAGAGCCTTTCCCTTGAATGTGTCTTGTTGGAGGAAGGAACTTTGAAACATTACCAGAAATCGACACAAAGTTCTTCCTCTTATCATAATGACAAGCCAAAATTCTGGTCTAAAAATAAAAATGTGGTCAACGATGGTATAACTGATGTAAAGCGGGTCCAAACCGTGGCTGCTCCCCCAAAATCCACCACCAATAATCATCAATTCAGTAACCAAAACAACCAAAATCAATCCCAAAAACCTCACAACAATGTCTCAGGCCAGGGGCGACCACCCCGATCAAATAACAGAGCTCCAAGAGACTTCACTCCTCTTGCTGAGCCTATTGAAATGGTGTTTCAAAAACTTGTCCAAGCAGGCGCACTCGTCCGTTTGACCCCAATCAACCCAAACCTAGATGGTATAATGAGAATGAGTATTGTGAGTATCATCGTATCAAGGGACATGACACACGAAAATGCATGAAGCTCAAAATCTACATACAAGATCTCATTGACAAGGGTGAAGTTGAAGTAGCAAATGCAAAACCTAGTAATAACAATGACAAACTTAAAATGTACCAGGAACCCTTACCGAAGCATGATAAGGAAAAGGCTCATCATCTAACGCACTGGGTTATGACTATACCAATCACATAATCAGCTTTGACTCTTTAGTGGGTCACATTGAGCCCGTAAACAACCATGTTAACGTCATAACTATCCAAGGAGTTAACTCTCCCCCTCCCCAAAGCAAACCAAATCTGGCTAGGATAGGCATTCAAGGCATCATGCCTTCCACCTCCCAAAATGACTGTAATGTAACCACACATTGGGGAAAAGTCACTATCCAAGGAGTTCCTCCCCCACCAAACCCCCCACCCATGTCTTCCACCCACCGATATGACCTCTTGGACCAACTTGGGAAGACCCCTGCACAGATTTCCATTCTCGAACTTCTCAAGACTTCCCCTATACATAAGGAAATTTTGGAACAAGCCCTGCTTGAGTCCCGCATTCCTGATAACATCAATGCTACTCAATTCCAAGCTCTCGTTGGAAACCTTGCTGCCCAGCAGCACCTTGTATTTACCTCCAAAGATGCTCCTGCAGATGAAGATCACAACAAACCTCTGCACATCAAAGCCCTTATCCAAAAACACAAGGTCAAGCGTATTTTGATAGACAATGGATCCAGACTTAATCTGTGTACATACAAGTTAATAAAACAATTGGGACTTTCTGAGGACTTGGTGGACACATCAGGAAGGATCACCATAAAAGCATATGATGATGTAGAAAGAGTTTCGAAGGGCATGATCACCTTACCTCTTCAAGTGGGCCCCATTAAAACTAAAACCCCATGCCAAGTACTAGATCTTGATCTCCCCTATAATGTTCTGCTCGGGCGGCCATGTATTCACTCCTTGCAGGCCATACCCTCCACCTTCCACCAATGCATCAAATTCCCCTATAATGGAAGAGAGATCACTATCAAAGGTGATCCCCAACCTTTTCAATATTGCAAACTATTAGAGGGGAAGCATCTGTATCATTTCCCACTAAATAGACCCTCACCAACACCTCCATCTGACACATCAAATGTTGCCTCCACTTCATCCCAACCAAATAATCAAATCAAGATCTTGGATAATGGCTGTGGAGAATACAAATTGGAGGATGTCTTATTAATAGGCAACCTCCCTCTCTCTCCTAAGTCATTTGGAAAACTGAAAGAGCTCAAAAAGGACCCGAAACTAGTCATGCAATGTCAAAACACCACCTTCCAGCAATGGGTCCCACTTGATGAGGAAAGCCTCGAAGCAGATGTCTCTTCATGGCTGTACCTGGAAGAGGACGAAGATCCAGCAAAAATATCTGAAAAGATGTATCCAAAACCATCAATCATATTTGAAAAAATGGGTTACAAAGGGCATGGCCTGGGAGCAGAGGAGAAAGGAAGAAAAGCACCCATAAATCTTATCTCCTACAAGTACAACAGAGGCTTGGGATACACCCCAGTGCCTAAGATTACTATCGTTGGTACCCCTTCTAGTCCTTCTTTGGATATCGAAAGCGCTGATGAAGAGGAGTTCCACAAAATGCCTTATGAATACGAAAAAGATATCTTCTTCGACACTCGCGCCAATACCATTTCCCCCATCCCCTCTTCCCTCTCACATGAGCTACATCTTGTTCATCCTAAACTCATAGACTGGGGCCAACGAGACAAACCCACCTTAGACATCTGCACCAATGATAATGCTCTCATTACTCTCCTAACAATGCAAAATCTGAAAGATTGTAACAAAGTAGAGGGCATTCAGCTACATGAAAAGGGATACTTTGGTAGTCGGGTCAATACCCTCAACCGCAAAAAAGATAATCAAAGCAAAAAACATTATTCCTTAGGTGAAAACCTCTCTGAGGCGCCTTTGGATGAGCGAAAAAGAAAAACAAAGGGCGTATCCAAAAGTGAAAACCTGGAAAAGGCACTTGACGATGAGGGACTTGACCTCCCTACCATTGGTTACCTTCAGCAGGATAGATCAAATTTGCTGATACAAGAAATAGATAGCATCAACATGGGCACCGAAAGCATCCCACAAAATGTGTTCATTGCTAAGTCCCTCACAAAACAAGAGAAACAAGATTTTATCAACTTCCTTACAGAGGTAAAAATCAATTTTGCATGGTCCTACGCCTATATGCTAGGGTTGGATCCCGCCTTGGTGGTTCACAATCTTGCCATCTGCCCAGATGCAAAACCTGTAAAACAAAAATTTTGCAAAATGCACCAGCATATTGCTCTCCTCGTCAAAGCAGAACTTCAAAAGATGTTGGATGCAGAATTCATCAAACCTATAGACTACGCTGAATGGGTTTCCAACATTGTACCTGTCGGCAAACCTGCTGGAGGCATCCACATCTGCACAGATTTCTGAGATCTAAATAGAGCTTGTCCTAAAGATGATTTCCTGCTCCCCAATATAGACATGATTGTGGACCTTATAGCAAGACATGAAATGCTATCACTCATGGATGGGTTTTCCGGGTACAACAAAATCAAAATAGCAGATGAGGATCAACATAAAACTGCATTCACAACACCGTGGGGTACTTTCTGTTACCAGGTCATGCCTTTTGGCCTTAAAAATGCTGGAGCCACATATCAATGCACCATGACAACAATCTTTCATGACCTCTTGCATAGAATTATGGAGGACTATGTGGATGATCTGCTAGGCAAATCCAAGACAAGACAAGAACACATTCCTATTCTAAAGCAGATCTTTGAAAGATTAGAAAAATACAAACTACGCCTGAATCCCAAAAAGTGTGTGTTTGGAGTCACATTAGGAAAATTATTAGGATTCATTGTTTCCCGCAGAGGCATTGAGGTTGATCCTGCAAAAGTAAAAGCTATCATGGAAATGCCTCCACCGAAAACTCTCTGACAACTACACAATCTCCAGGGGAAACTACAATTTGTTAGACGCTTTATTTCACAACTAGCAGATAAGTGCCATCCATTTGCACACCTCTTGCGCAACGACACGAAATTCAAATGGGATTGCTTATGCCAAAAGGCCTTTGAGAAACTAAAAGAATATCTAGCATCACCTCCAATGTTGATGTCGCCTACTCTTGGAAAACCCCTTATTTTGTATATATGTGCTACTGCAATGGCATTGGGGGTATTATTGGCATAGACAGATGACCAAGGGAAGGAACATGCCATTTACTACATCAATCGAACATTGGTAGGGTATGAACTCAATTATACCCCCATTGAAAGAGCATGCTTGGCATTGGTGTTCAGCACACAGAAACTCCGACACTATATGCTAAACAACAAAACAAAACTAATTGCTAAAATTGATCCACTGAAATATCTCTTGTCAAAGGCTACTCTCACTGGCAAAACTGCTAAATGGGTCATGCTCTTAAGTGAATTTGACATTGAATATATGGACAGAAAGGCAATCAAGGGACAAGTCATTGCAGATCAGTTGGCTAAAGCTCCGCTTCCAGGTGACCATCCTCTTCTCACAGAATTACTAGATGAGTTCATCATGATTGTTACCACATCATCCACATGACGATTGTACTATGATGGCTCTTGCACCCAAAATGGATCAGGGGCAAGAATATTATTGGTCACACCTCAAGGAGATGGCATCCTGAAATCATACAAGATATCCTTCACATGTACTAATAACATAGCAGAATACGAGGCACTTATCACAGGTTTGCGCTTGGCCATTCACTGGAAAATAAAGGAGTTACAAGTCTATGGCAATTCCCAGCTCGTCATAAAGCAAGTCAATGATGAGTACCAGAAAAAAGATGATAAACTCCTTCCCTACCGTACTATGGTTGAAGATCTTAAGCAACGTTTCATGGCAATCAAGTTTGATCAAATCCCATGAACAAACAACAGGGCTGCAGATGCAATGGTCATCATTGGCTCCCTCCTTCAAATGCCAGCCCATAGTCAGAAGTGTGAGTTTTTGGTTGAGAAATTGTTTATACCGACATATGACCTACCAGAGTCTGAAATGGTGTGTGTTCTCGTTGGTCCCGAGTCCCCTTGGTACCAAGAAACCTTCGCTTTCCTCAAAGACAACACTATTCCCCCACATCTCACTAAAACCCAACAACAAACCTTCAACCGCTGATGTGCTCGTTACACCATCCTTGGAGACACCTTGTTCAGAAGGCATTTTGATGGTTCCCTCCTAAGGTGTTTAGATAAACAAGAGGCAGAATGGGCATTACGTGAAGTACACGAGGGCATCTGTGGGGTACACTCAAGTGGGCTCACATTGGCTAAAAAAATTTTGAGAACAGGCTACTATTGACCTAAGATGGAAGTAGATGCACATAACTATGTGAAGAAATGCATCCCTTGCCAGCAACATGGCGACAAGATTCATGCACCATCACAAGAATTGTAGCCATTTATTACACCATGGCCCTTCTCACAACGGGGGCTCGATCCCATTGGGAAAATTCACCCTCCATCTTCCAACGGACATAAGTTCATTATCATCACCGCCGAGTATTTTACCAAGTGGGTAGAGGCTATCCCTCTTACTTTCACCACTGGCAAGCAAATATCCAAATTCATCCTGAACTACCTGATCTGCCGATATGGCATCCCAAAAGTTATCATCACAGATAACGACGGACAATTCAAAAACCAGGATGTCAAAGAACTCTACCAAAAATTCAACATCCACCATCGCTTTTCCACTCCATATTACCCCCAAGGCAATGGCCAAGCTGAGGCTTCTAACAAAACCCTAATAAAAATCCTCAAAAAGATAGTCAATGAAGTTGGCCGTGATTGGTACCTCCAACTCCATCCTGCTTTGTGGGCCTACCGCACCTCCATCTGCACCCCCATAGGCGCCACCCCTTATTCCTTGGTCTTTGGCTCCAAAGCCATCCTTCCCCTTGAGATCGAGATCCCCTCTCTAAGGGTATCACTGCAAAACATCCTACCAGAGGAAGAATACAGAATTGCCCGCTTACAAGAGCTAGAATTGTTAGATGAAAGGCGCCTCAAGGCCTTGAACCATCTCCGGGTATATCAGAACCGCTTGCGTATGAGTTATCACAAAAAAGTCAGAACCCAAGAATTCCAAGTTGGTGATCTTGTCCTCATGGAGAATCGGAAAAATCTACAAAAAAGAGAAAAGAAAGGCAAGTTCGAGCCTAATTGGCTTGGACCATATGTAATCACAGCAAAATATGGATCAGGAGCTTATCAGTTGGCTACTCCTGAAGGCGATCCTTTGGATGATCCAATAAATATCATGCACCTCAAAAGATTTTATGCCTAGTCCTCAGAAAGTCTTAAACTGTCAAAAAAAACAAAAAAATCAAGAAAAATACAAAAAAGTGAGAAAAAAGATCCTGAAAAAATCATAACTTTGGTGAAAACCTGGCAAACAGGCACCATGTGACACAAAAAAAAAATCAAAAAAATCAAGAAAAATACAAAAAAAAAAGAAAGAAAAAACAATTCGTTCATTAGTGAAAACCACTTTGTGGCACTATGGACAAGTACCTTGGTGAAAACCTCCATGCAGGCGCCAAGGTAAATAACCGGATCCACTGTCTATCCTGTCGATACTATAAATCACCCACCATCCAGTCCACCCATGCATAGCATTCCTTCTCTTCCGCCTCCCAATAAAACACGCGTATGATGATGAGTCTTCGCCTAAGTCATGAACAAGGAATGTCCCATTAAAGCGAGCTTTTATGCCTCTATATAAGCTTCAAGAAGTCTTGAGAAACAATCCCAAGTCCTCATATCACTCTCCAAAAACCATGAAATCACTTGCCTAAATCCACAAGTCCACTTTTCCCTGGGGATGATTCCTTCCCTCGCCTGGCAATCTAATCCTCCATCCTAGTCCTACTCTTGGCAAGAGGTATCATTTCATCACAAAGAGGTGACTTGTTAGATCTTGTTGGATCTTTTCATTTAGACCTGCATCTTTTGCCCTACAACTGCAACTATCTATGACTATCTAGATTTGCCATATCCAGGTATGTTACAATAGGCACATACTAGGACATATTTTCATAGAAAAGCATGTTTTGGATTTCTCTTGTATAATCCGACGACCTGGTATTAGTGTTCATCAACACTTACTTTCTCGTGTACAAGAGTTATCGGTGTGTTTGAGGGTCTCCTTGCACGTACCCACAATTTTGTATCAGTGTTTCTTAACACTTGCATAACTGTGTGTAAGGAAATTCTGTTTATCTGAGAGTCAGTCCATGCGTTGGATTTCTCGTGGCATCCTGATTTCTATAATCAGTGGTGCAAGTCACCCAGGGCAATATCAAACTAGGTTGGCTCTCCACATTTTGTTGTGCACAAAATCTCACTATCATTCCATAAGATCCTAAACTCAATAATCCCATGAAGTTCTTAATTTCTCCCATTGTTTTCGCCTATTCCATATTCTTCTATCTAAGAACTTTGTGTTATTATTGTCATATTCCCTCTTTATATTATTTATTCACATCATATAGATTGCATTACTTATTTCATGTAGATAGGCATTTTTCACAAAACATTCATCCATATAACATTACATTTAGATTGCATCATAAATCATTTAAAATCTATCACACATATACATTTATACATAAAAACATAAAATCACTCATCCTGCATCCAAAAACCATGTTAGCAACACATTATAAACACACATGTATAAGCATCCACTCTGCATCACAAAATAAGTCAGCATAACACATCCATGATTGCATCCATATATGACATCATAAGAAGAACAAAAAGAATCCATTACAAGAAACACTACACATCATCTGTCACCAATCAAATCATGTATATATATATAAAGAGGAAAATGTGTCTGTCATGATATAATGATCGCCCCCAAGGGTCAAAAATATAATACACAAGCAATACAAGGAGCTAGCTCTCCCCTCCTGTTTCTCCACCCCCCCTCCACTGTACCACCCCCCTCTATTGTACCTCCCCCCCTGATCCTCCTGTCCCCCTGCTGGTGGCCGAAAACCCACTGATCCCCCTGTCTGCTGACTCTGAGTCGGTCGCTGACTATGGGTCTGGTGAGACCGCACACTCTCAGTATATGATGCTTCTCGATGTCCTGTAGGTACTACTCCATGATATAGTCCCCTATAATATTGTGCCTCTTAGGCTGACCTCTCCGCTCTCTCTCTATTGCAGACTATTAGAAAATATATGTGCTAATCTTGCTGGAACCAATGCCTTGCGGGCTGCATCCCTCTCACCCCGCAGTCGTGTCGCCTCCGCCTTCGCCTTCTGCACTTTGGCCTGTAATCCCTCTAACTCGGCATCCTACCAATGAAGAGAATCCTGGAGCCCTGCAATAGCTGTACCTATCTAGGCCTCCTCCAAAATCCTCTCTACCTCCTCCCCCTTCGCCCTCAAGGCATCCACCTCTGTCCTGGCAGTATGGAGACTCTCTGTCAGATCAGCTATCTCCTGTGTCAGCTGCCCCACCTCTGCCTCCATGCTCTCCCTCCGAGCCCTCTCTACCTACGACTCATCCTCCACGGAATGAAGCCTCGCTTGATAGTTATCCTGCTCCTGTTGTAATCGGTCAAAATCAGCCTGTGTCGGTCCTCCCCTCTCCCCCGCCTGTATTTTAGGGATATCCATGGGAATAGCCTCACCTCCCTCCCCAACTGCAGCCTCCTCTCGCTCACCAACTGCAGCCTCTCCCACTGGGGCATCCTCTCCATCCCCCTCCTCCTCCTCTGGAGCCCTCCACCACACAAATCGGACTCTCCTCTACCCTCCGCCCACACCACGCTCTGCACGAACTACAACTCTCTCTCTTGGGCCATCATCCTCCCCACCCACCACCTGATCAACCCCTGGCTCCAACTCCTCATCATCCAAAACCCCAGGAATGGTAAGCCGCACTGGCAAGTGCCCCTCCCACTAGCTCCTGTGTCCACCTGTCATACTTGGGTCCTCCCATCCGCTCATTGCAAACTATGTGAAAGGTTGTCTGGAAGCTCGTAGCCTGTCCAAGGGACTTGTTATAGGCCCCCAATACCTCACCTCCGGTGTGATCTAAGGATACAATGGAATATCCCCCACTATATCTTGTATCTGCCCAAGCTGACGGGCCACCCTAAATGGAGCATAGTACTCCATGATATACATAGACCTCTCAAATATCCACATCTCTACTCCTGCCCAGTGCAACTACCAGTCATCCCTCCACTGCTCACATCCCAAAAATGGTCTCCATGTGAACTGCGTCAGCTCATCTAAGATCCTCCTCCAAAACCACATAGACGTTGTCTATGTGTAATGTAGCAGTCCCCTGTACCTATCCACAAACGGTTGTCGTGGCCACCTGTCCTGAACCCCCAATGGCCGAGTCACTTCAATGTGCTCCCATGCCCAGATGTGTAATAGTGTCACCCCTGCAAATAAACTGGCATACTCTCTGTAGGTCACCAGGTGCATATCATGATAAAGTTGGGCTAGCATCATTGAGCCCCATGCATATTGAAGGCCATCATGCACCATGAAGTAAACACATTGGCTCCACCCCAGAGGAAATCTGTGTCCACCCAAATCCGGTAGGATCCGCCCACTCAGGAAGCTGCAAATCACCAAAACCAACCGAGAGATCTGCCGAATACCCATCGATCGGCCCAAGTGCATCCTGCTCCTATCTAGCATCGATGGCGTCTCATACTCTCACACCTCCCTCAAATAAAAATCAGCCGCATCCAATTGATACTCAGGGATCACACCACGAACGGGGATCTTCAAGATCCTCCAAACATCTAATAAGGTCACTGTAGCCTCTCCAGTTGGTAAACGAAAGGTGTTATATCGACTATCCCACCTCTCCACTAGCGCAGTCATCATAGCAGTATGCGCCCATATCCTAGGCCACTTGCCTACATAATGCAATCCCAGCGCATCTAGAACCTCCAGCTCATCGCGGCCTAGCTCGTGGTACAGACTCATCATCGTTGGCCAATGCTCTCTCGACGTAGTGGTCCCCTCTCCACATGCATCCATTACACCAAAGCATTACTTTCACATCTCAAAACCCCCTCCTGACCTCCGGAACCAACTATACCCTTTCTCCCATTCCAAAAATTCTAAGCAAAAAGTGCGTCCCCCCCTTCCTAGGCACACGCGCTGATTTACCCAGTGCTCATGCCAAAACCGTGATGCATGCACCATTTTGCAGGTGCTCATGCCAACAGAGCCCCCCCTTCCCTCTTTTTTTCCCCCTCCCAACCTTGTCAACGCGAGTGCCCGCGTAATCCCTTGGGCACCCGCATCGAAGCGCGACCGCTCGCACTGAAGCACGAGCACTCGCGCTGATCTCCCATTCCCCTCCCAAAACTCTCTATTCTAACTAGCTCTTCATGGGCACCCACGTTGATCGCTAGCACTCGTGCTATTCTAGGGGCGCACGCGCTGAAACAGTGATCAGCGTGAGCACCTCACCTAATCTTCACCCCTAATTCTAGCCCTAAAATGTGCCTAAAATCAAAAATTTCAAAAGAGGGATAGACCTACTCACCGGTAGTCCATAGCTCATCGATCGGTCGAATCGCCTGATCCTCTTTGCGCGATGATCACGAACTAGAATACGGTCCATCTCTCCTTCTCTTCTTCTCCGCTCTGAGTAACTCCAAGGCTTGTGTGTGACAATGACCCCTCATGGGGCCCTTTGTGGCTTATATGGGCCCCCATGAGGGCCCATTTTCCTCTACAGTCTCGCATCTCCTATTCTCCTTTCCAAATTCTTCCCAACCACTTCATATTTCTTCCTCATTTATCCCTTCCACTCTTATTCTTCTTCCTCTTTGTTCGAGAATTTTTTCGTCTTTTTTTCGAAAAAATTCTCGAGGGGGCATACAACTCTCACGCTTTACACTGGGGCATCCTTTTCTTCTTCTATCTTCTACGCATCGCCACATTTGCCGTTGCGTAAAAGATGGGCAAAATGTAGACACTTAAAAATAATTACTATTATTTTTAATTCCTAACATAATTAATTAATTTAATTATGTTAATCCAAATTCTCCTCAATATTAATTAATTAAAATTAATATTGTCACTATAGTATGTGACTGATTTATTTTTTAAATCAATCCCTTTCTTAATTCTTCTAAAGGTTCAATCCTCACAAATATTCCTATTAGCTAATTAATTTCAATTAATTAGTTAACCTACATGACCCCTCCAAATCATCTTCCTAATTTATCATTAACCTAATAAAGTCTTCTAGAAACTCCCTAAATCCACTTAACATTATTCTAGTAATTTTTAATTCCCCCACTCATTCTCTCTCCTAGTCAAATCCTCCTACAAATCCTATCCCACCTAATTCTTCCTCTAATCCCCTCCTAATGAGTTTCTAGTGGCTAATCATCATGATTAGCCACAAATTCAACTCCTTGTCCCTTCCATCCAGCCACTATCCTTAAATGCTCTTTTCCTAGGTGGATGTGAGATTTTCACATTCCTCTAGGCATCTCCTCTCCCAAGGAATTTTTAATTCCTTCTTATTCCTCCAATCCCCATGATCATCCCTTTTAGGGGAATTTTAAATTCTTCCTCCCTATTCTTCAAGGAATGTCACATCCCTTGCTCCTCTCAAGGCACATTGGGAAGTCTTCCCAATGCATCTTACTCTTCTCAAGGAACCTTAGGAAGTCTTCCCATTGCACCTTGAGGAGTGTGGAGACAAGAAATGCCTTTAAGGCATATCTCTTGGTCTCCACACCCTCTCTTGGGCCTTGTGTGAGCTCACAAGCAATCCTAGCCCTTTATCTTGGATCCATCATAACCATCCATTCTTCCTATCCTCTTCCTATAAATTGAGGACTCCATCCCTTCATTCTCCATCTCCAAGCTTATTAATCTTATGTTGCCCTTTTGAGCCTAGGAAAATCATCTTAGCAACCTTACCATGTCAAAATCATATCTCATCCACACTTAATCATCTCATCCATATCATCCTCCAAAATCCCTTTCATATTGTGCACAACATTGGAGAGTCATCCACATCAAGCAAGCAAGAGGAGCACATCAAGTGGAGCATCATCCAAGGGTGCCTTCACTTCATCAAGCTCCATCCGAAGGAGAAGGTATAAGGTTTGTGAGGTATATGCATTTCATTCGTGTTTTGAGCTTTTCAAATTATGTCTTTCAATTTCATATGATTATATGCTTGATTTACATATTTGTTATCTAATCCACCTCACCAGTCTTTTATCCTCTTCAAAAACAACATCCTGTTGTACTTTTACGATCAGTGGAAGTGCCTGCCCAGTCGAAATCAGAATACCCTTGGAGTTGTATCTCAACATTTTCATACTTCAAGCCAAGTCCAATAGTACCATGCAAGTATCTCATAATATGCTTAGCAGCCATTACGTGAATCTTCTTGGGTTCACACATGAAATGACTTAACACATTAGTAGTGTAACAAATATCAGGGCGAGTGATTACCAAGTACATAAGAGATCCAATAATTTGTCTATAGTATGTAGGATCTATAGGTTCTGAATCTATTGCTTCACTTTTGAGCTTATGAAGATTTGTTTACATTGGAGTGGATAGAGGTTTACAATCCATCATACCAAATTTGGTCAAGATATAAGTGGTGTATTTTTCTTGATTTAGGAAAATATAATTCTCTTTTTTCCATACTTCTAGACCCAAAAAATAGTGCAGAAGACCTAGATCCTTCATATCACATTCAGCCACAAGATCTTGTTTGCATTTTGCAATAAGATGATCTTCTCCTGTTATCAACAAGTCATCAACATAGAGAACAAGTATTAACATGTTACCATCTGATATTTTGAAGTATATGTTAGGATCTTCTTCATTTTTGGAATACCCTGGCTTGGAGAGATAACTATCTATCCTTTCATACCATGCCCTGGGAGCTTTCTTAAGGCCGTAGAGAGCTTTTTTCAGTTTACACACATAGAGGTCTCTATCATGTGTAGCAAATCCTTCAGGTTGTTCTATATATACTTCTTCCTCAATAACACCATTAAAAAATGGGGTCTTTACGTCCATTTGATGTATCTTCCACCCTTTAGATGCTACAATGGCAATAATGGTTCTTACATAAGTATATCGGGCAACTAGAGCAAATATCTCTTCGTAGTCAATTCCAGCCTTTTGAGAAAACCCCCTGGCAACAAATCTGGCTTTGTGTTTTTCAATACTACCATCTGGTGCATATTTGATTTTGAATAACCACTTTGAAGAGATAATTGATTTGTCTTTTGGTCTAGGTACAATGTCCCAGACATCATTTTTTAAGATAGATTGGTATTCCTCAATCATTGCATCTTTCCAAGCTTGACATGTTAAAGCCTCAACATTTGATGGTTCAAATTTTGTAAGCTCGGTCATGAGTGCAACATAGCATGATTGACTTCTTGTTTTCTTATTCTCTCTAAAGATTTCATTAGGTTCCACATTATTTTCTTCAATCATCTTTCTTGCCCATAGTGGTCTTTTCTTGTTGTTAGGATTTTCAGCATTCTCAAAATTAGATGATTGAGGTTCATGATCTTCTATGCTATTCTCCCTATGATTCTCAATTGTACGATTTTCATCTGATTTTGTGGTTTGATCATCTTCTGCACTTAGAGAGAGTTTATAAGCAACATCTTCTTCAAATTTGACATCTCTACTGATTTCAATAGATCTTCATCCTAGAATATAGACTCTATATCCTTTAGTGGTTTCACTGTAGCCAACAAATATGCCTTTCTTCCTGAAGGGTTCTAGTTTGGTCCTCTTTTCTTTAGGAACGTGAATATACACGTGACAACCAAAGATTCTTAGATGGCTTAAATCTAGTTTATTCCCTATGAAGGCTTCTTTGGGTGTTATATTCTCTAAGATTGAATGAGGGCATCTATTTTGAATGTACACAACTGTATTTGAGGCTTCATCCCAGAATGAGATATGTAGATTTTGATCATGTATCATGGCTTTAGCGGCTTCAATGATGGTTCTGTTTTTCCTTTTTGCGACTCCATTTTGTTGAGGATTATAAGGTACTGTATACTCCATCTTAATCCCAACAGAAATGCAGAATTCTTTAAAATTTTCAGAGGTATATTCACCCCCATTATCTGATCTTAGAGTCTTTATTTTCTTCCCAGGTTGATTTTCCACTAAGGCTTTAAATTATTTGAATTTCAATAACACTTCATTTGATTCTTTGAGTTTTATGAAATAGATCTAAGTTTTCCTAGAGTAGTCATCAACAAATATCACGTAATACAACAATCCCCCTAGTGATGGTAATGACATTGGACCACATAAATCAGTGTGGACAAGTTCTAGTACAACTTTGATTTGTGTTCACTTGAAGGAAATTACCCTTTTGAGTTCTTCCCTAGAGCACATCCTTTACAAGTTCAAACATGATCAAATTTTAGATTGGGTAATCTTGTGGTGATCTTTCCTATAGAATGTAGGGCACTAAATCGAAGATGTCATAATCTTCTATGCCAAATTTTATTATAATTTGATACTTCAAGATTTAGTGCTTGTTTTTTAGCATTACATAGTTTATATAAACTACCATCTCTAGATCCTATAGAAATAGCATTCTTTATGTTGGAATTTTTAGGCTAGAGTAGAACTTTGTCTTCATGGAAGGTGACGTGATATCCTTGATCAGCTAGTCCTAAAATAGAGACCAAATTCCTTTTGATACCCGGTACAAAAAGAACATCTTTCAATTGTAATGTAACTCTTGTTCTTAATTAAATTGAGCATGTCCCAATTCCTTTCACTGGATAGGTAGAATTGTCTCCAATTGTAACTTCTTTAGTTGAGTGCCCTTCAAAAGTTTCGAATTGATCTCTAAATCCGGTTATGTGTCATGATGCTCCGCTATCGATTATCCACATATGTTTGTTTGAATTTAGTTCGCTTGATAAGGTTAAGAAGAATAGAGGTTTCTCTACTTCCTTGACTTCAGCTATGGCTGCTTGGGCTTTCTTTCTTTCTGGGCAGAACCTATGAGTGTGTCCAAATTTATCACACCTGTAGTATTGAATCTTGGAGAAGTCTTTGTTTTTGTGATTATTTCCTCTCTTCCGTTTGAACTTCTTTTTCTTCCCTTTTTTGCATGTTTTAGCATGTAGTGCTTGAATTTCTCCCTCTTTGTTTGGACCCATCCCTCTTGTAATTAGTCGAGATTCTTCTTGAGTGCAATCGTTCTTGAGTTGATCGAATTTTGGTAGTGTCGGTTGAGCACTAATGCCTTGAATAAAGGATTCCCAACTGGATGGTAATCCCTTAAGTACTATTAGAGATAGCTCCATACCATCTACATTATTTCCAATAGTTGACAATTGGTCTTTCAACTCTGAAATCCTCATGAAATAGGATGCGATTGTTTCTCCTTTGTTCATGTTGATATGCATTAATTGTTGTTTTAAAGTGAGCAATTTGCTTGCATTATTTATTTCATATGAATTTTGGATGGTCTTGAACATATCATAAGTTGTAGTTAGTTTTGATATGGTTGGAAGAATGTGATCTTTAACAACATCAATTATTATTTTCTTAGCCTTGTTGTTATGTCTTTTCCAGGTTGTTTTCTCTAGTTCGTCTTCGGGCATCTTTGTGTCTTCTTCTATGTATGCATCCAATCCAAGTTCTTGAAGAATTGCTATAATTCAAATTTTCCATGAGACAAAGTTGGATGCGCCTTCGAGTCTATCCTCCACTCTAACACTGTTCACCATGATTGTTCTTCCTTTGATTCTGAATGCAAGTCTGAATTTTAATTAAAAATGTTACTATCTTTTATTTATTTCTCTACCAACTTGGCTCTGATACCATGTTAAAGAATATAGATCAGAGATAGAGAAAACAATAGTCTTTTCTTTCAATGTATATTTGATATATATATTTGATTCCTGACAAAGAATAACTGATTTATTATCGACTGCTTGTTGTAAATGTAATTGCCACTGTTATTGATTATCGTTTTCTGCAAGCATGGATGTCATATGCATATCGGTGAAGGGTTATGTCTACGTAGAGGCATGACCCCTACGTGGCATCATGCCACATAGGGTCATGACCCTACGTAGCCATAGCGCTTCACTATATGTTGTCAACCATTATTAGTTGGCACCGAATTTACTTACGGTGATCAATACCATCGTGCTTAATAACAGCTCGGTAGTAGTAATACCGAATATGATTTGAAAGTCATTGGATACAATGATAATATGTTAATGTTTTTGAAAGTCATCGGATACAATGATAATATGTTAATGTTACTTTCATTATATATATATATATATATATATATATATATATATATATATATATATAGCTTGCTTCAATCCGAATGAGGCTACATCCTTAACAAACTTGAGTTTGAAATCCTCTAACAAGGTTACTCTTAACCGGGCTAGGCCTTTAACCAAGCGCATTCCAAAAGAGTGCAAATACATATTGTGGGTGCTAATTCCCACCGTGGTTTTCCCAGTTGGGTTTCCACGTCAAAATCCATTGTGTTATGGTATGCATGCTTTGTTGGTTGTTTGCTTATGTGGTTATATTTCTTGCATGCTTATTGATTTTTCAAGTTGATGAAAGTTGTTATCAGATTTATTAAGTTTTTGCTTGCACTAATTCACCCCCCTCTCAGTGCCTAATTCTCTTAAGGCTTAACTGTGTGGGAAGGATCTCTAAGGCTAACATGGTGGAAGGTTCAATGAGTTACAGGGAGCTATCAAATAGGCTTTTAGAATCTGAAGAAGCCCTTGATGAACTAAAGGTCAAGTACAAAGCTTCATTGGCTAAGAGAAGAGAGTTGGTTGAGTAGTTGTTGGAACTTAGTGAAAGCAGTTCATCTGAGAAGGCAACCATTGATTCCTTGTCTAATGAGGTGGAAAAGGTGAATGATGAAAAGAAAAATCTGAGGAAATAGTTGGAAACCCTTACCATCAAGATGAGCCAGGATTTGGAAGCCAGGAGGGTAGCTAAAGACAAAATAAGAGATAAGGAGCATGAGATCTTTAAGCTAAACTGGGAGATTGGTACCTTGCATGCACATCTTCATGAGATCAAAGAGGAAAAAGAGGAAATACAAGCTGATCTAGACATGGCTATGTCTCTTAGAGAAAGTCTCACAAAGAAGAATGAGGATCCTACCAAGGAGTTGGCTGATGCAAATGAGTTATTAGCTAAATTCAACAAGAGAACTCCTGTTCTTGATGAGAAGATTCAGACACAAAGGCACAAAGGAGATACACATGGTTTGGGATACACAACCTTTGAACAAGGAGAGCCATCTGGTACCAAGGACACCATGCATGAAGCCAAATCTGCACTAAAGACCAAGAAGAACACCGGTAAGAGAACATATGTTTTAACTATCATAAGGTTGGTTATACTGCAAATGTTTATAGAAGTAGATTTAGTACCTTTGATATATATTGACGTAATGCATATGAAGGATATAAGCCTAGTACTTTTGATGGATATTGCTTCAATTGCAACAAGTATGGGCATAGAGATGTTGAGTGCAGGTCAAGAGTAAATAATCAGAGATCTTACATGGATCAGAGGTCTAATGGTGAATGGTAAAGATCTTACAATGACCAGAGAAACCCTACTTGGCACAGACCTTATGTGAACCAATCTAGTCCATATGAAATGGAGAATAGATGGAATGTGACATGTTCAATCTGTCACAACTATGGTCATATAGCTATGAATTGTCGAAGAAGAACTTATAGAGGCAATGTTGGACCCTAGAGAACATCTGGAATGGTATGTTTCTATTGTCACAAACTGGGATGCATTGCAAGGTTTTGTAGAGCTGGAATGAACCAATCGGTTAATCAGTCTGTTGATCGGAAAGAAAAGAAGAAGGTAGATGTGGAAGAAACCAAAAGTGAGATGAATAAAATATGGAGGAAGAAAAGTGAGGAGAAACCATTGAAGGACTCTAATTCTTCACCTGGTGTGGAGAATCCCTCACCGGAAAACTAAGTTATGTATGAAGCTTAGGGGCAGCATATTGTCATATCCATTTTCGGACCCCCTAAATGGTGTGCAGTAAGTCAAATCTGCATATTTTGATGCAAAATGATGTTATGAAATGATTTTGAGATGTAATCGGTAAATTGGATGTATTATGTGAACCAGTAGCAAGTTCTAGGGTTAAACGATGATTAGGGTATGTTCAACCGGTTTAGCATTAAATGTAATTGGTAAAGGGCAAATAAAAAGGTGTTTTATAGTCTCATTTTTCACTTAGCATTTTTTAGAGCATATTTGGAGAGCGATAGAAACATAGAAGAGTATATGATTGCTACTTTGGCAAAGTTGATAGTAGATTGTGAATATTTGTGAAAAAGTGAATCGGTGGAAGAGCATTCAAACCGGAAACCCTAGTTGTGAAGAAGTCTATAGGTATTTCTCTGTGAATCTAAATTTGTGTTTCAATTTTCACGATGGCTACACCACAATAGAATGGGATTGCAGAAAGGAGGAACCAGACCATAGTTGAAGTAGCAAGAACAATGTTGATACAAGGGGATGTATCAAAAATGTTTTGGAGAGAAGCAGTTAGCACTGCAATATACATAGTGAACCAGATATTGGTCAAGAAAGGTAGTGACAAAACTCCCTATGAATTATGGTATGGTCATACTCCTGATGTTCGTCATTTCAAAGTCTTTGGCAGCATGTATTACATAAAGAGAGATGAGTATTGATAGACTTATAAAGCACTGAGAGGGGGGTGAATCAATGACAGCAAAAACAATACCACTTTCAGCACTGACCGGTTGAGATACTTAACAAGTTTACTAAACACTATGCATGCAATACAAAATGATATTAAAGAATCCACAATAAGTAAAACATACACCATAACACAAGTGTTTATATGTGGAAAACCCAAATGGGAAAAACCACGGTGAGATGGGACTCACAAGTTAACTATCTGCAGTAATAGGTAACTGATCGGTTAAGGTCTACAAAAGTGCTCTGCTAGGAGCGAATCCTATTAAAGATCCCAAAGCTCTATTAGGAGCTATACCATGTTAAAGGTAGTACCCTGTTAGGATTAAGTTTAGTAGAGAATTTCAGAATCCAAACTAATGGATCACCATGTTAAAGGATTTGTACAATGAAGCTTGTTAGAGCTTACCCGGTTAGTGGATTTGACTGTTGTAGTGATTAGAAAACAATAAGTGGTGTGATCTAAAAGTAGCACAACTTGCTTGAATAGATCCTCTTCTATGCACTCAAAACTGCATCACCAACATATTTTGTAATGCCTTCAACAACTTAACACTTCTATCTTCGCATCAAATCATCTCATAAGAAATAGTTTATCATAATGTAATTATATAGACCTTTAGATTTCATGTTGTATTAGAAATCATATCATAATTTCCTAGGTGCAGTGCATCTGGACAATCTAACATAACTCATCACAAATTACTGCCAAAATTTGTCAGTTGGGGGTAACTCATCACGATCGGTGATAACTCATCACACAATCAATGAATATCGGTTGGAACACCGATACCAGTTAACTGGTTAGAGTTAACCACTATCAACATGTAAATTGATTGTCCTCCATTGCTTCTTTGATGGTCTCCATTGAATATTCAAGTTGGTGTCAAGTCATTCCTCCATATACCAGTTGTCTACATGTACCGGTTGACACTCTCTAAACATCCAATACTAGTTGCAGTACAAGTAACTTTAGAAGTAATACTGGTAGACAATGTGAACATGTGTGTGTGTGTGTGTGTGTGTGTGTGTGTGTGTGTGTGTGTGTGTGTGTGTGTGCGTGTTCCATCAATGACAACATAAGAAGTCATTCATTACAATCATCATCAAGCCAACAAGTATACAAGAAAGTTTGATCCTAAAAGTGATGAAGGAACTTTCCTTGGTTACTCAACTAAGAGCAAAGCATTCAAGTGCTTTAACAAAAGAACCAAGAAGATTGTGGAAAGTGTTAATGTGAAAGTTGATGAGTATTCTGACAAATCTGATGATATCAGAAAGTCTGATGCAATAGATGAATATAAGTTAGTGATCATTGAACCAGAAGTTCAAAATGATGTTGAGCAAAACAGTGCGGAGGATGTTGCTCAACCAATGGAAGAAGAAGAAGAAGAAGAGGCTTCTACACTGGAACTGATTATACCTAGATATGTAATGTTGAATCACTCTGCATATTAGATAATTAGAGACAAGAATGTTGGAGTACAAACAAGAAGAAAGATTAGAGAAAGTGCTTGTCTGATTTCCACAATTGAACCTAAGACAGTGAGGAAAGCTCTCAAGGATGATGATTGGATAAAGGCTATGAAGGAGGAGTTTGATCAAATAGAGAAGAACAACACTTTGTAACTTGTTCCCAGAACAGCTGATAAAAATGTGATTGGTACTAAGTGGGTGTTCAGGAAAAAATTGAATGAAGGTGGTGAAATGGTTAGGAACAAGGCTAGACTAGTTTGCAAAGGATATGCACAAGAAGAAGGTGAGGATTATGGAGAAACCTTTGCACTGGTTGCAAGACTTGAAGGAGTAAGAATGCTACTTGCATTTGCAGAATTCAAAGGATTCAACGTATACCAAATGGATGTCAAGTCTACATTTTTTAATGGAATTCTAGAAGAAGAGGTTTACATTGAACAATCGGGTGGGTTTGCATTGACAGAAGACAATGACATGTGTGCAAACTTCATAAAGCTTTATATGGGTTAAAGAAAGCTCCAAGGGCATGGTATGAGAGACTCCTTTCACACCTGATAAAGATTGGATTTCAAAAAACTAGTGAGGACATCAATATTTACTTAAAGAAAGAAGGAGACAAGTTATTGATTGCAGAAGTATTTGTAGATGATATCATATTTGGAGGAGATGATGACATGAGTTTAACTTTTGTAGAAGAAATGAAAAAGGAATTTGAAATGTCTTTGATAGATGAAATCAAATTTTTCATTGGTTTGTAGGTCCAACAGATGAAAGGAGGAATCTTTATCAGTAAGTCCAAATATGTGAAGGAGGTATTGAAAACCTTTGGAATGGAAGACTCTAAACCGGTTGGAACCCCTATGGTTACTAGTTGCAGATTATCCAAGGAAGATGATTCAGATCCAGTGGATGAAATTGAGAATAGATCAATAATTGGTACACTACACTATGTTGTTCATTGCAGACTGGACATTTCTCATGTAGTTGGTATAGTGGCCAGATATCAGAAAAGTCCTAAAGAGACTCATATGGTGGCAGTGAAGAGAATTTTCAGGTATCTTAGAGGAACTATTGATTATGGACTATGGTATCCATACAAAGGAAACTTCTCTTTGAAGGACGGATGTTGATTGGGCAAGTAATGTAGATGACCAGAAGAGCACAACCGATGGTGCATTCTTTCTAGGAGGAAGATTGGTATACTGGACTAGTAAGAAACAAAGTTGCATTTCTCAGTCTACATCAGAAGCAAAGTATGTGGTTGCATCTATGAACTGTACTCAAGGAATATGGATGAGACATGTATTAGAAGGATTCAAGGAGATTATGATAGAATCGATGGTCATATATAATGATAATACGAGTGCAATAAACATTTCAAAAAATCTTGTATTGCATGCTAGAACAAAGCATATTGCACTGAAGTATCATTATTTGAGAGAAAGAGTACAAAGAAAGAAAGTCGGGATGGATCATGTGTCAAGCAAGGAGCAATTGGCTGACATCTTCACTAAGCCATTCCCTAAAGAAACCTTTGAGTATCTCAGAGGAAAGCTAGGGTTTATACCCCTACATAAGGTCAATTAAGATGCTATTGCAACATCAATCCAGTGAACTCATTGAAGATCTTTCATTGTGGATTGGTGAGAAAAGGGCTACTCCTCAGGGGGAGCATCAAAGATGAAGAAAACAACAGCAGCAAAAGATTAATTTGACACTTTGCACCTTTGGCATTGTCGTCAAAGGGGGAGAAGAACAGTGAAGAGCAAAAAGAGAAGAACAAGTGAAATAGAATAGAAGAAGAAAAGAACAGTACAACAGTCAAAATAGTTTGAGTTCCAGTTTTGCATCGTGAGCTTTTGGTGTTGCTATCAATGCCAAAGGGGGAGATTGTTGGCATAACTATTAGAGATGATGATGAGATGAGAAGATGACCGATAAAGTTGATATGATCATGTATATGTTGTCATTGATGTCAACTAGTTTGACCAGATGCAAAATTAGCAGAGGAGAGAAGGAGAAGTTGAATCATGCATTGCAGTTAGAATTGATTGTTGCGGTTCAGAATATATGTTCATAACATTGGCATGAGTCTGTGATTGAAATCGCATCAAGTTTGGTGAACCGGAAAGCACATTTATAATTGATTGTTATGAACTCTGTGACGAAGAATGAATACCAATATCAGATCTTTAACTGGTAATGATTTAAGGTTTGGTGATGGATCTTATCATGATCATAACTTAGTGATGACGTGTCACAATCCATGTATAATGATAAGATGGTATTTAAGCGCGTACAAGGATCGAATTTCTTGGGAAATAATAAAGTGCTTAGAAGAATGAAACAAGGGTTTGATTGCTTATCAAATCGATGTGCGGTGATCATTAAATGGTGGATATCATCTAGAAATTTGTTGTAATGATTTGTAATGTATTTTGATGGAGTGTTTTGCCGCACTAAATTTAAATTCATTGTATCTTGTTAATGTAATTAGGGTTTGTAGCCGCCCTAACTAAAAAGTGTATTTAGGGCTAGTTGGAGAAGACATTTTGTGTCAGTGGTTTGAGAAGAAGGTATTGCCAAACCAGTTTGAAGTGTCTGCATGTGTGTAGCAGAGTTGTGTTGAAAAGGATCTGTACTAGCAAGCAAGGAAGTGTTGTAATCAGATCATTTGCCCTGTTGTTCCCTAACAGTTACAACAGTTTGAAATCCCTTAACCGGGTAGATCCTAACAGGTTTGATATTGTAAATCCCTTCACCGGGTGGCTCATTAACTTGAGTTTGAAATCCTCTAACAAGGTTACACTTAATTGGGCATATTGTAAGCTCTCAACCAGGCTAGGCCTTTAACCAGACGCATTCCAAAAGAGGGCAAATACATATTGTGGGTGCTAATTCCCGCCGTGGTTTTCCCAGTTGGGTTTCCACGTCAAAAATCATTGTGTTATGGTCTTCATGCTTTGTTGGATGCTTTCTTATGTGGTTATATTTCTTGCATGCTTATTGATTTTCAAGTTGGTGAAAGTTGTTATCATATTTATTAAGTTTTTGCTTGCACTGATTCACCCCCCCTTCTCAGTGCCGTATAAATTTATCACTGTCACCTTGAAAACTTTTAGTCCTTGCCGGTCCACACAAATTAGTATGAAAAAGATCAAGAATTTCATTAGATTTATCATGTATGCTTCTAAAAGAAGTTTTGACTTGCTTACCCATTTGACATTCTCTACATATCGGATTATGAGGTTTGACAATTTTGGGCAAATCTCTGACAGCCTGTGTTGAACTGATCTTCACTATGCAATCAAAATTTACATGACACATCCTCTTATGCCATAACCAACTTTCATCAATCTGAGCAATCAAGAAAGATTTCTCACTAGAGTTCAAATGAAAGATGTTTCCATTGGTCTGAGTTCTGGAAGAAATTTCCAATCCATATCTATTGATGATCTTACATTTCCCATCCTTGAATTGTAAATGAAATCCTTTATCCACCATCTAACCTACACTTAAAAGATTATGCTTTAAGCCTTCAACATAATAAACATTATCAGTGTTAGTCTTACCATCCAATGATAATGTTCCCTTGCCTTTGATCCTACATGCCTTGTTGTCTCCAAATCTAACTAATTCACCATCAAATTCTTGTAGTGATATAAATTTTCTCTTATCACCAGTCATATGATGTGAGCATCCACTGTCTATAACCCATTCATCCTTTTCTTCAATTTTAGCAGCTAAAGCCTTTTCCTCAGTATGAGTTGTTTCAATGAGAGGTTCTGGAGAATCATCCTTGATAGCAATAAAAACCCAGTCCTTACCGAAGGAAGCTCCATTACCGGTTCCACTCACAAGTTCATCTTCATCATCATCATCATCATCAATAATACCCAAATAATCATCACCAGCATAATAACATGATTTATCCTTATTCCTTCTGAATCTAGGTTTGTTCTGATATTCCAGATTAGGCTTATAACTCTTCACAAATCTTTCATGATTCCTAGCAGCTCTTTCAGGGCATCTAGAAGCAAAATGACCAATCTTATTGCTTGAAAAACATTTAAAAGGGACTTTTCCTTCATACTTACTTCCTACTGGTCCTTTAGGAATTCTTCTAGCAATCAGAGCTTCCAGCTCTTCAATTTCTCTTTGAATGTCCTCCATATCTTTAGCATACATCTCCTTCCAATCTATCTTTATCTTATCAGAGGCAAATTCTTTAAATGCAGTCTCAATTTTAGTAGCACTCTGATCTCCAAGTTCCTCAAGATCAAAAGTAGTCAATTTCCCAAGTAGTGTATCTCTTGTAACAAGGGTACTTGACATTGTCTGGAGTTCATTGATTGCAGTAGCCTTCATCTTGTAAGTCGAAGGTAGAACTCTCAGAACCTTTGACACTATCTCATCCTCACTAGTTGATCCATTGCAACATTTGATTCCCATAACAATCTCATTTACTCTATCCATGAAAGAACTTATCTTCTCATCTTCTTCCATCTTCAAAGTTTCATACCTTACCCAAAAACCTTCAAGTTTTGCAATTTTCATAGCCTGGTCGCCTTCATAAAGAGTTTCAAGCTATGTCCAAATCAGCTTTGCATTCTCCAACTCTATGACATTCAATAGCTTTTCATCACATAGGGCGTTTAACAATGCTTCTTTAACTCTGACATCATTTTCAGCCTTCTTATGTTCATCATCAGGTACCGGTGTTCCAGAATTAGGATCATGAGGTATATACCCTTTCTCCACTATCTCCCAAACTCCAACTCTAAGACATCTGAGATGAATATTCATTCACTCCTTCCATATTTTGTAATTTGTACCATCAAATCTGGGACTCTCCTTCTAATAGGGATTGAATATAGAAATAGATGCACTTGCCATTAGATCTCGTCAAGCGGTTAATCTTCTGCAGAGAGGACCTTGCTCCGATACCAATTGTTAGACAGATCTGATATCAGGAGTAGACTGAGAGGGGAGAGAGAATCAGTTTACCATAAAAAATCAGAACTGATGCATATCAAAATCATTAAACCGGAGCACAAAGGAACCAACACAATGAATAATTGAACATGAAAGCACAGTACACATAACACCAATATTTTGACGTGGAAAACCTGGTAAAGGGAAAAACCACGGTGAGAAACCCTACCCACAATCAGATAATACTTCTGCAACAGTATGTGAAATTACAATGGGGATTGCACTTGCAATCAGGCCAACCACCTAGAGCTCACTGCTCATCACAAAAATAAGTCTCACTGACTTACAAAAATATCGAACTATAATCCGAAAAGAATGAACTGTGAAAGTAGCATCTCCTAATGCTTGATACAGTTTTGGTTAAGCATAGATGTCTACCCTACAATACAAAAACCTTCATCAAATGATATATCACTTGTTCACACATAAACTTTCCTCTAATAATGCAGACATAACCATCCATCCCATCCATATACAAATTACATGAATAAGTCACCTATAAATACAAATCATCAACCTTATTGACAAGGTCGACTAAACCCTAAACCCATAAACCCATAATAACAAAAAATAAATTACACGGTATCACCAGATCAATATTATGATTTACATTACATAGCATGGACCTAAATCAAACAATTCCATCCATCGGAAATTCCGCTAAGACCAAAATCCAACACGCTTCACCAACCGGTAGAAACCCTCAGTGAAGTAACACATAAAGTCTAATCGGATCCAAATAGGACTACCATAATAGTATGTCAGCCAATGCAAAGTCACTAAACACTCGGAATATGATCAAGAAGCACCTTCAACATGATAGAAACCGATTCCATAAGTCGGACCAAAAACGTCTAACCAAAACACCAAATATCTCTTACCGATAAAGCTAACCGATACCGGGAAATACCGACCGAGAACATAAGCGATAGTTATCAGAGCACCAAAACATGAACCAACAGAATATGACAAACAAATAACCATCCAGAGTATGCATCTGAAACCGATTCCAGAGATCTAATCATATCGGATCAAAGTCATAGCTAAAACCAAGATGATAACCAAGACTAACCGAGATAGGTCCAACCAGGATACAATGTTGACATCAATGACAACGCTTGACCAAATCCAGCATATTGCCAATAGTTTGTTGTCGATGTACTACTAAATTTAAGGCATGAAAGAAAGAGAGGAGTGTGCAACATAGTTGTGTCATGTATTTTTCATGCAATAAATTGGCACTTTTGCATGCATTTAAACTATTGCTTTAGCTGGAAGACTCCAATTTGTTTCTTGTTTTGCCATGATATGTTCATGAAGTAGTGGAAGTTAAGCATAACTTAGGCATAGTGGATACATCCTCTTCAAATTCTTGTAAAAAGGGAAGACGATATAGACTAAGAAGGAGGAGATACAATAAGAGAAAATGGAGAAAACTTGCACGAGATCATAAATTCACCATTTTCTATTAATTTCTCACATTTTCATGACTGATAACTTTGTTCTCAGGGTGTAAAATCACTTCACCGGATAGGAAAGTTTGTCTATTTCATTCTTCGTATTATTCTCATGCAATAAGATAGTATTTAGAATTACATAAAATGCAAACCATACATTATCATGGCATTGGATTAGAAACTATATTGTTTGGTTGAACAAATCATACCCCCATAAACTACGTGACCATAGCCTATCCTCTTATCAATTAAACCATTTTCTTTAAAATTTGAGTACCCTTGTGTGCCTAATGATTCACCCATCATAGATTTGGGCTAAGACATATCATTGTCATACCTAGAGTATGAAATTCCAAACTTTGGTTGCTTCTCAAGACCATCCCCAATGCAGTTCGTGTTATCCTTAATGACAAATTGGGGCTTTAATTCTCACCTCCATGCAGACCAATATATTTAATCATGTATGTGAAATGCTTAGTACCCAATAGATTAGCATGTAGTTAAACACGTGTGGCGCCTCTTTTCAAGAAATATGAATTTGATTAGAATGTGTCGTCCCTTAGAAAATTTGCCAACTATTTTTTGTTTGGAAGTATTGAGAACCTTAGCCACAAGATCATTTTCTGTAGATTTACATCTAGGCCAGACAGTGGCATAGATTTTGGCTTTATATTTGCCTATTGTTTGGTTGGAAACATTGAAAGCCTTGTAAAAATCCATTTTTTGCAGATCATGTAATTGATGCATAGCTATCACTTGATCTCAATTTTTTTGGAAAGTTTCTAAAGCCTTTTCAAACAATTCGTTCTATAGAGCATTCCATGAGATGACATCTCTTTGAGGCATTTTTCGTCAAACTATTTCACATTTTGCATTCATATCGAATTTCAACAATGACATTTGATTTAAATCTGCATTCTAATATGCCAAGATAGATGTCCCTTTATTCTTATTACTGGGTATCTCAAGCCGTGCACATTATGGTAGTGCAAGTCTATTTATTAGATTATATCATTTAACATCACCGGTAACCTCAACAAGATCGTTTTCATGCTTGAATGATGAAAATGGTCCACATTTCTGAAAACAATTTACAGGCACTTATTCACTCCTCATACTCATGCCTGAAAGCAAATTCTTAGCTCTCAAACAATATTTATTTCATTGAAAGGTTGTTAAAAACTCTTGTCTCGAGCTCAAAAGTCTAGAAACTCTAAAACCCTTATAATTATAGATCTGTTGTTCAATTATAGTGCAAAGATAGAAGCAACAATTGTAGGGAGACTGACTTTGGTTCGTCTCTTTCCAAAACTTGTGAAGCCATAGAATTAGTCTTAAACTTCAAAAGTTGAGGGTGAAATTTGCAAATCTGCAAGCTGTAGGTATTAAAGTTTTTCTTAAAATCTATAGTAATGATCCTCATCACTAACCCAAGACACACTATTGAGATATAATTATGAAGGTATTGAATATCATGTAGCATACTTATAAACATACTTGGCATGAAGAAGTTGACATACTTGGCATGAAGAAGTTGACATACTTGGCATGAAGAAGTTGAGGACTTGTCTCCCAGTACATTAAATAACATGCCCCCATCGTTGGGATTATGAAGGTATTGAATATCATGTAGCATACTTATAAACATACTTGGCATGAAGAAGTTGACATACTTGGCATGAAGAAGTTGAGGACTTGTCTCCCAGTACATTAAATAACATGCCCCCATCGTTGGGAAGAGTTGAGAACAAATCCAGATTGAGGGACATCTTTTCCTCTTCTTTTCAAACATAAATCGAGAGTAAGGATGGATTTTTCAATTAAATATTTGAAGGTTTTAAGATTGATGATGGGAACATAATGTTGATGCTTTGCACAATTGATTTGTTTTTTGTCAAAAAACTTAATTGCTATCTGGAATGACCATTTGAAATAAGATAATTTCTCTAATGAAAATTGTCGATAGAATACCTATTGAATATGCTCTTCTACGAGATGGAACATAAAATCATAATTATAACTGAAATGTTGTGAAAATGGAGGTTAGCATAAACCAATAGGAAATCATGTTAGTAACGAGCTTTCAACCATAAGAAAAAACATGAAGACAAATCCATTCAAAGCATTATCAAAGAAGATTGGCACAAGGGGTTAGTTAGTAAATAAATAAACAAACATGAATACTACTCCCTCATGATGCTCCTATGCTTTGGCTCTTCCTTTTCCTCCTCCTCTCCAAGATCATGTTGCTATGTGAAGTATGCCCTCGACTTGATCACTAGCACAAAGGATGTCAAATGGAGGATGGGAGATGGTTGATTATGTCAAGTGTGGATGAGGATGCAAATGAAGTGTTAATGTAAACTAGCAACTCCAACTAGTGGAAGAGCTAAAACATCATACAAATCATTCAAAATCTAAGCAAAATAACAATGCATGGATAACTCTTCCTTCAACAATGAAGGAATGAGATCTATTTATAGCCAAAATGGGAAAATGAAGGGTTGAGATTGAGTTGATTGAGGAAGGCTTAGGATTGCCTGAGGAAGTGTGGATCATCAATCCATGTGCTCTCCTTCAAGCCAATCACATGTTGACAAGTGTCAACAAGGGAAGGCTTGAGAGGAGAGGGGGACAAAGCATTAAATTCTTGAAGACTTGAAAGAAGTCATTAAAGGCTTAAGAGGACTTTGAAGGAAGCCATTAAAGGCTTAAGAAGACTCTAGAAGGAAGCCATTAAAGACTTGAAGACTTTGAAGGAAGCCATTGAAGGCTTAAGAAGACTCTAGAAAGAAACCATTACAGACTTGAAGATTTTGAAGGAAGCCATTAAAGATTTAAAGACTTTCAAGGAAGCCATTAACGGCTTGTGTTGATGGGTTTTGAGTTAACATTTGGTTTAGGAATGTGCAAAGCATTAAAGGTTGATTAGACTAATTATGGAGGATTTAGAAATGATTAGGAGGTTTAACTAGCAACTTGCATTTTCTATAAAGTGCAAGTGGGTGAGGGATTTAGGAATTTAAATAAATATTTAATTATTTAAATGTGAGGGATGGGATTTTAATAAATGTTAATTCATTTAAATGCGAGAGGGGAGATTTTAGGATAAGATGAATTAAATTAAAAAATATGTTTTATTTATTTAATCGATTGTCAGAATGATGATTAAACAATCAAATAAATATAAAATATCTATTTAATTAAGTGGACTGAAATGGGTGTCTACAATAACCTTATAAAGTAATAGATATTAGTAAATTGATGTGTATAGACATTTATATACCTTTAGCATACCCAATAATGGATAGATTCTTTAGTTTTATTTGTCAAAGGTATCCTTTCTTTACAACTTATAGATCCAAAATGAATTATCCCATATCATGTTCCTAATAAGATAATGGTATACAATGATAGTTGGACAATTTAGTTATCATTGACCTAGTAGATTTGGATCACTTGTAGTGAGATTTTAGACATTATTATGAATCTCACTCACGGGGAAGTAGAGGGTAACCCATGCATTTGTACATAAGAATTAGAGATCGTTAACCTTATTGAGGAGATGAGCCATCTTAGTAGATGATTATATAGGTATTGGTATATTTAGATTAATATACCTAGTCAAAGATGACAATGTTTTAGAACCCACAAGAGTAGGGGTGCCATGAATAAAGAAAAAGGAATAATCACATTCCATAATGGATAGAATAGAATATCCTCTAGACTAGGTCATATTGAACTAGGAAATGTTAGAATCTTTATCATTAAAAATCTTATTATTTCCTTACCTACCTCATAAGATCTTCTTGTGCAATTAATACTAGCTATCTCATCTTATCTTTTTATTTGTAGACATGTGGGCATCAATTAGAGTTAAATTTTGGAAGCTTCCGTCTAGTGACGTTTATTTTTGTATATCATTATACTTGGTATGGACTCATTATCTCTTAATTATATAGTTATCTTAGAATAATTGAGAATGACATTATGTTCAAGTCTTATTAAGTGGTCATGTGGATATGTATGGAATCATGCATTTGTATGCACTTGTAGGTTTTGAAATGCTCATGATTGTTCTTGTATACTCATGCATGCATATATGCTCATGTAAGCTTATGTGAGATCTTCTATTCTTTGTATGCTCTTGTATGTACTTGTGTTCTCTTGAATGCTATTGTATGCACTTAAGCATTCTTGTAGCTTTCCTATGCTCATGTATGTTTGTGTGAACCTTTTAAGTGCATGGTTGTGTTTTCAATGTGTGTTATTTGTGAGTATGGATGGGTGCCAAATATGGAACAAAAGAGAACGGTGAGTTTCGAGAGCGATTTTAGTATTTGCTTCAATTCATGTATCGATAGTCAGCCCTAAAAGATCTTTGGCCAAAACTTGTTGATCTCTTAGTATATGCTTGCTAATTGAATCATTATATTTTCACTCTCTTCCATATCTTAGTGTCGTTACAATATCATCTTAGATTGTAGATACATTAAGTTGCACTATATTCCATCCTCTGCCAGTTTTGAGTTGTTAGGTGTCCTCGTGCAAGGTCGGTGGTTCTTCATGTTATGAATAACTTCAGGGAAGCGTAAATGCTTCGCAGTTGGGTGGTAAAGTTCTTTGGCAGTGTTCTTGCCCATGGTGTGCTCATGGGAGATAGATGTTGGGAGCTCCTATTAGGATGATTATCAGCTTTGTCATATATATATTCAATGTAATTGACCTTTTGGTCTCTTGTAATTAAAAATATTTTTCTTATGTTTCACTAATCTTTTGACACGTGTATTTAAACATTATGTTGAATTGTAACTTCTTTTATCTATTCAATGTTTATTGAGCAATTTGTATTAATGAGTGATTAAGTGTGTGTAAATTATTTAATTTATAATATTAATAATATGGAGGTATTTACAATGCAAGAGAATTGTGAAAATAATTCATAAGATGCCAAAAGATGTAAATGAAGAAATATTTGGAACATATGATAAGATTATAGATAAAAGTGTTGGAAAGAGACCCAATAAGATTGAGATTGTGTCAAAAGGCAAGAAAGCAAGGAAATCATTTGGAGAAGCGTATGCTTCCTCTTCTAAGATGTCTAAAGCTAAACATATATCAAAGGAGTTTGTGGAAGCTGTTATTGTTGAAAGTGATTCAGAGAAGGTCAGCATGCATATAAGTGATATAGCAAGGAAGATGGTGATTTATTCCCCTGCTTCTTCTGAGGAAGACTTGTTTGATGAAGACAAAGTAATTGAAATGCTTGGGAGGTCTGATGGCTTAATTAAAGAGTGTTGGTGAAATATATCTCACTATTCTGTCTTATGATGAAGACATCATCGAACATGTGTGTGTAACATATTTGCTCTAGAACAATCTTGTTCCTATAAATGTTGTTGAAGTTGTCTTGGAAGTGCTAATAGAATTGTTAATTGAGCGAATGGCTACAATTACTAGTGATGATAGTGAATCTTGCATAGAAGGAAATGTGACATAGAAAATGGCAAAGAGGTGCCTAAAGGCACATCATTATCTTAAATTGATTTTGGTTAACTTCAAGAAAATGATGGATAATGCATCACAATTGTATAGGTATTGCTTAAGATGGCCTTCAACTACAAAGCAATTCAAAGATGAAATAGACTCCACTAAGTCTCGGCTTATAGAGTTAGTCCAGTCCTTAAATATTTACAAAGATGCTAATGGTGCAATGAGGTCCAAGGCTCGAGATCTCCATTCTTAGTTGTTTGTGCGATAAAAGCAGAGAGAAGAATATGTGAAGCTATTTTGTGGACTCAAGGATGCCATGGAATTATTGTTGTCCACTTTTATCAGATTATTGGCTAACGCAGAAAGGGTTGAGCAGAGTGTAGTTAATATCAATGTTTTTGATGTTGCAGTGAATTTATACATATTGATTGTGTCATGGCAAAATTCTATTTGCTACTATTCATGCATGAAACTCTTCTTTTGTTGGATTGAAGAAATAATACAAGGATATTTGGCTTGGATTTGTTTGACATGTATTCTTGTTTTCATTTTCTTTTTGGAGATTTTTGTTAAGGGGGATTGTAGTTTTGCTCTGTATGGTTTTTGGCTTAAGGAGTTACCCTTGTCATTGTTGTCAAAGGGGGGGAAATATTGCTAGAGGGAGAAATAAAGGAAATATGTTTTGCCATCAATGTTGTTGTTGGTGATCCAAATATGCATATGTTCAGTTGATGTATGGTGTATATGGTTGATGGTCTAGATGTTTGTTTCTATGATACTATGCTATAGAATTGATTGTAGATTCACGTTGTGTCAATTAGATGATATGAGGTGATGATTTAATGGGTTTCTAGAAGTCTGGTGTTCCTTACTTGATCTGGGAGTGATTTTGTTATCTTTGGTGTTTTCTTTGGTGAAACTTATTGTGGTTCAGAATGAGTGTTCATATCAGATATGTCTCAGATGATCATGTTGACTATTGCAAAACTATTCAGGTGGTTCTTCTTCAGATTTCCAGTTTTCCTGGATAGTTGTTTGTTGACAAAGTTGTTATTCTAATGTTGCTCTCAGAAGTATGCAAAGGATTTATTTTCTATTCTCATCATGATAATCTTAAAAATCAGTTTCTAAGATGTTGTGGTTCTTTTAGGGTGAACCACTTTCTTTATTTTTAGGTTCGAGATATGACAATGTGATTTCAATGGATCATGTTTTGTATCGGTTTATGCTTATTGGTCCGAGTTGTTGTGCGTAAAGGTTTTTGATGTTGATTGGAAGGTGTACTGACTTGGTGTAAACCCTCACATGTTATTTTTACCTTCTAGATGATGTATTTTTGGGTTGATGCTATGTATATGTTACATATTCTTTTGACCAACCTAGTGAGATTTATTTTTATCCGATTGATATATATTAAGCAGATTGGTTGTGTTAGAAAAATATAGAGAGAGAGATGTGTGATTGATGGATGCGAAGATCTAGGGTTATGAAGGTAGTGCAAAGTTTTAGAGATGTACAAAGTAGACCAATGAGTATACATTATGAATTATTATCTGCATTCTAACATATGTTATTTTGTATATAGTTCAATCTATTATTATTATTTTGAGGAGAATTTTGTACCTTTCCCTAAAAAAGTGATCTTTAGTTGAGAAAGTCCTCTTTTGTATCTTTCCTAAGGTTGTGCGCCTCAGTCTACAAGTCTGGAGCAGTGAGTTCTTTGGCAAGAAGCCTTGTTCATTGTAAACAGTTATTATATATTGTGAGTTTGATTCTCACCGTGGTTTTTTTCCCAGTTGGGTTTTCCATATAAAAATCTTAGTGTTCTTGTGAGAGTGTTTTGATGATTGAGTTGTTTCCTTTCATGCATAAGTATTGGATGAATGTTATTGTTCAAATAACTTAATATGATCAAGTTTTTGTGAATGTTGATTCACCCCCTCCCCCCCCATTCTCAACTTCTAGTAGTGTTCAACCAAATATAACACAAATCACAAACATAGATACATGTGGTTCACCCAATATGAGCTACGTGCATAGAGAAACAATCAATCCTTTATTTTTTTAATCTAGGAAAATGAAGGGATACAACTTACAACACATCTATTATGACATCATCTTATCTCTTATCACAATATTCACATATAAATAAATATATAATTGTAATAAAATGCCCTATAAAAGAGGATTACCTTATAGGGAAAGAAAAGAAAACATAACCTCTACTATCAGATATGTGGCCTAATGATGAGCGATCAAAATTTAGCATGTAAAAATAACATTTTACAACTTAAATATATATCTAAATTTAGCTTTAGGATCTCCAAAACAAAAACCAACAAGATTAGGCTCCATAATCAATAGAGTACACCATTATCAGACATAAGGTAAAACCATGTACCTCAAAACCATGAGTGCATAAAATCATTATCTCAAACACATTTTTCTAAATATTAAATATTTTTCTCATGTAAAATTGATACATAAAATATCTAACCAATGCCACCTCTAACTTTACAAGTGGACCCAAATACATATTTATTGTGGCCAAACACATCTCCATAAGATGCACCACAAACAAATATTTATTCTACATGATTAAATAATTATTTCTCGTACAAGGTTTACAATTCCCTATTTACGAAAGTTTCTAATTTTGTTTTTCGCCTTGTTCTATTTAAAAGGGATCTAAATAAAGCCTTAGTTAAAAATGATATACAGATGTGGGGATGAGGGGAAATATTAATGGAAACATATAAAGGCCTAAAAGGACCTAGTATAAGACCAATCAACAATAAGAGAAAACATGATGGAACCAAATATCGACTTTAAAAAGGTTAGAGGAAAACTAGTGTCTTGTAGGATCCAAGCTAAAAGATGAACATCAACTCTATTTAAGGTATTTGTCATGTCAATATTTACCATGCTATTTTATTAGTTTCATCACTTCTACTATGCAACACATCATAAACAATCACTAAGTTGTCATATAAACGTTTGCTTGGTATAAAACCTTTGTGCTCATTTGATTATGAGATGGCCTTAATTTGTTTTTTAAATTTTGTTAGCTATAATTTTTGTCATAAACTTATAAAAAAGCATTGTATAATCATATAGGCTCGAATCAATTGAAGGATATCACATTATTTTACATTGGAATGTATGACCTCTTAAATGATTATAAATATTTAAATGTGTGAGGATATAGTAATTAGGTGTAAATGTGTAACTATGATAATATGAATTAGAATTATATTGAGGAAACACTAATGCAAGTGTAAACAATTGAATCCTAATGCATATGTAATAAACCAAACTCCAATAAAAAATTAATAAACACTCAAAAGAGCTAGGACAAGGTAGGTGGGATCAAATGGTAATGAAGCTATGTAATGTGTGTGCAATCAGGACTCAAAAGTTGATCCATGCTATGAAAAATAACAAATTAGGGGGTTTAGATGCACTTAAAATGAATAATACTAGTTCTAAAAAGTGACTGAAATTTTATTATGTTTTAACTAGTGAAATTTAATCTAACTTTTTGTGACTGTGTAACCAATTGGGAAACCCTACTGCTTTAGAACAACATATCGGGAAACCTTACTTTGCCACAATATGAGAATTTATAACTTTTTGGCTTTGGCATAAACTATTTAATGATATATTATTACCTATCAAAACATGTCAAAATGTAGTTTACCAATACTAAATGATTAAAATTAGATTTAGGGGAACACAAACCTATGGGGTCAAAATGATTTCAACTAATTTTGAAATGGTCTAGAATTAAGATTGGCAAGGCTAGTTGTAGATTCTATGAGAATTTTGTGTTGACCATTTTGTATTTGTATGTACATATTAGACTTGGAAATGGGTGTAAAAGATGAATACTAAATTTAAAATTAAATTAATAAATAACCCATTCGTACCTTAAAAAATGATGTTTTCCAATGATGGATGACTTTTGGATGGTCTAAAGGCGATCTAGCTCAAGTTTGGTGATATTTGGAGTTGATTTGGACCTATTATGAGAACTAAGAAATCAATTGGAAGGCATTGAATTTTTGGGTTACTAATTGAGTGGTCATGGTGATCTTGGATGGTCAAGTAGTAGACCTTGCCTACTAGTGATAACTAATGACTAACAATAGTTTAGATAGAGTGCATTTGTGATTTTAGAAAGGACTCACTAATATAGAGAATAAAATATGGTCACATTAGTGAAATGTTACAAGGCTATTCATAAATAATCTACTTTTGTGCTTCTCCAATGGTAAACCTTATAAAAATGGGTTAGGGGAATACACCTCAACTAGCTCCTTAGGGGTATTTAAACATGGATTCATAACAAAGATAGATTAAATAAAACATGATAACTAATTTTTATAACTAAATTGTATGAAGAAAATATAGGCCATTTAAACTTCAAGGTCTACTCTTAGGGTTCTTGGGAACTATATAAACAAGTAGGAGTTGGAGAGAAGGTTTGGTTATCAACATATATTTTTACAAAAAATGGTTTTGGGGATTGTTAATGGGCTGGTATGGGGTATATAAATGACATTAAAAAATAATTTAATGAATATTTATGGATTTGATTAGGGTCGTCAAAAGGATAGGAGAAGGGGTCTAGACTCATTAAGTGATAGTTGGAAACACAATTATATGACCAAATGGGGTTTTGGTGATCGAGGATGGATTGAACGGGATGATGTGATAGAATATCATTTTTGAATAAATATAGTTAAGTGAGGTTTTGGAATGAAAACTTTAGATTCTAAGCTTAGTAGTTTAGAAGGGATGCAATCTAGCTTAGAGGATACTATTTAGGGTGAAAAATCAACCTAAATGAGATGAAAATGGATGAATGTAGTTATGCAAGGGAGGTGGGATGGATGGATAATTGATAGCTACAATTACTAGTAAAATGCATCTATTTTCATAGAAAATTGTCATAGAATTGTAAGAAACATTTGGAAACATGGAAAATGAGGGCCTACTTAAGAAGAAATGAGTTGGGTAGATTACCTAGGCTTGATATGAATGTTTTACTGAATTTAGGATAAAATTGAATCTCGTAAGTTTTAGAGATATTTTTTCTTAGTTGCACTGTTGATGTACATAGAATTTCTTGACAACCAATGTAAACGTATATTTTTTACTCTGTAAAAATGAGAGAATGGATGGGCTATTTATATAAAATTGGGGGAAAAATTATTAGAACCTTGTTTTATATGGTTAGGTGATTAATATCCCCTCCAAAGAATATATCAAGCTCTCAAAAATTCAAGGTTGACTAGTTGACTAGTTTGGATTGTGCTAGCATTGGGTGTTTGAATGGATGTTTACAATATGAAAATAATTTACTACCTTTGGAGATCGCATCAATTTTGTGTGGTTGTTATTATCATGGTGAAGAAAAGCTTGATTTAAGGAGTTTGTCTATCTAAGCATCAATCATTATGTCGACTGTGTTCCCTATGGCATAATTATGCCTAACTTTAGAGATCAATGGTTATAATTGATCTTAGAGGAGTGTGCAAGATGATTGAAAATGTGAGGACCATATATTATTTTAGTATTTTTTGTGTCAAACTTTTTTCTGTATAAGGGAATCTAGCAAAATTCAAATAAATTAAGATTTTATAAAAAATATATTTCCATATTTATGAAATTCAATATAGTAACAAAACTATTCTCTTTAAATATCTATTTGTCACTGTATACGGTGAAAATGGATACAACAATAATAATATTGAAAGACTAAATGAATTCAACCACAAAACCCTAGCCTAACAACAACAAAGATCCACCATAACATATGAAGAATACCTAAGACAATGCAAGTCAAATGAAATCGCAAAGATTATACCATCACATGTCCAATAGGGTTTGGATCTCCATTCTTCCTATCTCCATTGATCTTGCTTGATATATTTGCTCTCAGATTTTATGTGTGCACAAGAGCTCAACAAAGAATGGAAATATGGTTGTAAGTAGGATTGCATATGAAAGATCTAATGCTAGGATGCTTGATTAGAATGTATATGTCCAGGGGTTGATAATGAAGGGAGCATCTCCTTATATAGAAGACACTATAAGAAATGGAGGGATAAGATTGAGAGGTGTAAAAGATAAATGGTTGGCTATGATTAAAGGGTAGGTAGAGAAAATAAGAAAATAATAAAAGGGTAGGTAGTGTATGAATTAAGAGATGAATGACATGTGTCATGGGTAGAAAAGGTTAATGAATTAATTAAATAAATAAATATTTATTTAATTAATAGAGGAAGTGGGATTAATTAAATAAATAAAATATTTATTTAATTTAGGAAAATGATTATTTAAATAAATAAATGTATTTATTTAAATGAGAAATAAGGCTAGAAGAGGATAAATGAATTAATTAAATAAATAAAGATTTATTTAATTAATAGAAAAATTAGGCTTAAATAATTAAATAAATAAAGATATTTATTTAATTAGACGGGACAATTTTAGGTGTCTACAGTCACCTTTATATTTAATCCTCAATTCCATGATATTTTTATATTTTAATTACTTAAAATAAATCAAGAATATTTTAATAGTATCTTTCCATATTTATAAATATATATCTATTTGTTGTCTTTGTATTTTAATTCACAATTTGATGATGTTTCTATAATTTAATTAATTTAATTAATTAATATTATATAAATAATTAATGAGAATCAAGATGTTTCTATATTTTGGGTCGTCAGTGGACTCGATAGGATTAATCCTTCTCAGTGCACCAAGGGTAATGAAACCTGGGAAAAAACAAAGGTGGGATGGATCAAAATAAATTTTGATGGTGCATCGAATGGTAACCCAGGTGTTTCGAGTGTTGGATGCATAACAAGAAATGACAAAGGGATTGTGTTGGCAAGGGGAGCACAAAGATTGATGGATGACACCAATAATGAAGCGAAGGCACAAGTGACAATCCTTGTCATTTCCCTGGAAAATAAATTGTTAGTAACAAAGTTACATATGGAAGGAGACTCGAGAATAGTGACGAATGTCATTGCCAAAGGTGGAGGCCAATGTTAGAAAATAATTTATTTTTTTTGCTTTATAGTGCAAAAACTTAATAATTTTTAAGACTTTAAAATCACGCATGTTCGGAGAGAAGTGAATGCAAAAGTGGATTATTTATCAAACCAAGAATGCAAATTTAATGGCAAGAACGTGAGATGGTGGGATGGCGCTAGGGAGAAATGAGATTTAGACAATTTGATGGAGGATGATGTCATCGGTGAGTTGGCAGGTGAATGGGTTATATTGATGTCATTCTCATCATAATTGGTAGGTTGGAAGGAATGTCACATCAAGCAGGGTTATTAATGAATGTACAAAGAGTATGTTGTCATTTTCTCCTTCCATTTACCATGTGGAAAATGCATAATACTTGGACCAGAGGTGACATATGCAATATTAATACCAAGGTAAGGTGGGAGCATGCATACCTTGGCAATCAATGGAAAATCTCATGAGAGTGTATGAAGATCTTTTGAAACTGTGAGAGGATTTAATGGTGAAGAAGGGATTCTCTATAAGATCTCTGCCCAAAGAAGTTAAGGTGATTGTAGGGCACATAAAGGTTGAAGGTGAATTTGCAAGAGCTTTGACTTTGGATGAAGGAGGTGAGTGTTTTTGGTGACAACAGAAGAAAATTTTTCCGTTGTCAGAACTAAATAATAGTTAGCATTTATGAGTAAGATTTCAGAGGATAAAATGATAAACATATTCAAGATTGAAAACTTGAAATTCTTCCAAATGATGGTAGTCTTGTTGGGAAAATCTTACATGGAATCTGAGTTTAGGTATTGAACCAATGTGGATTTGGTCTTGATTTTATTTGCTTGGGGGCTTGAATTGGGAACAAAGGAGGATGTAATGTAGGTCATGAGGGAGTGCGTCAGAGAGGAGTGAAAGTTCAAGATGGAGACAGTCATGATTATGGCGCGGCCAAGGGAAGGTTTCGTGTCCATCAATGGGGAATTGATACACTTGGTGGAATTCACACCACCCTTGAGGCCTTTCATGATTTGGGGTGTGAACATGGACCGAGAGATGTGGTGGGAGGAAGCACAGGTGGGTTGGGACTACATAAAAGATTATTTGCGGAGCAAGGAGTAGATGGAGAGATTGCTGGCTCCATATGAAGTGAGGAAGACAAGGAAGAAAAATGACCCCAAGAAAGAGGATTTTTGGTTAAGCCGTAAGAAGCTAGTTTCTTAGTTTGCTTAGTTTGTTTAGTTTTTCTTAGCCATAGCAATAGTTCAGACTATTTATAGTTTATCTTTCTATTTTAAGTATTACTAATGGACAACATTAGAAGTTGTTATATGGTAAAAGACATGGTGGTTTTCGTATTTACTGAAGGTGGGGATGTTTTACATAAGACATGAATAATGTATATTTTTTTGGAAATGAAATATAATATCTGATGCTCTACAAAAAGGAATGGTTAGGATATTGTCAAGACAAACACAAACAAACAAGCAACAAACAAGTGTTAGTGTTAGAAATCACAAATCAAACACTATCCTAAGCAAGCATATCAAGAGAGACACAACATATAAAATAGAAAGCTTAATAAATCTAAGAAATGCAATAAGGCGTCTCAAAATGCCCTCCACCATGCTTGTAGCTTCTCCTCCCTTGTTCCTCTCCTCTCCAAGATCTCAAATGAGTGTAGCTCTCAGTAGCTTTTTGCACTATTCAGGATGTCTTATGGAGGTTCAAGATTGTAAAATGGATGATTATGAGAATGCAAATGTGAACAAGCTAAAATGATATATTATCTAATTATCTAATATTAATTTTAGCCCAAATTGACAAATATAGATGATTATGCTAAATGCTCTCTAAATTTCACTATAAATTAGATGCATACAAGATTTCAGGATCTGGATTATGAAGAAATGAGTTCTATTTATGAGTAAAATGGAGCAATGGAGGGTTGAGATTGAGTAATCTCAACAAGGGTCAGGATTGATGGGTTTATGATCTATGTGAGGGCTTTCAATCCAATCCCAGGATGACAAATGTCAACAAGAGATGGGTTGAGAGGGGAGGGAATAAGCATTAAATGCTTGACATGACTTGAGGGTTAACTTGGGAGGTAAGGTTAATGTTGAGTTGAAAGAATAAAGCCATTATCCAATAAATAATGGCTTTATCCAATGGATAAACTCTCGTGCAAGAGTTAGTGAGGATAACCATGATCAAATCAATAAATGCTTGAAGAGACCCATGAGTCAAATGGAAGTTGAGTTAGAGGGAAAGTCTCTAACTATGTGGGTGAGTTGAGTTAACCATAAATGGTTATGTAAGAGCCATTAGTGGTCATGTAAGAGCCATTAGTGGTTTGGAAGACTTTAGGGGTTAGCTTGTTGAACACATAAAGCATTAAATGTTTTTCAAAGACTTTGAGGGCTTTGAGAAGTGACTCCAAGTTGCCTAGGAATGTGACAATATTTAGGAAATGGGATTGGGCTAATTAGGAATGATTAGAAGAACTTAGAAAGTGGTTAGAAGAGTCTAGAAGGGGATTTAGGATTGCAAGTGGGTTTGGTGGGTGAGGGAAAAATAGGATTTAAATTAAAATAAAATTAATTTATTTCAATTGTGGTTGCAACTTGCATTTGTAGGAGAATGCAAGTGGGGGGGTTTGTTTAGTGATTTAAATAAATATTTATTTATTTATTTAAAAGAAGAAAGTGGTTAAATTAAATAAATATGATTTATTTATTTAATTGATTGTGAATTTGGTTTAATGAATTAATTTAAATAAATTGAATAATTAATTTAATTAACAAGAGAAGGATTTGAGGATGAATTAATTAAATGTTAATTTAACTAATTGGTGACTGGTGGTTTATTAATCAAACAAATAGTAAATATTCATTTAATTAATGGATAGATTTATGTGACTACATTTGCCCCTCTTTGAGACGGTGCGGTTTATCGTGTCGTTTCAAAGAAAGAAAAATAAATGTGAAGAAATATGCCCCATAAATGTTAATTTAATGGGTGGTATGCCCCCTCGAGAGATGGGCCAATTTTTTTTTGAAAAATCGAGCGATCTCTCGAAAAAGAACGAGAAGTGGAGGGGAGGTAGAATAGAATAAATTAGCAATAACGATGAAAGAATGGAAGAAATCAGAGTTAATACAAAGAAACAGCGAGCCAGTGAGTACCCTTAGGTCATGCAGGAGATATGGTGCAAAGGGAGTGTGTGCTTTTGATTGATATTGTACAATTGATCAAAATTGGTTGGACAATCTGGTGCAATCGGTTTAATTGCCCTGGTCGAGTCAAAGCGTGACAATTGATGTCAGTTGTTCGCTTGGACAGGCTAAAGTCTAAGTAAGTGAATCAAAGTGACCTGTTGGTGACTTAGACAATTGATGTAATTGTCCGATGAAGTCAAGGTATATGAAGCAAAATACTCGTTGAGACTTAGACAATTGAAGCAATTGTCTATGTTGATTGTGTTTGATTGGTTGATCAATTGATAGCATTTGCGTTATAGGTTGTGTGTGGTGAATCATAGAAGCCCCATTGAGACTAGGTTATTATGAGAAATGTTTGTTGTAGTCTAGGTTTGCCATGATCGCTTACCTGTTGAGACCCGAAGATACTTGATCAAAGTATCTGTTGATAGTCTAGGTTTAAACTTAAGAAAGTTTGAAACAAAACAATTGATGAGGATGTTGATGTGTGTGTAGGAGGATCTTCCCGTGCTTCAGATGCGGGAGCGGCATCCAGCTACACAACAGCTGCGAGATCGGCTAAATGAGGTGGAGATTGATTGCGTTGCAGCTACTAGACTATATGACATGATGTACATGCCCGTGATTTGGACGAATTGCGAACTAGTGACTACATTAGCGGAGCAGTGCCACAGTGAGACTTGCACATTTTGTTTATCGATGGGAGAGATGACCATCACACTGGAGGATGTGTGGAGGATTCTGCACATTCCTATATGAGGGGATCTAGTTATGTATGACCAAGGATTGGGTACAACAGCAGTACAACAGATATTTGATGAGGATGTCGATATTCATGATGGCTCGATCGTGTGGGAGGAGATAGCGATGTTGTATGAGCCATTACTAATTGTTTTATTAGGCATTATCGGGGGTTTATTGTGGCCCGATCGACAATCGCATGGACTAGCTGTGGGTTGGGGCCAGGTGCTTGAGCGCATGATGACAGATGGGACTCGCTATGCATGGGGGTCATGTGTGCTATCACACCTATACAGGGATCTTCATGAGGTGGTATACTGGGATACGAGCTCGCTGGGAGTTGGCATTACTTTGTTACATATCTGGGCATGGGAGCACCTTCTAGTGACACGACCGGTGTGCTTGAGATTTAGGGTGGCAGACCAGCCCTATGTGTACATGTACGGAGGTATGATGAGTCAGCCCCACCTGGGGAAGTTGGAGTGGTGGCAGTGGGTAGTATATGATTTGGATGCAATGATATGGAGGCCATACATTGAGTGTGAGCCTTGGGAGGACGATGCAAAGGCTTTGCCTTATGTATTTATGACATAATATTTGATTGGTAGGACATCCTATAATGTGGAGAGACAGGTACCCGACAAAGTGATGAGGCAGTTCGGGTGGAGGCAGGGAGTGCTGAGTGGATCAGGGGAGTATGCACGGGTGGTATGAGAGAGATTCCAGTGGGGGCCAGTGTTACCGTATGATCAGGCCTTAGCCGAGTTCTGGACTTTACAAGCGAGACCATGGCATATGAGGCTGGGGATTGTGGATGCAGGAGTGACAGAGGAGTACACGCAGTATTGTACTACACATCCGATTCCACGCATTTCAGATCCAGCTGAGCTAGTACCATCATTTGAGGATGATAGGAGATAGTGACGGAGGAGAGGAGGCAGATGAGTAGGAGGAGGAGGTAGAGGTGATGGAGGAGGAGGTGGTGGTGGAGATGGTGGTGGAGGTTTTGGAGGAGGAGGAGGAGGAGGTGGTGGTGGAGAGGGTGGAGGTGGTGGATTTGGAGGTGGAGGTGGTGGAGGAGGACGGTTACAGCGGAGAGGGAGAGGTGGGAAGCAGTTGCTACTGTCACAGGGTCCTTTGATTTAGGGAGGAGTTAGATTAGGTGGCAGGGAGAGCGGGGAGGGAGAGGCACCTATGGATATGGGAGAGGGAGCTACAGGTGGAGGAGAGGATCCTATGGGTGGAGGAGAGTATCCAATGGGGATGGGAGATGTGCAGGAGCATATGCTAGTATATATGCAGACTTGACTTACAGCAGTCGAGGCAAGGGTGGAGGAGTGTGAGGCAAAGATTGCAGCTAGAGATGTTCAGCTGTTTGCACAAGAGTTAGAGTTGACTGTAGTGCTGCGAGAGAGAGATGATGCGGTGGAGAGATCGAGGGAGTTGCAAGATAGAGGATGATTTGTGGCAGGAGCACAAGGTCCCATTGGGGAGGTGTTGATGGAGATGCGGCGGGCTCAGGCGGAGATATATTTTTGGTGGGGTTTATATGAGCAGGCGGTGCCAACCAGTCAGCGGGCACTGAGCTATTCATAGATGCGTCAAGCTGGACCAGAGCTATCTCAGAGGATGCAGAGCAATGGTGGTGTTATGGGTCCTCCATGGCAAGATAGTGTGGGTGGTGTAGGGGGTAATGGTGGAGCAGGTGGTGATGGGGGTGCAACATCTGGCCAGGGTGTCATTTTAGAGAGATTTGTGTATTTTATTACTTTGTCATTTTGGATCGTGACTTGGATGGCTCTTGGTAGCCGATATTTTTGACATCACTGTACTCTGATACATGTATGTTTTTGCGAGATGATATATGATGTAATATATGAGGAGATCCCATATTTTGTGATGATATGCATGTTGATGATATGCATGGATTTATGTAGGATGATGATTTATGATTTATGCTTAGATGGATGTTCTTACTTGCTAGATGTTTATGTTGATGAGATGATTTATATATGCATGTTTTATGGATCAGTTGCTGACATGTGTATGCAGGTTAATACATGTATGATGCGTTGTTGTAATGCTTTGTGTATGTAATGCCATGATGGTAATGTATGCATAATGATGAATGAATGATGTTGACTATGAGATATATAGTACTTGTGTTTATGTGGATGAAATGAGGATATGCAGCTTGTGTTGTTGATATTAAAATGTAATGAATCAAATGGTTTATGTAAATGTTCGTAGATGGTAAAAAATGAATGCAAAATGAATAAACAAATGGTGATTCAAATGTTTATGTGATGATCTTTAAATGAATGTACTTGTGAAAATGAATAAACAAATGTTGAGACAAATGTTTATGTTATGATTCTAAATGACTTAAAACATGACTAAGTGAAATGATAATGCAAATAAATGCAGCTAAGAGATAATGAATAACGGCACTTTAATGCAAGTAAAAGGATAATGAATGCATCTTAATGAATCTAGATGAAACTTTTTAAGATGAGAATGAAATGAATAAGTATAAGAATATACTGGATGGATAGATGAATGTTTTTTACTAATAGATAGATAAATGCAAATGAATGCAACTAAATGAATGCATCGTAAACAAACTTAAATGATGATGAATGATTTTGAATGATTTAAAAGACATATAACTATACCTAGATGACTAAATGAATGTACGTTAACGGATAATAATGAAAGTAAATGAAATGATTGGAAATTTATACAAATGAATCTAAATGCCTTTATTTTGCAATGATGAAATGATAATGTAAGGGTGATGATGTAATTAAATGATAATGAATGTGACTAAATGATATTAGACGTACTTAAATGAATATCTAAAATGGATGTAATGAACCTACATGCAAGTAAAAGATAATGAACTAGATGCATTTAAATGCAACTAAATGTAATGATAATGTCATGCGTTCATGATAGATGAATGCAAGTTGGTGAGAAAATGTATGATGCACTGATGATGTATCAGAGAACTTTGTCATGATTATATCCAAAACCAATTCATATTAAATAACTTCTCATATTTTAACTTGTTCACACTTGCATACAAAACCATAAATATGAATAATGAATGATCAAATGGATGGGTGATATGCAATAGAATGCAATATAAATAGATGAGATGAAATGACGATCCATAGTTCTTTTATTTTTCATCATTGAGCATGGTAGTATCAATCTTGGACGAGGCAGTAGGAACCAATTTTGGAGCATTGTACCTGTAAGCAAGCAGTATAGAGAAAACATGATGGACCCTCTATTTTGGTTCATGTGCAGATGGTTGAGGTATACATTGTACTCAACAAGCTATAGTGATCCATGACTAGATTTTTGCATATGATCACATAGCTTAGTGAACTTCCCACGTAGACACCATTAGTACATGCCCCAGAAATTCATTGGAATAATTCGTAGACAATAACAAATGATACTTAGGAACCATCCCGGCTACTCTAATCACTTGTGGATATCCTGGAGTAGTGTAGGAAACTGATATAAATGAATAAATAACTTATCAAAATGACCAAGTACTCGATAGCTTAAACATAATTTTCTTGTCAAAGAAAATGTTATCTTTGTCTTTGTTTTGGTAAGGAAGGATGCATCTTTGTTAAGACAGTTGTGTGTACCTGTGTTGATTGTTTGGTTGATTTGATAGGTGATCATCATTTGAGTAGCTCAAAATGTTTGTTTGATGTTTGTGGCGATGCATATGTACAAAGGATTTTTTATGCGTTGCCATGTTTTTGATTGATTTTTGATGTTTTATGATGTTTTTTTATTTTGTGAGTTGTTTTTGAATTTTGTGAGACAATTTTGAATGTTTTTGGTATTTTGTGAGTATTTTTTAATGAAAAACTCAATGAATCATAAATAATATAGAATTCACTTCCATCAATAGGTTAAGAGCATTGCCCCCAGTTTAGACATGACTATGAAAAGCAAGATGCAGGATGCATGAAGTACTAACCTTGATTGCAGATCAATAACAAGCCATGGTTTGAATGATGGATGAGTGGATGCAATGAATGCAATCGCCACAAGTCTAAAAAATAATGGAGCCATAGCCTTTACGAGTGGTGCCTTTTTGCTAGGTTTTCACCATCGTACTTACCCAAGGTGCCACAGGAGTGTTTGTTCACCGTTTGGATGCATGATTTTTCTTTACTATTTTGATTTTTTTGTATTTTCTTCAGGCTATTTATTTGAATGTGTTTGGTGTTTTTTTTATATGTATTGGAGCCTGATTCCCTATACAAATTATGTATGAAACCGTTTGAGGTGCATGTTGTTGATCGGATCTACTAGTGGTTCCCCTTCTGAAGTAGCCAACTGATATGCCCCCGACCCAAATACAACAATGATAACATATGGACCCAGCCAGTTTGATTCAAACTTTCCCTGATGTTCTCTGTGTGGTTGGTTATGAGGATTCTCTCTAAGAACAAGATCACCTACCTCAAATGTACGAGGTCTAACTCGATGATTATAGTTTCTGCTCATGCGTTGCTGATAGACTTTGAGGTGGTTGTATGCAACTTGTCGCCTTTCGTAGTTCCAAGTCTTGAAGACGAGAGACTCGATATGCTTCATCATCTATTAGATTATGCAAGGAAACCCGTAGAGATGGTATCTCAACCTCAATAGGAAGGATGGCTTCTGCGCCATAGACCAGTGAGTAGGGAGTTGCGCCTATAGGGGTTCGAATGCTAGTTCGATACGGCCATAGTGTTGGATTTAATTGAGTGTGCCAATCACGGTCGACATCATTGACTGTCTTTTTGAGGATTCTCAATATGTTCTTGTTTGATACTTTGGCCTGACCATTTCCTTGTGGGTAATAGGGAGTTGAAAAGTGGTATTGGATGTGAAACTTCTCACAAAGCTCACGGACATCCTATTTTTTGAAAGGAAGCCCGTTATCTGTGATGATGGACATGGGTACACTATACCGACAGATGATGTAATTAAGTATGAATGAGGCGATCTGCTTGCCAGTGACTTGGGTAAGTGGAACAACTTCAATCCACTTTGTGAAGTATTCGGTGGTGGTAATAATGAATTTGTGGTCGTTGGATGAAGATGGATGGATTTTACCCACAAGGTCAAGTCCCCACTGAAAAAAGGGCCATGGTGTTGTGATTGGTTGCAATTCCTGTGTCGGTGCATGTATCAAGTCTCCATGAACTTGACATTTCTTGCATTTTCTGACAAAATAGTAGGAGTCTTTTTCCATGGACGACCAATAGTATCCAGCGCGCATGATCTTCTTTAATAAGGAAGGACCGCTTGAGTGAGTCCCACAAATTCCCTTATGTACCTCTTCCAAGGCCTTTGTTGTCTCATCCTGTTCCAAACATCGAAGGAGAGTACCATCAAGACTATGTCGGTATAGGGTTTCAACAATGATGGTGTATCGAGCGGTTTGAGAAATGAAGGTTTTGTGTTGGTTATTTGATTGGTTAGGAGGAAGTGTGTGATCGCAAAGATAGGTGTGGAACTCATCGTACCATGGGGATTCATAATCGACAAGGTGACATATCATCTCGGAATCAGGGATATCATAAGTGGGAATCCAAATTTGTTCTACCAGGAACTCGTAGCATGTTGAATTTGGTGGAAGATCTAGGAGAGATGCAATTGTAGCCATGGCGTCAGCAGCTCGACTCTGATCTCTAGGTATCTGCTCAAAGGTGATAGTCGTAAATGATGCTTTTAAACTATCCACCATGTGCTTGTACGACATGATTTTATCGTCCTTGGTCTGATATTCGTCTGTGACTTGTCGGATGACTAGTTGGGAGTCACCATATATTTGTAGCTCTTTCAATTTCCATTGTATGGCTAGTCTGAGTATGGTGATCAGGGCCTCATATTTTTCTATGTTGTTTGTACATGGAAAAGTTAGCCTGTAAGACTTTGGGATGTTGTCACCTTGAGGTGTGATAAACAAAATGCCTTCCCCCGAGCCATGCCTAGTATATGAACCATCAAAGTAGAGCTTTCATGGTTGCGTTGATGTGATCATGAATATCTCTTCATCTGGAAAATTGGAAACAAGAGGATGATCACCTGTGAGGGGTGCATCGACCAACTGATCGACAATAAGTTGACCCTATACTCGATGTCAAATTCACTTAGAATCATCACCCATTTGGCCAAGCAGCCTGTCAATGCTACTTTGCTGAGTAGGTACTTTAGTGGATCAATCTTAGCAATGAGTTGTACTTTATGTGTTAACAGGCAGTGCCTTAGTTTAGTGGCTACCAAGATTATTGCTAGGCAAGCTCGCTCAATAGGTGTGTAATTGAGTTCATAGCCGATTAGTGTGCGAGAGATATAGTATACAACACACTCTTTCCCTTTTGCATTGTGTTGAGCCAACAATACTCCTAATGATGTAGAACAATAGAGGTCTACTTGGATCTAGTGGGATCAACAATGGTGTATTCATGAGATAGTCCTTAAGCATCTGGAATGCTTGTTGGCATCTGGAATCCCATTGAAAGTGGATGTTTTTGTGCAACAAGTGTGTAAAGGGATGACACTTATCTGCTAGTTGTGCAATGAATCTTCAGATGGATTGTAGCCGCCCTTGTAATTTCCTTAGCTGACTGATGTTCCTTGGAGGTGGCATGTCCATGATTGCTTTGACCTTTGCCGAGTCGACCTCAATGCCTTTGCTTGAGACAATGTATCCTAGAAGCTTCCCTGAGGTTACTCCAAAGACACATTTCTTTGGGTTGAGTCGAACATGACATTGTTCTAGTCTGTCAAAGATTTTATCTAATATTGCAAGATGACCTTCTCTTGTTAATGATTTTGCCAATAAGTCATTGACATAATCCTTCATTATGGTATGCATCATATCATGAAAGATGGTGGTCATAGCTCTTTGATAGGTCGCCCCTGCATTCTTTAGACCAAAAGGCATTACATTCCAACAGTATGTTTCCCATGGACATGTGAAGGCAGTCTTATGTTGATCCTCTAGTGCGATCTTTATCTGGTTGTACCCTGAAAAACCATCCATAAGAGAAAACATGGCATGTCTTGTTGTTAGGTCCACGATCATGTCAATGTTTGGCAGGGGGGAGTCATCCTTAGCACATGCTTTGTTTAGATCTCTGAAATCTATACAGATACAAATGCCCCCATTTGGTTTGTCGACAGGTACTATATTGGGGATCCACTTTGCGTAATCAATTGGTCTAATAAAACCAACATCTACGAGTTTCTTAAGTTCTGTTTTGACTAGTACAACATTCTGAGGGTGCATTTTGTGAAGCTTCAGTTTGACAGATTTAGCTCCTTCGACCACGGTGAGGTGATGCATGACCAAATCAGGATCGAGACCAGGCATGTCGGCATAGGACCATGCAAAGTTGATCTAACGCTTCTGGAAAAATTCTACAAACTTAGGTTGTTCCTCTAGAGTTAAAAGAGATGCCATATGTATTTGGTGAGGAGTCTTAGGGGTCCCCACGTTGAATTCCTTTGTTTCCTCAATAAGGATCGTTGATCATTCTTGATTTGTACTATAAGGGAGAATGTCAAACCTTTCATCCTCAAGCGCCTCAGAGAGGTTTTCGCCGTTGGATATGCTCTTTCTTTTTACTTTTTTGGGATCAAACAGTGCCACAGTGTGGTTTTCACTGGAAGATCCATGTTTTATTGTGATATTTTTGCAGCTAAAAGGTTTGGCATCCGCCCCGAAGTATGTTGCACTATTAAGTTCGATGGTGAATCCAGCTTGTTAGGGTTTCAAGCAGATCCGAAGCAAATATGAACTAACAATTATATGCAGATTTAAATACAAAAAGATAAAGAAATAAAACAAGACACAGATAACACAAAGATTTAATGTGGTTCACCCAGAATGGGTTATGTCCACCATACACAGCCATCCAATCTTTCTTATTATCCAGCAAAAATAGTACATCAACCTTACAATGCCTTAAGCATCCCAACCGCTTATAAAATGCGTTTTTAGGGCAACAAACAAAGTCAATGATCGCCTCATCGTTTTGGAATTGATCAAGGCATGGGGGATTTGGTTGGTTCCATTCGATGAGTTCAAGATGGATAATGGGCATTACCTCGTCGATCAGGTTTAGTTCATGGGATGTGTCAGTGAGGGTTAAGACATGGTGATGAAGGTCATTGATGGTACTCTCTCTGTCAGAATCAGGTGCAGGATGTGACGTAGGGTCTGTGGAAGGTGTTTCCAATTCAGAAACCCAAGAGGTTTTAATATGTGCTTCTTTGTAAATAGGAATTTCTTTGCGAGGTGGAAGTGGTGATGTGTCTTCCTCATCTGAAGTATATAGATGTACAAAATCAAATTCCCACTCATGTGAGTCGGTCTCTGAGTCACTTTCCAGTATCCGATTACTATACCAAATCGGGATATCCTTTGAGTTGAATACTGCAATTGTAATCAGCTGATGTACTATTGGTGTGTATTGCGGGCGCTACTGATGTTACTGATGGTGTCACCAATTCTGTTGATGTTGTTGGGGGTATCGATACTGCTAATGGTGTTATTGATGTATTTGTTGTTGTTGATGGGGTTGTTGGTTTGATTGGTGGGATGATGGGTGCTGCAGGTAGTGTTATCGGTGTTGTGGGTAGTATTATTGGTGCAATGGGTATTATGGGTACTGTTGATGGGATTGTGGGTGGTGCAGGCATTTTCATTGGTGTAGTGGGTGCTACTGACGCTATTGATGGGATTGTGGATGATGCTGGTGTTGTTATTGGTGTTGTGAATGTAATGGATCATAGGAAAAGGATGGATATATTTGATAAGATTGGGATCAAGTCTGGTTTCAAGAATGACACCTTTTGTATAAGATAAAGATTATCAAAGCATCTGGTTTTAGGAATGATATATCCTGTATAAGACAAAGATGATCAAAGCGTCTGGTTTCAAGAAATATACATCCTGTATAAGACATGATATAATGGATTGGATGAAAAGGTCGGGTAGAATTGATAAGCTTGGGATTGAGTCTGATTTCAGGAATGACACCTCCTGTATAAGATAAAGATGATCAAAGCGTTTGATTTCAGGAATGATATATCCTGTATAAGACTAAGATGATCAAAGCGTCTGGTTTCAAGAAAGATGCATCCTCTATAAGACATGATATAATGGATCAGATGAAAAGGTCAGATAGAATTGATAAGATTGGGATTGAGTCTGGTTTCGGGAATGACACCTCCTGTATAAGACAAAGATGATCAAAGCGTCTGGTTTCAGGAACGATATATCCTATATAAGACTAAGATGATCAAAGCGTTTGGTTTTAGAAATGATATAGCCTGTATAAGACATGATAGACAAGAGTTGGAAGAATGATGAAGATATGAAAGTGAAGAAAGATTCCATGATGATGTGACATATATGCATGTGATGGATGCAAGATGAATGTGACTAGATGATGATGATGAGATGTTTATTGAAAATGAGATGTATGATATGAGATGTTTTATTGAATGTCATATTGATAAAGATAAGGCTAACTAGAACAAAATGTAGCAGTCATACTGATCTATGTCATTGTTTTGTTTTGTTCGATGATTGATAAAAAGGTCTAGTTTCAAAGAGCGAGTACCCCGTATAAGACCGATCTATCTGGTTTTAAGTGTACCTATCCTTGTATAAGATGTGTTGATGTTGATGTTGATAGATGGATTGATTATCAAGACTCGATGATTGATGGGAATGTCTGGTTTCAAAGAGTGAGTACCTCGTATAAGACCGATCTATCTAGTTTCGAGTGTACCTATCCTTGAATAAGACATGTTGATGTTGGTAGATTTCGAGTGATGAATTGATTAACAAGACATGTGATTTGTTTGATTGTAGATTTTGAGAGTCTTCCTTTTCAATTGATGGATGAGTCATGCGTTCATGCTTTGATTTTCAATTTTTATTTGATTTTGTCGATTTTTTAATTTTAATTTTTTGGATATTTTGATTTTTTTGGAGCTTTTTGGATTAGAAGAAAGATGTATTTGGTTTCCCCAATGTATAGAAAGATAAGGAATGTATGAATGAACCATTGAAGAGGATTCCCTTGATGATTAGGGTCCTTCATCATTTGTGCCTCCTTCAAAGGCCTCATGATAATCATTGAGGTTTGCTTCCTCCTCTTCAATTTCTGGTTGTCGGCTTCTCATTGATCTTGTGTGAGCCATTTTTTTGATGTTTTGTGAAAATGATTTATGAGGTGATGATGATGTGTTTGATGGAAGACAAGGTTTATGAAATGTTTGTTTGAATGAAAAATCTCTAACCATGAAGGTTGGATGTCAACAAAAATTCTTTGTGGATTGCCCTTGTGTTTTTAACAATTGTGATGTGATAAGGTATAGGCAGGTTTTGAGACGTGTTACAAACCAAGCTACCTAGCAATCAGATGATGCACTCATAGACTAGTTTTAACCTGCATAAAAATGACTCTTAGGATGATTGATCCTAGATGAGAGACACTTTAAAAAGTGATTTTTTATTTATTTGAGCAATATCAAAAAGAACTAAGGACAAGACCTTTTTGTGTTTTGAGATTTAGGTGGTTTGTGATGTGTTGAATGTGAAAGTGGAAATGGGTAGGATGTATACCTCAATGGAAACTTTATGTGATGAAGGGAGTGTCTACTTCTTCCTCTCTTTTAGGGGTTCGTGGTTCCCCTAGTGCTTCGTTATAGGTAATGCAGATGAGAGGAAAGAAGAAGGGTTGATCTTGCCCCCTTTGTTTTTATGACAACTTAAGGCTCTATGTTGAGTAAAAGCTCTATTTTTTTAAAGGCTCTTTGTCAAATTCGTTGGTTTTGCCTTGAAGATACAAGGGCATATGATGCAAGAAGGCTTTGTGTGAGAGAAAAAAATGTGTATTGATATAGAAAAACTTCCTTCTTTTGATAAGAGCTTTTGAACTCAAAGATCTCTTTTTCAATGTGATCTTTTGATGAAGACTCTCGTTTCTCAAAATGTGAGTGATGGTCATACAAATTGATACTTTATTTCACTTTTGTTTGATGTTTGGTCAATGTTGATGTAAAAAATTATTGGATGAAGTACTTGGTTTGATTTGTTTAGAATTTCCTTGACAAGAAAACAAAGCAAGCACAATAACGTTGCCTCGAAAGGCACAAATAGGTATGGGTCTAAATCAACCCAATCTTTGAAATTTTTTACCCCTTTTTTACAAATTATATTTTAGATGTTTCCAAACCCTGAAGTCGACTCAAATTTGTACTGGTCTGAGATAGAATGAAGACACTTCAAACACACTTTATCCCTAAGGTCAATGGCTAGTTGCGATAATTTCAGCCCACATCTTGATATTTCTTCGACTTTGATACTACATACCTTATGAATCCTATTGTGGCAGGTAAGGATGTGATATAATAAGTCTTGTGCGAGTATAACAGATAGATGATCCCTATGATGGGGGAGTCGCCACTTTTATCAAGGTACAAGTAGCTTTTCAAAAAGCCATGTTTCTACTCAAGGAAATATGTATGGTGAGTATCTTGGGAGAAAAACCATCTATGCTCTTGCACTGAACTTTTCACAAATATCCTCAATCAACAGGTGGGCTTCTACATAAAAAGGTGTCTAGTAATGTTCGATGTTTTTGGACATAAGTTCATTCTACAATGATTCACTTAAGAGCCTTGTAACTTGTGGTGGGGCCCATATGTCCTTTCAGCAAGTTACACTATATGAACAACTATACCCAAGGCTACAACTTTCGCTCTCACCTGATTTCTATAGCGACTCAAAAGATTTACTGCGCGAGGTCATTCCCAAGAGTGATGTGTCTCTTGGCAGGCCTCTCTTAAAAAGATAAAATTTTGAGTGTTACTAACACTTTTCTCTTGCACCTAGGACCACGAAAGCCAAGGGAGAGGATAGTGTGTGTTAGAAGTAGGACCACTCTACAAACTTTGCACAAGAGTGCCGATCATTGAAAACACTTGTTCTTTTTAACTGATTTTCATTGCAATGTGATTTAAATGTTATTTGGAGATGTTGCTCCAACAAACATGGTGTTCTTTTTAACTTTCAAGGCAAAATGTTGTTTAAACTAAGAAATTGAAATCTTGGTCAACTGAATTGAAGCACGTTTTTGCTTTAAGGGAAATCGATTTGTAACTCAAAGAAACAAATTGTTTGTTCTTTTTAAACTTGCACAAATGAAAATGTTGATTTTGAATTTTATCCTTGCAAGAAATTAAAGTTGTTTGTTTGTTTTAAACTCAAAATGAAAAGTTTGTCCCTAACTTGCAAAAGAAAGCAAAGTTTGATTTGAGTTTGTGGTTCTTTTTAACTTTGCAAAATGAAGTATTTTTTAAGCCCAAAAAGACAAGTTTTGATTTGTTTTAAAACACCAAAAACTAAAATGTGAGGTTCTTTTTACCGAAAAAGAGGAAATATGAATTCGTTTAAACCAATTTTTAGAAAAGAAGTTAAAAACAAAATCAAAAATCCTAAATTAAAATCCTCCACCCTGCAAGAAATCATTAAAAACCTGCAAATAAAGAAGTTAGAAAAATCTTAAATCTTATCTGGGCTTCCACAAGCCTAAATTCAAATTTTCGGTTATAATTTTGAGCTCTCTGAAACAAAAGCGCTACTCTGTGAGCACAAAAGCGCAACTTTAGAACAAAAACGCAACAACTATGGGACAAAAGCACCACTTTAGAACAAAAGCGCAATAACTATGGGACAAAAACACAACTTTAAAATAAAAGCGCAACTTTAGAACAAAAGCACAACTCGACATTATAGTAAAATTTTACAGAATTAAAACTGACAGATACAGAGTCCAAAAGCGCTAAAAATTTACAATAGTGCTATTTAAAGTACAATAGCGCTATAACAAAGACAAGAGCGCTAATTAAAGGATGAAAGCGCTAAAACACCAACTTTCGAAGGTGCTAAAGCGAGTTCAATAGCGCTAAAGCGTGACCTGTGTGTCACTTTCAATAAAAAAAAATGTTAGTAGTTTATCAAATTTGAATCAGAAGGTTGTGTGTTCGATTCACGTCGGGTTCACCAAATGATGCTCTGCAAAAAAGAATGGTTAGGATATTGTCAAGACAAACACAAACAAACAAACAACAAACAAGTGTTAGTGTTAGAAATCACAAATCAAACACTTTCCTAAGCAAGCATATCAAGAGAGACACAACACATAAAATATAAAGCTTAACAAATCTAAGAAATGCAATAAGACATCTCAAAATGCCCTCCACCATGCTTGTAGCTTCTCCTCCCTTGTACCTCTCTCCAAGTTCTCAGATGAGTGTAGCTCTCAATAGCTTTTTGCACTATTCAGGATGTCTTATGGAGGTTCAAGATTGTAAAATGGATGATTATGAGAATGCAAATGTGAACAAGCTAAAATGATATATTATCTAATTATCTAATATTAATTTTAGCCCAAAATGACAAATATAGATGATTATGTTAAATGCTCTCTAAATTTCACTATAAATTAGATGCATACAAGATTTCAGGATCTGGATTATGAAGAAATGAGTTCTATTTATAGGTAAAATGGAGCAATGAAAGGTTGAGATTGAGTAATCTCAACAAGGGTCAGGATTGATGGGTTTATGATCTATGTGAGGGATTTCAACCCAATCCCAGGATGACAAATGTCAACAAGAGATGGGTTGAGAGGGGAGGGAGTAAGAATTAAATGCTTGACATGACTTGAGGATTAACTTGGGAGGTAAGGTTAATGTTGAGTTGAAAGAATAAATCCATTATCCAATAAATAATGTCTTTATCCAATGGATAAAATCTTGTGCAAGCGTTAGTGAGGATAACCATGGTCAAAGCAATAAATGCTTGAAGAGACCCATGAGTCAAATGGAGGTTGAGTTAGAGGGAAAGCCTCTAACTATGTGGGTGAGTTGAGTTAACCATAAATGGTTATGTAAGATCCATTAATGGTCATGTAAGAGCCATTAGTGATTTGGAATACTTTAGGGGTTAGCTTGTTCAACACATAAAGCATTAAATGTTTTTCAAAGACTTTGAGGGCTCTGAGAAGCGACTCCAAGTTGCTTAGGAATGTGACAATATTTAGGAAATGGGATTAGGCTAATTAGGAATGATAAGAAGAACTTAGAAAGTGGTTAGAAGAGTCTAGAAGGGGATTTAGGATTGCAAGTGGGTTTGGTGGGTGAGGGAAAAATAGGATTTAAATTAAAATAAAATTAATTTATTTCAATTGTGGTTGCAACTTGCATTTGTAGGAGAATGCAAGTGAGGGGGTTGTTTAGTGATTTAAATAAATAAATATTTATTTATTTAAAATAAGAAAGTGGTTTAATTAAATAAATATGATTTATTTATTTAATTGATTATGAATTTGGTTTAATGAATTAATTTAAATAAATTGAATAATTTATTTAATTAATAGGAGAAAGATTTGAGGATGAATTAATTAAATTTTAATTTAATTAATTGGTGATTGGTGGTTTATTAATCAAATAAATAGTAAATATTCATTTAATTAAATGGACATATTTATGTGACTATAATATCAATATTTACCAATAAAAAAAAAAGATGTTTCTATATTTTAAATATGTTAAATAAATATTTATTATGTTTGTATATATCAAATACAATTGTAAATATAATTCACTATATATTATATCATTATTTAATAAAAAAGTTATTAAATAATTAAATATATAAAAAAATTATAATATTAACGCGGTAATAGAATTTAAAAATATTATAAATTAATAATAATAATAACAATGAATTTAAATTATGTTAAAAATACTTTTTAATATTTAGACTGGTAATAAATAAAATTCAACCTTACCTTAATACTAGACCAAAATAAACCCTAGTTGATTAAATCATATTAAACCCTAACACAGATTTAATGTGGACTTTTAATCAAATTGAATCCTAAATTGAATTTAACCTTGATCCTATAACAAATTAAATCCAAACTCTATACCAAATTGAACCCAAACCTTTAACGAAATTGAACCCTAACCCTAACACCCATCTCTCTATCTCTTCCCCCCCTCTCTCTCTTGCTCTCTCTCGTCTCTTCCTCCCTTTCTCGCTCACTATCCCTCTTATCTATATATTTCTCTATCCATCTCTCTTTATATTCCCATATATATGTCCATCTTTCTCTTCCTCTTCCTATATATCTCTATCTCTCCCTCTTTCTCTCCCCCTGTTTTTTTTATTCCTCTCTCCATCTCAATTTTTACATCTCTACTTCTCTCTCTATATATCATCCTCTTTATCCCACTCTTTATCTCTACATCTACCTCTACCTATTTATCTTTATCTTCATCTCCACCTCTATCTTCCTCTCTCCCCCTCTATATCCATACATCTCTCTCTCTAGACCTCTACATCCTTATCTCTTTGCCTCTCTATCTCTATCTCTCCATATTTATTACTCTCTCTCTCTCTCTCTCTCTCTCTCTCTCTCTCTCTGGATGCATAATTGATTTGAAGCAATCACTTCTTCATCGATACCCTTATAGCACCAACAATGACATTCACTAAATGGCCTACTGATTGCGCTCATGTACTACACAAATCTATGCAAAAATGAACTAAAATTTTTCCCCATTTGACATTGCCCCTCTTTGACATACACATTGCACATGGCCTATTAAATACACTACTTATCATTATGGTTTATATTTGTGGGTGTGAAATTTACCAAGGACAATTCTACATGTTTGGCTATGAATTTTGAACTTTTAAATTCAAATTTCTCAAATTAGGTTCACATTTTCTTCTCTTATAAGTTGTTAAAAGTAAAATTATTTTACATGGTGTGGTATATTTAACAATATGCCTTAATTCATTTGCATATCATCTAAGATCTACATCTAAGAGCATTTACATGAGAGCATCATAAAAAATCCTAATTATTAATAAGGTTGTTGGTTGTTTATGTTGGAATGCAATGATATCGGCAATAAACTGAGAGGGGGGGGGGTGGTGAATCAATTTGGTAACAATAATAACAATTAATTCAATTATAAACCTTAAAATAGAGAACAACCCAATGAAGAATATAACATGAAAGCACAACACACATAACATCAATATTTTGACGTGGAAAACCCGGAAAGGGAAAAACCACGGTGGGAAACCCTACTCACAATCAGATGAATACTCTGCAATAGTATTGTGAATAATTACAAAGGGGTATGCACATGCAGAAAGGCCAACGACCTAGAGCGCACTGTTCATCACAAAGGGAAGTCTCACTGACTTACAAAAACATCTGACTACAATCTGAAAAATAATGAACTGTGAAAGTAGCATGTACTAATCCCTGATACAGTTCCGGTTAAGCACTGATGCCTGCTCTATAATACAAAACCTTTCCAACCTTCACCTGAATGATATGACTTTATTCACACTCAATTCTTTCTCTGATAATGCAAACTTAACCAACCATAACCATCGACCTTATTGACAAGGTCGACTAAACCCTAACCCCATAAAGTCATAATTACAAAAATTACATCAAATGATCCCACCAGACCAATATTATGATTTACATTACATAGCATGGACTTAGATCAAGTAACCAAACAATTATATTTGCCAGGGATTCCGCTAAGACCAAAATCCAACACGCTTCACTTGCCAATAGAAACCCTCAGTGAAAGTTTAACTAGATCCGAATAGGACCACCATAATAGCACACCATCCAATGCAAAGTCACCAAATGCTCAGGATATGATCAAGAAGCACCAACAACATGAAAGAAATCGATTCCATAAACTAGACCCAAAATCCATTGACCAAGTCACCAAAACAACATATCGGTAAAGCTAACCGGGAATGCCAGAAGCCGGTGAAGCCAAAAGATAGCCGGTAAAGGCATAAACCATTCGGTAACCGAAAATACCAAAATCGATGACAAAATCATGAAACCACCAGAATATAACAAGCATGTAACCATCATAACAAGCATCCAAAACCGATTCCAGAGATCTGATCATACCGAATCAGAATCATAGTCAAAACCAAAATGATCACCAAGAATAACCATGATAGATCCAACTGAGATACAATGTTGACATTAATGACAACACTTAACCAGATCCAACATATTGCCAACAATATCCCCCTTTGGCATTGATGGAAACACTGAATGTAACAAACATCCAAGTGCCAAGGATTGCCAACAATATCTAAAACACCATCAAAAGATCTAGCAGTTTTCATATGAATACCTTCTCCCCCTTTGACATCAATTACAAAGGACGAATACTAAACCAAGAGTACAAAACCAAACAACTGACTACTCCCCCTGAGTAGTAGCACCATCTTCATCAACCCGGATCAGAAAAGTATGTCTGATAAGCTCATTGGATTGATGCATCTCTGCATCTCTGAGTCTCTTCTGGAGGGTTGGTAACCCCCAACTGATCTCTGAGATATTCAAAAGTGTCTTTAGGAAATGGTTTCATTAGAATATCTGCAATCTGTTCCTTAGTAGGTACATAAACCAATCTGACTTCCTTTGCTTCAACCTTTTCCTTCAAGAAATTATACCTTATAGAAATGTGTTTTTATTTGGAATGAAATATCGGATTCTTTGACATATCAATAGCAGTAGTTTTATCATAGTGAATAACAATAGGCTCATCATAACTTACCCTTATATCCTTTAACATCTGTTTCATCCATAAAATGTGAGTACAGTTGGTAGCAGCTGCAACATATTCTACTTCAGCTAAAGACAATGAAGTGCATGATTGTTTCTCACTAAGCCATGAAACTAACTTATTCCCAAGAAAGAATGCATACCATGCCATAAATTCAAGCACTGCGGTGCACAACACAAGGAAACCAAGGGCCCACACCTTGCAATAATCCCCAAAGATATGATCTTCAGAATGATTTAGCTTTACATACCTAGGAGTCTTTGAATTTTCTTGATTTGCTAACTCATTCTACTGGTCCACTGTCACTGTTGAATTCTCTGATGCTACCAGTGTCACTGGTTCACCGTTTTGAACTGATTCTTGCATTGTCAGTTCAGGTCTGATAAATTCATCTTCCGGTCCATAATCATATGATTTGATATTATTACTGCCACGCTCATCCACCTTGACATTTATGCTTTCCAATATCCTATTTAGTCTTTTGTTATAACATCTATATGCTTTGCTCTTAGTAGAATAACCCAAAAATATTCCTTCATCACTTCTAGGATCAAACTTTCTTAATGCATCATCTCTTCTAATGTAACATTTGCTTCCAATTTTTTTGAAATATCTGACAGTAGGAGTATGACCAAACCATAATTCATAAGGAGTCTTATCGGTATCGCCTTTAATGTGTACTCTGTTGAAAGTTTATGCAATGATATTGACAACCTCTCTCCAATAAATATCAAGTAATTTAGTCATCATAGTCCTTGCAGCATCCAAAATTGTTTTGTTCTTTCTTTCCATTGATCCATTCTACTATGGGGTCCTAAGTGCAGAAAGTTGTCTCCTAATACCATTCCTTTCACAAAAGTTGTTGAACTCACCGGATGTAAACTCACCGCCATGATCTGATCTTAAGCACTTTATCTTTAGTCCTGTCTCAGTCTCAACCACAACTTTAAAATTTTTGAATTTTTCAAAAGCTTTAGATTTCTCTTTCAAAAATGCTACCCACATCATTCTATAATAGTCATCAATAAGTAACATAAAATATCTATCACCTTGAAAGCTTTTAGTCCTTGCTGGTCCACACAAATCAGTATGAATAAGATCAAGATTTCAGTAGATTTATCATGTACACTTCTGAAAGAAGTTCTAACTTGCTTACCTATTTGACATTCTCTACATACTGGATTACGAGGTTTAACAATCTTGAGCAAATCTCTGACAACCGGTATTGAATTGATCTTTACTATGCAATCAAAATTTACATGACACATCCTCTTATGCCATAACCAACTTTCATCAATATGAGCAATCAAGCAGGTCTTCTCACCATAGTTCAAATGAAAGATATTACCATTGGTCTGAGTTTTGAAAGCAATCTCCAATCCAAATTTATTAATGATCTTACATTTTCCATCCTTGAATTGCAACTGAAATCCTCTATCCACCATCTGACCTACACTTAAAAGATTATTCTTTAAGCCTTCAACATAATAAATATTATCAGTATTAGTCTTACCATCCAATGATATCGTTCCTTTGCCTTTGATCCTACATGCCTTGTTGTCTCCAAATCTGACCAATCCACCATCAAATTCTTGCAATGATAAGAGCTTTCTTCTGTCACCAATCATGTGATGCAAGCATCCACTGTCTATAATCCATTCATCCTTTTCTTCAATTTTAGTAGCCAAGGCCTTTTCCTCAGTATGTGTTGCTTCAATGAAAGATTCTAGAGAATCATCCTTGATAGCAATAAAGACCCAATCTTTGCCGGATGAAGCACCATTACCGGATCCACTCACAGGTTGATCATCATCGTCATAAAAAATACCATCATCATCACTAGCATAATAACATGATTTATCCTTATTCCTTTTGAATCTAGGTCTGCTATGATATTCAAGATTAGGCTTATAATTCCTCACAAATCTTTCATGATTCCTAGCAGCTCTTTCAGGACATCTAGATGCAAAACGACCAATCTTATTGCATGCAAAATATTTAAAAGGGACTTTTCCTTCATACTTACTTCCTGCTGGTCCTTTGAGAATTCTTCTAGCAATCAAGGCTTCCAGCTCTTCAAGCTCTTTCTCTTCTTTCTCAATTTCCTCCATATCCTTAGCATACATCTCTTTCCAATCTATCTTCTATTTACCAGATGCAAATGCTTTAAATGCAGTCTGAGTTTTAGCAGCACTCTGATCTCCAAGTTCTTCAAGTTCAAAAGCAATCAATTTTCCAAGTAGTGTATCTCTGGTCACAGGGGTACTTGACATTGTCTGGAGTTCATTGATAGCAGTAGCCTTCATCTCGTAAGTCGGAGTTAGAACTCTTAGAACTTTTGACACTATCTCATCTTCACTGACAGATTTGCCACAATATTTGATACCCATGACAATCTCATTGACTGTATCCATGAAAGAATTTATCTTCTCATCTTCTTCCATCTTCAAAGTTTCATACCTTACCCGGAAACCTTCAAGTTTAGCAATCTTCACAGCCTGGTCACCTTCATAAAGAGTTTCAAGATTTGTCTAGATCAGCTTAGCATTCTCCAACTCTATGACATTCAATAACTTTTCATCAGATAGGGTGCTTAACAATGCTTCTTTTGCTCTCACATCATTTTCAGCTCTCTTCTATTCATCAGCAGGTGCCAGTGTTCTAGAATTAGGATCATGAGGTATATACCCTTTCTCCACTATCTCTCAAACTTTAACTTCAAGACATCTGAGATGAATTTTTATTCGCTCCTTCCATATCTTGTAATTTGTACCATCAAATCTGGGACTCTCCTTCCGGTAAGGATTGAATGTAGAATTAGATGCAATTACCATCGGATCTCCTCAAGCGGTTAAGCTTCTGCAGAGAAGACCTTGCTCTGATACCAATTGTTGGAATGCACTGATACCGATAGTAAACTAAGGGGGGGGGGTGAATCAGTTTACTAACAATAACATCAGTTAATTCAATTATAAACCTTAAACTGGAGCACAACCCAATGAAGAATATAACATGAAAGCACAACACACATGAAACCAATATTTTGATGTGGAAAACCTGAAAAGCGAAAAACCACGGTGGGAAACCCTACCCATAATCAGATGAATACTTTGCAGTAGTATTGTGAATAATTACAAAGGGGTCTGCACATGCAGAAAGGCCAACATCCTAGAACGCACTATTCATCACAAATGGAAGTCTCACTGACTTACAAAAACATCGGACTGCAATCCGAAAAACAATGAACTGTGAAAGTAGCATTTACTAATGCCTGATATAGTTCTGGTTAAGCACTAATGTCTGCTCCGCAATACAAAACCTTTCCAACCTTCACTTGAATGATATTACTTTATTCACACTTAATTCTTTCTTTGATAATGCAGACTTAACCAACCATAACCATCGCATCCCAAATTACACGAATAAGTCACCTATAAATACAGATCATCAACCTTATTGACAAGGTCGGCTAAACTCTAAACCCATAATTACAAAAATTACATCACATGATACCACCAGACCAATATTATGATTTACATTACATAACATGGACCTAAATCAAGTAACCAAACAATTATATCCGCTAGGGATTTCGCTAAGACCAAAATTCAACACGCTTTACTTGCCGGTAGAAACCCTCAATGAAAGTTTAACCAGATCCAAATAGGACCACCATAATAGCACACCATCCAATGCAAAGTCAACAAATGCTCGGGATATGATCAAGAAGCACCAACAACATGAAATAAACCAATTCTATAAGCTGGACCCAAAATCCACTGACCGAGTCACCAAAACAACATATCGGTAAAGCTAACTAGGAACGACAGAAGTTGATGAAGCCAAAAGCTAATCGGTAAAGGCATACACCAATTGGTAATCGAAAATACCAAAAGTGATAACCAAATCATGAAACCACCAGAATATAGCAAGCATGTAACCATCAGAATAAGCATCCAAAACTGATTCCAGAGATTTGATCATACCGGATCAGAATCACAGCCAAAACCAAAATGATCACCAAGACTAATGGGGATAGATCCAACTAGGATAGTGTCCAACTAGGATACAGTGTTGACATCAATGACAACACTTAACCAAATCCAACATATTGCCAACAATTTTGTATATTTTGGACTGTTTTAGTCCCAAATATTGAGTCCCATAGACTCACTGATCTCATAGACTTCAATAAAAACTTTCATTTTATTTCATTTCATTATTTACTTACATCATTATCTTAGACATATACATAATTATCTACCATCTTCAATATTTGTATAAAGCATTGAAATTGATCCACTTAAAAACTTTAGAAAAGAACAGTAAACCCTTGTCTAACAAATTTCCAAATCATCTCTCTAAAAAAATAAAATAAGAAGAAAAACACTGATTAACATATTAAAATTAAATTAGATTTACAAACGTTGAATTTCACACCCTAAATTCATTTGGGAGGCACCAAATTCGATACGACATCTCAAATCTAAATTAAAACGTATTCTAATTGACTTTCAAATTCTAGTAGTACCAAACCTCAAAACCTAATTTTCTTATACATTTAATTCATTTAATTGTTGTATTGAATGTTCAAATTCCAAATCTCAAGGTTTTATTATTATTGTTTAATTATTTGCTTCCGGATATTTATGTAAGGTGTTCTTTCCGTAACACGAGAGTTATTTGGCAGGGATGAACGACTGGCGGGTGCACGAAGGAAATCGTCTTTGTTTGCGGGGAATACATTGAACAGTGTAGAGTGGAGAGAGGCAGTGCAGTGCAGAAAGCGCCGTGTCTTTTGGCATTGTCAATTGAAAGCTACAGATACAGATATACATAAATATATACAAGGTACAGGGTGTGTTCCCTTCGCCGTTAAATTACTGAACCTCAATGAACGCTGCGTCCTGCTATGTCTCTTTATTATACCTTTTCAAATGCACCCTCAACGTCGTTCATGTCGTTCTCTTCTCCCCACGCATTCTTTTCAACTGGACGCTTTTTATTTTTTTTATTTTTTAAAATCCTCTTAATTAGGGTTCGCATTTTATATCAATAATTATTGTTTGAAATTGTCTTTCAAAATCTAATCTTTAGGTAAAAGCAGGAAGGTACGAAGTCACGAGAAGAAAAGTTGTTTCTTTTTCGAGGGAATTGCTTTGGCGCCTGTATGATTTCAAAGTTATTTAGTTCACCCAAGACGGTCATTTTATATACCAAACATGGTGGGTATGAAATTTGATAACTGTTATCGGGTCTGAAAGAAATGGCATAGTTTCAAGCTTGCCATAATTACTGCATCATTTTAGGTCGAGAAATGTTGCTTTGTTTTTCACTCGCGAACATACAAGCAAGAGCAGACAGTAGAAACATTTAAGTTGACATTGAGAGCACGATTACTTTAAAACCTCCCAAGATCATAACACATGGAGCCTCTGAAGTAGGATTTATGGCCCTGTCTCGAACGGCCTTCACCTTGGGGGACGGATGCAGTTGCATATATAAAATAGATGACATTTATACATTAGTGTGTTCTGTAGGAAGGCCTTGCTGAGTACAAGAATATTTCGAGTCACGAATCCAAGATTTATAGGATTAGGCAGTTCTGACATTTCTAGCTTGTGGGTATCTTGCTAATATATTTGTGGGGGAAAGAAAACTACAGTACAAATTTCAATATAAATTGTGGTTTACAATAGTGAAAGAAAGGTTAATTGAAACTATTTTGTATGCAATAGCAATGCAGTTAGAAATGTGTGATGTTATTGGCACAGCATGTGAAAATTTTGGTCTGTGGCGGCAGGAATTTTGAAGAAGTCATCTCAAGGAAACGGTAGAAGGACTTGATCATTGAAGAAGGCTTGGCTTCACCCGAGCTGATAGCTAGGATTGGCATTGATAACTTTGGTAATGGTAGAAGAGTGGCTTATGGATTTTGATCTTTAGCAGCCAGGAACCTCACATTTTGAGACAGAATTCTTAAAGAAATGTTCAACATGCATACTTCTGGTAGATCAGATTTTGAGAGAGCAGAGGAAATAAAGGCCCTTGCTAATGCAGCTTTTCAAGGTGAGGACTTTTTTATTTTCTGTATCTTCCTACTACAAAGATGCCACATGTTGTAATTATTTTTAATTTTTTATTCTTATTGATGCACTAAAGTTGCAGACACATCATTAATATTTTCCGCTTAATTTCGTATATTGATTCAAGTTTCAGCGAATATGAGCAGTATTTTCTAGGGTCGTCGAGTTGCGATGCAATAACTTTTTATGTAATTTAGGTTAACACATTTTAAGTCATTACATCAAACCAATAAACTAATTATCTTATATGTGTTTACACCAACTCTACAGCCTATCTTGAATTTACTTGTGCATTTAAATTCATTTCTCACCAGATTTTGGCACTTGAATTTGCTGTGGTGTTAAATATTCCAACGTATTTGTCTTATACAGCTCACAAGTTTTCACAAGCCATAGAGCTCTATACTCAAGCTATAGAATTGAACAGTCAGAATGCAGTATATTTGGCAAATCGTGCATTTGCACACACAAAGCTGGAGGAGTATGGAAGTGCTATTGCAGATGCCACAAAAGCTATTGAAATTGATCTTAAATATTCCAAGGTCTGTGTTGATAGGGTCTAGTTTTAGTTTTGCTTCTCTATATGTGTGAGATCTTCGAATGTTTTAATGTTGATAAGTTGATAAATATCACAGGGGTACTACCGAAGAGGTGCTGCATATCTTGCAATGGGTAAAGTCAAAGAAGCTCTGAAAGACTTCCAGCAGGTATCTTCTATTTTCCATACTTTGTTTAGAAAAAAGTAGAATCTTACTGTTTCGTAGGTGATTATTTGTCTGACGCTTTCTAATGACATCCATTCAATGTATCCTGATTTTTTTATTAGACAGTTGCATAATTTGTCATCCATGATTTTTCTGGCTTTGAAGGTTTTAGCCTGTATTTCACATGTAGGAAGCATGACTATTTTATTTCTAACTATGCAAGGGTATTGTTGTGTTTTTAGTTATTAATAGATCTATATATGCATATATACAAAGTGAATGTTTGTATGTATGGTTAGTTCTTTGCACTTTTGACTCTTTAGTTTGATCAGATGCATGGTTGTGTATTGATTTGTTATGTATCCCTTAAAGCACTCCTTCAGATCATGAAGATATTTACATATGTGATCCAGGTTAAAAGAATTTGTCCGAATGACCCTGATGCTACCAAGAAGCTTAAAGAATGTGAGAAAGCTGTCCAAAAGCTTAGGTTTGAAGAGGCCATCTCTGTGGATGATTTTGACAAGCATTTGGTCTCCGATTCTATTGATTTCCATTCAATAGGTGAATTTTATCTCTGACCTTGCTTGCAATCTGCAGGTGATATCACATTTGTGCCTGGATATGGCTGAGCTCCTTAGTTTCTTTTTGTATTTCTTAATTAGTTTGTTGATTCATGGTTTTCCTTTGACAAAGTGTGTTTTTTAAGGAGAGATACTAGTTGCAGATGCCTGGCTAGGTTAATTTTTTTGCCAATTTTTTAAATGTACACATTTCCCTGCTTTCTTAGTTCTATGTTTAATGGTCTTCATTTTATTTAATTCTTATGGCAATGTACACGATGCTCGTAACAAGTTTTAGATGGAACATTTAGCATGCTTTATTCTTTCACTTGCATGGCATCTCTAGTGACAATTTAGGATTTTATTTTTTTAATAAATATTGTATTATTCCCTAAATATTGATGTATGTGCAAATAAATCATGTCATTTGGCTTAGGAATGCCCTTGTTATTGACATGAACATGACATTCTCTTCTAAATTTTTTAATTCAACTATGTTGTAGGGTTAACATTTTTAAGCAATCATGTAATAGATGCACTCAAGGAACTTGAAGTGTCTAATTATTTGCTTTGCAGCTTTTTAATTGCTTTGACAACATTTAGTCAAGTTCAAACCATAATATTTTTTACTTCTTATTGCATGAATTTGTCTTACAACAAAGCAACCTTGTTTTTAATAATGTAGTTAATAACTAGAATTTATATTTTCCTCTATAGCTGGCTAGGTTTTCCAAACTTAATATCAAGTAAAAATAGCTTTATGAGATTATCCTATGACTTGTTTTAATTCTCACATTATGTAGGATCAAAAAGTACACGAATTAACAGAAATAACACAAGCTAGATTGTTTTATTTAAAACATGCGTGGATAGATTACAATGGCTATTATAGGCTTGTGTACCGATGAATGATCAACTTGAATAAGGACTTTTGGATCATAAGGACCACAAAAGCCAACAAGCCCCCTTCATCCAAAAGGGTAAATCTGGGTGATCAGGATCGTCTGTGAATCTGGTCAACCACCCAACTTTGACATCTGTAACTGTTAGGATAACCGATGGACAACTGAGGGGGCGGGGCGTGAATCAGTTGTCAACAGATTATATTTATGAAACCACTTTATAACCTTTAATCGGAGCACATAAACATTAAATATTGGAATAGCAGAAACAGATATCGGTAAGCAATAAAACTTAAGAATGAAACGGAGAATCGACACAATGCAACCATACCACATAACACCATGATTTGTACGTGGAAAACCCGGTAAAGGGAAAACCCATGGTGGGAAGCCTACCCACAGTCAGATGATACTTCTGCAAAAAGTATGTGATACAATAAGGGGCCTTGACATCCAGGGAGGCACACTGCCTAAAGCGTACTGCTCATTACAAAGGAGTCTCACTGACTACAAAGAGGTTATAACCACCTCAATATAATTGGACAACAATCCAGAAGAATGAACTGCCAATGATAGCATCTACCATGCCTGATGACAGTCCCGGTTAAGCTCAATACCGGAGGCCTTTGACCTCTTACATAAACCCAATTCGATCACCTATGATCGACCAAATCTCCTTCGCATATGATATTTCATTCCATGACCATTACCACCACAATCTACAATGAGATCTTACATCAATTTATACAAACCCTAAGGCCTAAACCAATTAGGTCGGCCACCTAAAAGATATTACAATAAGATCATTACATACATCCACATTACAATGATATACCATGTTGGCTTTAGACCAAAACAACATTAACCAATCCATAAATCATCCCAGTAACGTGTAGAGAACACATAACATGATACCGGTCCATAACCTGGACCCAAATAGATTCACCACACCAAAGCGATGTCTCCAATCAGTCGAAGCACGTCCAAAGATTATCTTCTGCATCCTGAATTCCATCTAGAAGCCGCACCAACACCACTTATGCATCCTGTCAAAGATTCTCAGTAAAAGCTCTGCCGGTAAAACCTTAAACCCTTACCGGTATAGGCTTACTAGAGTGTATGATAGCATCCGATCATCAAGTCAATACCAACTGACCAAAACATACTCCAAAAACATCAAACCAAACATATTCCATTGATCCAAACATGTCGGTAGTATCCAACTGATAGTCCCTTATGCTGGTAACACTAGTTCTTGTACCGGTAACCAAAATCTGTCTGCTGGTAACCAATCATAACAGCTAGTGTTGACACCAATGACAAAACATCAATGCAACACATAATCAATTCCTTCATATTGCCAACAGTAACTTGGTCCTTCATCTACTGATAGTGATCAATCTGGGTCAACACCTTCATGCATCCTGCTGATGCTTAACCCTATGCTCCATAATTTGTCATGAGAAACCTTTGTCAATCCTATACATCATGTGCTCTGTTGACATGATCATACTGAAGTACTCATTTAGTGTGCCTTTGACCTTGCCATAGTGTGAGCTGGATATGTCATTGCCCAGCTACGATGGTCAATATTCTGCATGGATTACACTTATCACAACTTAAGATAACACATGGTTAAGAGAACAACACTTGTAGACTGATCATGAAGACCCACCAAATATAATATGATTGTACCACTAGCCATAATCCTGTTCCACATCAATGCCTGAAAAACTGTTAACCAAATATAGGAACACCATTTACAAATTTTGAGCACCATATTGCATCCAAAAGCCAAAACTGCAACAACACCAAACACCAAATTAAAAAAGAAACTGCAACATAGAGAAACTTAGGATCTACTCCAAAAAATGATACTCAAGTAGTTTTTACCTAAACTCCGAGTAAATAGCTAACCCAAGATGGGAATGATCTTCTATCCATTTGGTGGGGTTCTCAAACCTCCTCTTTGTGCTCCCCCGATTCTATCTACTAGATACATCATTAAAAATTTTGATATCTTTGATAGCACAAATGATAGGTAACATGATTGAAGTTTCTATTTTAGTAGTTTAAGATTCAATTAAAATTCATGAATAAAAACCTTATTGCACCTAGTGCAAAGAGTTTCCTATATTACCGTTTACAATAAATATCTTCAAGAAACTCTATAGGGTTATCACAAAATAAAATAAAAACCTTTCCATTGGATTTAGAATGCCCAAAATATCCCATATTGACTGGTGATATGTCCAGATGGTGGACACAAAGATGAAGTAAGAGAACACAAAACTGATGTAAGGTGTATTATAGTATGTTCTGAACCTGTTTTGAACTCATAACCTATTTCAATCTACGTGCTGATTTTTACCGTCTCACAGGCACCATGCATGAAAATTAATCCATCCACATTAAAAACAGAAGCTTGGAAAATTTCCATGGTCGCTTCTCCCTAAACGATCGATAAGCCTTCAAAAATATAGAACAGTTAAAAAAATAAAGCTTGCAAAATTTCCATGATGACTTCTCCCTGAGGATTTGGAGCCACTTTTCCAGAAGAGAATTTTGAATGCTGCTTCAACAGCTCAGTAGATTCTGTACTCAAGCCAACAATTTCTTGGCTGCCCTCAGAAATTCTAAGGAGGCATTAATTCCATTGGACTGTGTTCAGATTGTGTAGACACTTTTTGCTCCAAAAAATAGTGATTTCTGTTTTAAGCATTGCACTTTCAGTCCCACAATTTCTGTGTTGTCTTGCTTTTTTGGCAAACACACTGAGGCTGCTTTGTATCAGTTAATAGTGCTCAAATCCAAAATAATAATGAGACAAAATGACTGCAGTCTCAATCAACATGTTCAGGTTGTGATTGCTGGGTGCAAGGCCAGATCAGCTCCTCAAATTTGAATTCTTTGAATGTTTGCTTTGTCTGCCATCATTGCTCCCTTTATAAGATTGATTGTTTAATGTGACATGCCTTCTCGCTCAACTAAATATATGATTTCTTCAGCAAATAATGCTGAACAGCTCTCCCAATTCTTACCGGCTGAACAATTTTTGTTGCACACCTCATCTATTAATAAAATACTAAGGCTATTAAACAAATAATTAATAAATGTTTTATGCATCTGCATAGCCTGGCTCCGATGCCACTCGTAGGATCAGAGAGCACGCAAGTTTAAAGAAATAGACACAGGCCAAGTAATTTTACTAACGCATGCCTGGATAGATTGTATTTGATTACAATGGCTTTTATAAAGCTTCTCATTCCTGTTAATAACCAACCTAAACACCAACTACCCAAACCACTTTATTACATATTAAAGCAATTAACTTCACTTACTAACCCAAGCATATAACATAAAAATAGGTTATAATATAATGGTAACCTATCATTACAGCACTGTGCTAACTACAAACACATACACAACAACTATTGGATTATAAGAACCACAAAAGTCAAGACATTATACATAATTCTATGCAATGTTTATCATGGATCAAGGTGTCTATGTGAATCCACGTTGGTCATGCTTTATGAGGTTTCAGGTAGCAGTCTGATTTCATGCCAGTGTGGATGGATTTCATTTGAGATAATATCCTTATTTGTTTTGCTCTTTGTTTCAAGTATGATTTAAAATATTCAACCAAGCTTTGGAGTGGACCTTTAGGATGGAGTTTATTGTACAATGATCATAAATGTGGTCAATATCTTGTGTATCTGAGCATATCTCAAGGTTTAAGGTTGACTTTTGTCTACAATTGCCTTTGGAACGATGCAAAAAATGTAGGTCATATATGATCTTTTAGTCAATTACTTGGCTGTCTTGCAGATAACTTTCCAATGAATAGGAACATTATTATGTTTTAAAAGCCTCTGATTATTCATGATCCAAAATCGTCAGGGCACTTGTCAATGAGAAGTCACTGTATTTGACCGGACATTCTGGTGGCATTGAATTTTGATGCCATGCTATATTAAGTGTTTCCAATTTCCAAATCATAACCACAAGCATCCATAAAATAAAAGTTCCATTTTTCTCTTTCTTCTCCAACTTTACATCTTCTTCCATAATAGAGAATTTATTTTATTTCTAACTTCATAGCAAGCCCAAGGATAGTGTACCTCGCAAATGTTGTCATAATCACAATACTTGTAGGCATTCTAATGACAAGTACCCACTAAATTGTATGAAGGCTTGCATGAATATATTAAAGCACAGATAACAAGGGAAGTGGAATGTGATCAGCATAGTGTCTAATCACTACACTTCTGATCATATTTTGTTTTGGTGGCTACAGAATATTATTCCATTATTAAGGAAACATAATTGCATAGAGTTACTAGATTAAGGGGCAACTTATTTATTGAATCATTTATAAAGGTAGCTTGCAATATCCTTATCCTTATCTTGAATGGGTGAAGAACAACCTCGATTTGTGTCAGCAAAGGTTGGAATATTTCTTTGCAGAACCTTTCAACATGCTGGGATGTAGATTGATGCCCATGATGCATGATCTTGTCCTTGGATGTGGACATCAACACTTAGAGATTCAAGAAGTAGCAGCATGTTATTTGCATCAAAGCTATTAGGTATGTGCAACAGCGGAGCCCATTTTTTTTTCATACTTATAGCAAGTGCAATCTCAAGTATAACAAAGTACAAACACATTACAGTTTGTTTCAATACAAGTATATTACAAATTACCATAATCATACATATTAATAGTCAGACTACAACATGGTTATAACCTTAGTTAAAAAATTGCAGAGCTTGCCAACTCATGAGAAAAATATGCTCCCAAGTAACTTGCTAGTTAACTTTGGGGTGAGTTTTTTTTCCTAGCTTATCAGTGGGTTAATTACATAAAACTTTGGATTGCACTAGGGTTGTTGCCCTAGACCCTGTTGAGGACTACTCTAAGCCCCTACTCAGGTTTTAAAAGCAAAAATCAAAATTTGTTTTGGGCCCGTGTTTTCCACAAATGAAAGTGTAAGAAATAATATGGACGTGCAATTCATAATCATATAACTCTATGATCCATATCGAACTCATTTATTGAATGAAGAAAAAAATCATTATAGCTTCTGTAAATTTAGTTTGATGCACTTTTTGTAGAGATTAAAAATTTATAACTTTTGTAAATTCGATTCTCTCTTCTTGCTATCTTACCCTGATTATGGATCATGGTGTTTGATCCGAAACATTGGTAATAAAAAGATTTACATGGTCAAATCCAGAAATCACTGCAACAATTAATACGGGCTGTGGAAATTTCATGTTTTAAATTTATTTGTATTTTAATTTTCAATTTTTTTTGTGGAATTTTGATGAGCTGTTGAGTCTGATTCAATTTTGCTCTGTCAAGTTTTGCTAAGTCTTGAATTTTTAACTAATACTATAACAATCCACGTATCTCCAAAAATATCAATGATATGTTATAGTATAAGTACAATAATATTGACATGTCAAATACATACAATGTATGCTATACTGCATATCCATTAACAGTTTCACAATAGCCTTCCACTTGTCCTAGACTCCTGCTGTGGGTGGGGGGGAATATGAACCCACTATTGTTGGAAACTCAATCCATTCCAAACATCAATTTATCTTGAAGAGGTCAAATAAATAGTCCATACTCCTTGTAACAATATGTAAGATTTATTATGTAACATCGAATGCATTTGTTGAATGAAGAAAAAAATTATTATAGCTTCTGTAAATTTAGTTTGATGCACTTTTTGTAGAGATTAAAAATTGATAACTTTTGTAAATTCAATTCTCTCTTCTCTTGCTATCTTATCCTGATGATGGATCATGGTGTTTGATCCGAAACATTCTTAATAAAAAGATTCACGTGGTCAAATCCAGAAATCACTGCAACAATTAATACGGACTGTGGAAATTTCATGTTTTAAATTTATTTGTATTTTAATTTTCAATTTTTTTTTGTGGAATTTTGATGAGTTGTTGAGTCTGATTCAATTTTTCTCTGTCAAGTTTTGCTGAGTCTTGAATTTTTAACTAATGCTATAACAATCCATGTATCTACAAAAATATCAATGTCATGTTATAGTATAAGTATGATAATATTGACATGTCAAATACTTGCAATGTATACTTTATTGGATATCCAGTAACAGTTTCACAGTAGCCTTCCACTTGTCCTAGACTCTTGCTGTGGGTGGGGGGGAATATGAGCCCACTATTGTTGGAAACTCAATCTATGCCAACCATCAATTTATCTTGAAGTGGTCAAATAAATAGTCCATACTCCATGTAACAATATGTAATATTTATTATGTCTTCCCATTCATTGGTCTTGACTAATTGTGTAGTCCTTTTATTTGGTTATAAAGCATACAATTAAAATCTCACAAGAAATTAAAACCAAAGCAATATAGCAACACAAGACAGCATAGAACAATACAAGACACCACATATAACAATACATGACTTCACATCAAACATAATGAGATACATGAATGACTTGAATCAAAACATCAAGCCCAATTAATTCACTCAACACAATCTTAGAGTGACTTGGATCAAAATACCATACTCCTATTCCAATTCCATTGGACACAATCTGCTTAACATAATTCACTTGGTAAACTTAAATTCATTTTTGATAAATTGTCATTGGACACACATACAACTAGGCAATACCACTAAAGATACTGCTTTGTGTATTGGTAGTCATAGTGGATCACTCCAACATGATACTCCTTAATGGCTAACCACACATGATAATCAAGTGATACCAGTGTTGCCTGGAAACGTTTCCAAGCCATCCCCGATCCCCGAAAATTTTCGGAAACCGTCCTGGAAACTCGAGGACGGTCAACTTTTTTCCCGGAGACCGTTGATCGTCCCTGGGACGGCAAGGGATGCCCAAGCCGTCCCCTAGCCATCCCGGGGACGGGTAGCCGTTTCCGGCTATAAGGCATTAAATTTTTTTTTTTTTTTTTTTAATAAAAATTCAAAAAAATATTATTATTCAGTTTTGAGGAATTAATTTAAAAAAAAATATTCGGATCCCTGATAAAAAGTAAATTTTCTTTTAAAAATAAAATCACTTATAAATTATTATAATATTTATTATTTATTAATAATTATTAATAAATAATAATTATTATAATAATTTTATAATTTACAAATCACAAACGATAATCATAATATTAATAATTTAATATCGATATAGTCTGATGACTGATAGCGATATAGTTAATAAGTTTCTTCCTCCCGTCGATATCTTAAAGTTACTTTAATAATACATGATATCGATATAATATATGTCGATATCATAATTCTCCCAAAGTTAAAATGCATACGGCAAAACTAAAGGCCAAAAAAACATTGAACAAAAAATTAAAAACAGTGCTGGGCATGCGACGGCAGGCAGGGAGGAGTTCACGGCAGCAGGGAGGAATTCACACAGGCAGGCAAGGAGAAGAAAAGATACCATTTCAGATTAAATTTCATATATATAGCCGTCCCCTGCCGTCCCCTGTTCCATGGAAAAAAAAAAACATCCCGGAAACCCATTTCCCCATCCCCTCGTCTCGGAAACTTGGGTTAACATAGAGTGATACTTTGTTTTTCAAAAGAATACCTCATGTATTACAGTATATTACAGTAACCTCAATTTATCACTTTGCAAAGGGCTGCTACCACTACAAATAGGGGACCATCATTGGAATATTCCATAATGAGTTTCAGAACTTCATTCTTGGGAAAGAGTAATAGATGCATGATAGATGCATAAACATGCCTATGTGTCCTCCAACTCTACCCACTGAGTCTTCATGTGAAACTGTGTGCATATAGTAATCTTGGTTAGTCATCTTGGGAACATGAATTCCTAGATCTACTGAACATCTCAGATGACACTGAAGTGTGTTTGTAGCTTAGGGGTTGATCATTCCCCCTAGGTTCACACACATACCTAAAATCCCAAAACATCAGTTACCCAAAAACAAATAAAAATCTCAACTTTGTCCCCACAGACTTTTTTGGAAGGTTCCACTATGGGAAGTACTTGCTGCTTTATGATAGAGGTAATGGTAAAAGTAAAAGTCAGTCACGTAGGACCTCAAAACAAGCATTTTCAGACAATTTTGCAAAAGCTGCATTAGAGACCTTTAAATTGTGTCCCTGAACAATTTTTGATGGTTGAGACATACAAATTGTGGTCTTGACCTGAAAATTTGTTAGTGAACTTGATGGTTACAATCGAGACCTGCAAAATGTATTGGTATCCTGTCATGTCCCCACATTTATAGCAGAAATAATTAATATATTTTCCCATATAATATGTAAAAATCATGTTAAAATTATCATATTACATTTAATTAAAATAATAATTGTTATCAATTTAATTTACATTTACAATGAACATTAATTTACATTTTATACATAGAATGGTGTTCTTATATTAAACAACATATACTATATTAAAATGGTGTAATAACAAAATATAACATACATTATATTTTATATCCTAACAATGCTGATCGATGCCCAATAATCTTTAAAGCAGTGGGTTGGCTGACATAACCTCCACACCGATTCATGGAGGGTCCCTCCAGGAAGGAAGGTAGTGACTCTTTATAGAAGAAGTGCTACCAAACCATCGTGGCTTTCCACCACGATGGCAGGTAGGTTAGAGAGATTGTGGAAAGGGGAAGAAGGAGAACACACCGGAATTAAAAAGAGAATCGGCCAGGAAGGTTAGAGAGATATACAGCGATTACACTCAGGGAATTCTTAAGGCTGCCAGCAGGGACAAATAGGAACAGCAGTGACAGGTATGCACAAGACCGATTTCTGAGTTAATAGTAAAATATAACCATCACCAATTTTTTAAAATCTATTTGTATTGTGTGTGATCTGAATCAAATGAATGACATCAATATGATATTAATTAATTAAACAGCATTAAGGTTATAATACTTTCAGACATAACATAGATATATCTGCACATAAATTCAGGGATATATATGACATAATCAAATCCAGTTTGCATAAACCAATCAATTCATATAATAATATGAGAAATAATAAATTGATTAATAGAACACTGGCAATAAACAATACTGATACAAAAGGTAATACTCAGAAAACGTTCATGGTAAATCTAACACAAGGCACTAACGTAATATATCGTAATATGGTAAGTATGATTTGATTATCATCATGAGATGAATTGAATAAAAATAATAAATGATTCATTGCATATGAGGGATCTTCTATTAAGTACGCCAATCCATGCTGGATGCGTAACCCCTGCCACATGGAGCCAAGAGGGCTGAAGCATCTGTTCTTGGGCTTAAGAGAGGAGGTGGTTGTGATGAGGGGGAACGGTGATAGAACACCTCGCTGGGTACGCCTCTCCATGATGGATGCCTAACACCTGCCACTTGGACCCAAGGGGGATATGGTATTCTGCCCTTGGGCCTAGGAGGGATGGTTTCTTGGACACCCTATCCAACTAATGGACTGAAGGAATTGATTACTAACTGACTTACAAACTGATTTTATATAATAATCTGATCTCATCTAGGAAATATAATAATCTGATAAAATCCAACAATTATAATTCTAACAGTCTTTAATATAGCAGATTTGATATCATTTTCATATTTCAGTTTAAGTATTATTTCATATATGCTCTCTAATTTTGTTGCAGGAAAACTGTATACAAAGGTACGGCCATAAAAACCAATTACCTATTTATAGATTTGGCCAAAACTAAGTTAAATTAAAGTGTAACTAATTAGGGGACATTACATATATTGGTAAAATATTTTATATCTAACTTTCTAGATCCCTTTACTGGAGTTTCCACTAGACTTTGGTAAACCTAGAATTTGAACATGACACCAAATAAAATGACCTGTTGAGCACTTAGAAATATACATCCACTAGTCAGTTGGATCTAAACGCTCAAGAATTCAATTCCTTTATAAATTTAGTGACCCATTATCCAATTTGTCTTATTACTATGTCTATTATTAAAACTTTAATTTGCAAGAGGACTTTTCCGTCCTAGATTGCTTCCAGCACTAGGGTGGATTTGCATATTTGATTTTTTGAGTTTAATCATCGACATCGGTTCTTTATTGATTCAAAATCATCTCAACAACTCTCAAAAATCTAGTTTTCGATGTTCATTCATGAATCCAGTTCACTAGCTTTACAATTTCATCAGTCTACAATTGTAGGTTGTTTTTCTTCACAAGAATTCACTATAGATTTCTATAACCTGCAAATTTGAATTATGAAAGTTCTAATTACCATTTTAACATTAAAGTACATGTTATCACATGAACCTGCACCCTTGTTGAACCTAGTTCAATAGTTCAGAGATAGCATTGGGATGACTTCAGGTGTGGGACCCTGCTGTTTGAAGTTAAACCTCCATATGAAGGTATGGTTCTATGTTTGAAATATCCGTGGCGAGTTTGAGTATTAAAACTTTGGTCAAAACTATTACAAGTGCTCTTATTGGTTGTTAGTTCTATTAAAGTGCTTATTGCATGAATAGAGGGCACGTTTCCTATATCCTTGCAACTGTTTTGAACCTTTGAAGGTGTTGGGAAAGTATTTCCTTCAACAGTGGATCTCAAAACGTATCCTCAATTTTCTCTTGGTTGAGTCTTCCTTTGTCATTTGTGATGGTGATCTCCTTAGATTTTCTAGTGCATTTATCTGCTACATTTACATTCAGAATACCATTGGCGTCCACCTCAAAAGTAAGTTCAATTTGATGAACTCCCCTTTGTCCAAGTTCTCTACTATCCTTTCTCAAAGTGCATTCACCTTCAAAGACCTGTATTGATACAGTTGTTTGTTGATCTGGAAAGGTTGTTAAGACTTGAGACTTTTTAGTAGGGAATAGCAGTGTTTCTTGGAATAAGTTTTGTCATCAGTACTCCAACACTATCAATACCATGAGTTAAGAGAGGCACCTCCAAGAAAAGGATCTCCTTAGTTTCCTCCCACCTTCTCCACTAAGAAATCTTCCTGGAAAAGCAACTCCAAAGGCAATAGCCTCATCGAGATTGACACCCTTGTTGGGCTCTTCGCCATCAAAGAAAGTTGCAAAGAAGTTGTTGGACTTTGGGAATGTGAGTACTACCACCAACAACAATTTCATGAATCTGACTCTTGTCTAGACCAGCATCATCCAAGGCCTTTTTAACAAGACCCATTGTTTTCCTGAAGAGGTCATTGTTTAATTCCTCAAAATGGGCCTTTTTCTAAGGCTCTTAGGAGTCTATACCATCAAAGAGAGGATCAATCTCCACTCAGAGCTGATGATGGTTACTCAATGCTCTTTTGGCACGCTCACTCTTCCTACTAAGTTTTCCCAAAGCTTTGTTATCCGTACTAATGTTGTTTGCATGGTTTTTCTTGATCAATTAATGTAATACTCCATGATTCTCTAGTTGAAGTCCTCACCTCCAAAATGGGTATCACCATTTGTAGCCAAAACCTCAAAAACTCCATAATCAATTTTCAAGATACTGACATCGAATTTGCCACCACCAAGATCAAAGATGATAATTTTTTTTTGACCACCTTATCCAAATCGTAAGCAATTGTTGCATGTAATGTCCCCTTCCAAATTCACTCTAGAATTTGTCCTAGAATCACAATTGCAACAAATTAGGGTTAGGGTTACATCTTACCAAGTAAATACGTCTTTAAATATTGTGATCCTAGATTTGAATCCTACAATCATGACATGAGCAACTGTGTAGTGGTGGAAAAACTAGGGTTTGACTGATTAAGATAGTAAGACCACTAATCTTTCCTTGGGGACCACCACATTGAAAGAGGGGTGAACCTAATAGATCTAGCTAGAATCCAAGTATGGAAAGGGTTGAAATTCTGATTAGATTCACTGGTTAGGGTTTTGCCCCCTCTTTCTAGTTGAAGATTGTATGATAATTGGGAAATCAGGGTAAAACAAGGAATGATTGAATTAAACTGTCAAAAACATACTGTTACACAGAAAGGGTTGAAATTCTGATTAGATTCACCAGGTAGGGTTTTGCCCCCTCTTTCTAGTTGAAGATTGGATGATAATTGTGAAATTAGGGTAAAACAAGGAATGATTGAATTAAACTGCCGAAAACAGGTTGTGACAGATATCCCACAAATTTACAAATTGAGATCTGGGAAAAATCAGATATTTAGAATTTGTTCCTAGAAGTTTGGCCTCATTTTTCGGGATCGGGTAGTATAGATTCGCTCTGGTCCTTTGATTTTTTTTCATCAAAAGCTGAACTTGTTTGTAGCTGTTGACTCTATTGGAATTCTCGAGTATAACTCTTGAGCCCATTCCTCATACATAGAAAGAAAGGAAATAGGGTTGTGGATAGAGGTTTGCCTTGGGTCAAACCCCGGTTTAGGAATTAATTTTTGAATGAAATAATGCAAATATTGAAATAAATGCTAAGGAGATATACCTCAGATTTGCATTTTTTGATAGAAGGATTGATGATGCAATGTAATTACAAATGTTGAATGTAATGGCTTGACAAACACATGAACATGAAAAACCTAATCGCACATACATGCATGCATGAAGATTGACGCAACTTTGCTCCACAATGCTTGAAGGATGGAATACAACTTTGAATCTCTAAAAATGCTTGATGATGAATGCTTCACGGATGCACGAATACTTTAGGTATCTATTGGATGGAGATTTAGGTCTAAAATGAATTGATAGGATGTCTTTATATAGGGTTCCCTAGGTAAATTACCGATTAGGTCGACCTCCAACGATCAAGTGTAGCCATGGGGATCAAATGCCATTGAGGAGATAAAGGGACTGCCCCATTTCAAATTAGGGCCTGATTAAGGGGGACTAGGGCGTTCTGGGGTGCCTTGGTCTAGAACAAGTTGCTCCATGCTCTGATCCTCCAGCAAACAAGATCAACACAAAGGGAAATGGGGGAGAGACCTCCAAGATGGGGCCCACTTAATGGTGTTCATGACATTAGGGTTGGAAAATGAGGCCAAAGTGGACCTAGAGAGGGGATGGAGATGGGACACGCTAAAGTAGGAGCACAAACATGAGGTGTAAATTGGACCGGTTACAATTTACAACGCTACAACAACAACACACACACACTCACATATATTCAATCATTACGGTTAGACAAGATCACATCATATACTATCAATGGGTTGCCTTAAGCCATTTCTACACTAAGCCCAAGAGTGGAAGTCTAGCACAGCCCTCTTGTGCACTTAGTGGCTTGTACTTGGTTTCCCCATCAATGTCTCATCTCCCTAAAGACAGCTGCCATCTTGTGGAGTTGGGTGGAGGTTGTAAGTGGGTTCCTTGCCTTTTCTACATAAGTGCCCTCTAGTACAAGGAGCCATTATGGTCAACTGTAGGACGGTCTACTTACTTAGCCCCTTTAAACCCCTTTTGCTTACACCTCAGGCCCTTCCTACAAGGTGGGTTTCAGACAATCAAGCACAGCTTATGATTTTATATGAACATATACTTAAACATTCTCTATTATGCTTGAGCAACATGTATAAGACAATGATTGGCAGAAATATCATCGAATAGAGGTTTGGTGATAATAATCTGAGATAAGTTGAAATCTGCTGTGATGAACTGGAATTGTCTCCCTCATGATTGCTTCTCTCTCTAACATTCTTCTTATCCTTGGTCGAATCCAATTGTCATGCAAATTCTCTACTTTGCTGCCTCTTGAGAGTATCTAATAATAGTTCTTATTTTGCTTTAACTCTTCTCCTCTATATTTTCTAGTAATTTAATAAATAAAATAAAACCTTTTATCCAATCTTCCAAAAAATATCAATCACTAAAGATCTAGGTAATTTTAATTATTGAATAATTAATAATTTTTTATTTTCTACAAATAAGTTGCTCTCATCTTTTATTTCATGTTTTCTAAAAAAGAACTGCTTTTATGTTCTTTATAATTTATATATATTTATTAATATTCTATTATTTTTCTATATTGAGAATTGTCTTTATTTATTTATCTGCTCATTATTTTATTTTCTTATTTATATAAATCCAACATTTTCTGTTATTCAACTTTTACTATATGGAATATTCAAAGACGTATCGTAATTTAATTAATTTAAAGATTTAGGGATACTATTTCATGAACTGGGACTAAGCGTTTGCCATTACATAATCCAAGCCTGTTTGTAACCTCCCTCACACAATGTTTTAGTATCATCAACCGATAACATACTATCATTAGCTCCTGTTTCACACGATAAAATGTGTATAATAAAATAATAAATAATCCAATTAAATATTTCATTGCACATCTGACATACATAAACTCAATATATACTAAAATAGAATTTATCTTTGGATCCACAAAATATCTATAACCTAAATAAGCAGTCATCCAACAGATAAATTCCTCACATCCAAATTATAATAGGATGAGTAAAAAATGATAAATCAAAGAGGTCAATAATATGGGATATTGCATTATTACTCCTATACTATCTTGTAGATGGGAAAATGAATACCTAATGCCTTATTTATTTGTCTCATTTATGCATTTACAATGTGGTTAATGTTAAGACCCTACCCTCAAATTGCCCAAGCCATCTCATTTTAAAAAGAAAGTTCAAGTTTTGCATTGCTTGAAAATTATTTTGGACTTCTACCTCTCTTTCAAAAGATGTACTAGTAGAAATGAGCATAGGGGCTACCATAAGCAATTGATTCCTTTCAAATTCAAATGACAGCAGCAATAAACAATAGGTGACAACGGGTTCAAGAAAGACATTATATGCATAGATACCAAGAAACTCATTGTACAAATGAGGACCACATCTCCATCTTGGTACCTGTAATATTTGTTGGATACATTTATATATAATATAGCTAGACCCTTACTTGTTTAGTCACATATCCTGATTTTGATGGTGTTTCTCACCCCGTACATCCACATCTCCAGGTAACAATGTTTATATGTGGAGATTCATGACCAAAACTATTTAGTGGGATTTATATTAGACTACAGGATTTCAGATATCATGAGTTCTGATCCACTAGCAATAATTTTCTGGAAACAAGTAGGAACAAAAATGAAAGTCATCTGTGAAAGTTTACATTGCTGCCATAATGGTACTTGTGCAAGAAAACTGAATACTATTGAATTTTTTGTTATCACTAATTCCAGAAACACAACAAAGCCATCCACATCTTAATGGTTTGATAATTGTTAAACTTGATGTTGTTCAATATATATATATACATATTGTTAAACTTGATGTTGAAGTTACTGTTGCCAAATGCATTCAAATCCTATAATTAGGAAAATGTCAGTCACTTTTTTGGTGTAATGCTAAATCATTTAGAAGTCTACCTATGCACAGCTATTCACAGGCATTGACCTCAGCGCAGATCTGAATCCCTTATAAAACTGATATTTTATTTGACTCGTGGCCATTGAATTATGATGCACAGTATAAGTAATATAAATGCTTCAGTATCTTGTATCAAGTATTCTATCATGATTTTGAATATACAAGTTATTATCAAAATGATTGCTAGGTGAATTGTGTAACTACAGTAGTCCATAAGGCTTATTCAATCTAAATGGTAGAGGCTAGAGGTAGGTGCTCTAAATGTGGATGTTCAAGTGATTTATGGACCTCATCTATAAATGAAGAAATTTCCAAAACTTTACAGTATGGAACCAATGTCCAAAGCACTATTTTCAATTGTTGGTGGTCTGACAAGCCACTTTAAGTTGAAAGATATAAAGTACCTCTCAAATTTCAAACTAGTAATACATAAGCTTGTGACACAGTCAAAGATGTGGATTATTTGGGTGTGTTTGCAAATGGTCACCGTTTAGGCAATTGGTGTTGAAGATTTGCATACATCCATTTTTAGAATGTAGGTGGCTTTAAGGAAGCAACTCAGAAGCTGAAGGGATTTTCTGAACAAACAACATTCTCCTTTTACTGGCTTATAAAATGTGTTGGATGTACTGTGTCTTTATAATCCATTGTAGCAGTATGTCAAATTCAGAGGCATCGGTCCACAACTTTCATGCATCCATTGTAGAATTAAGTGGATTCAAGGAAGCAACTCAGAAGCTTAATGGGTATTCTGAAAAACTAACATGCTGGGCATTTGCTCCTTTCACTACCTTACAAAAAGGGTTGGATGTATTGTCTTTGTACACCTGGAAGTCAGTGAAGGAAGATTAACCTTTTCTCTATGATTACAAACAATAAACTTGGAATTCAAAAAATATTTACCTTATTGTGATTGCCTTCATTTTGTAAATTGCCCAATATAGAAGGTGAGTATGTGGTACAGCTGAAGCATAGTCAGCATAGAAGCGTAGAATCAAACATGAGCAACTTGGGTTCAATATAGTAGGCAAGCAACAGAAAAATAAATTCTGCTGGCATTTTATTCTATTAATAATACAGATGGAGATAGAGAATGGTTTACAAGTGCTCGCTTAAGATAACTAAAAAGTAAAAAGAATTTAAAAAAAAAGGTTAGCCATTGTCATTTTTGATGCTCTCAAGCATTCTCTATGTTATCTTTTTCATTTAATAATGTGCAAGTTAGGATGAGTTTATAAAATCAAATCTCTTTCCAATGTGTTGTTAAGATATTATTAATTATTATATTAAGCATTGATAATCTGTCGGTCTTTGTTTGTTGATTGTCAGTTACATGCTAGATAAAATATTTGTTTAAAGTACACCTCTCTAAAATTAAAAGTTGAGTCAGATTCCAAGAGTTTCACTTATGGTTGTAGTTTTCGCTTCCTGCTTCAATTATACCATTCGTAGGGACTGCACTTACCCCAAGTTAGTCGAGATTTTGGCAAATAATAAAACCAATTTTTAGCATATTGATTCTAATTATGCTGATACACGTATTGAACTGAATAGGGTGGTGTAATGCTTATACACGTATTTAACTGAATATTGCTTCAATATTGTGTTTGTAGAGGTTGAGCTGCAATACAATGGTGCTAGAATCGAAGGGGAAATTATAACATTGGAATTTATAAAGAAAATGATGGAGGATTTCAAGAACCAGAAGAGTTTACACAAAAGGTAATGTAATCACGCAAATGAGATGTGTTTTTGCAATTTGTTTCCCTGACAAATGTCTACAGCTGTTACACAATGACAGATTTGTTTCTGAAGTAAATATTTGTATTCTAGGTATGCTTTCCAAATTGTATTGCAAGCCAGGGATTTGTTACGAGCGTTGCCCTCACTTGTTGATATCACTGTTTTAAATGGAAAGAAGTTTACAGTTTGTGGTGACATTCATGGCCAGGTAGTATTTTCTTGTAATATCCCCAATTGGATTTATGAAAAATTATATTCTAAGTTCTGATTTTTAAATTAAATAATTGAAATGAACAGCCAGTGATAATTCTGATTATAAAATTCAAACCCTATTTGCTGATAAAATCAGAATTTGCAAAATTGAAAACCTTAGGAAGATGACAATCTAATTGAAAGCCTTCAAGAGAATTTTTTTACTTTAATTTGTCAAAAGCTGATCAGAGATTTACAAGCCAGAAATGATTTTTTTATAATTTTTACACTCACAAGCAAGGCTATACAGAATGTACTGAGGGTTATCCTGCTATACGGCTGCTCCTAAGATGGCAGTAATGACTGGAAATGCTGATTTTACTTCTGATCTTTATCTCCAATCACAAAAACAAACCCTAGAGTGGTATGGCAGCCTGCTAGTATCGTACTGCTGGCTGGTAGCTCTTAAACATGTGCTGATTAAGGCCTGATCGGCCTTGGAAACACCTATAATTTGCAGTTGATTCCTGAATTCTCCCTCTTACAAGGTGGCTCCTCATTTAGATGTCTATTTTCCGGTCAGTAATGGCTGAAGAAGAACAAAAGCAGCAGCTGGGTTAACTGAATTTTGCCCTGTATGACTTATTTCCTCCTTCCAATGAGGGTACTTAGCTGTAATGATGGAAATAATTAAGATTTGTCCTATTTCATGCTTGGAAAATTCACCAAAATTCTGGAAATCCACCTAGTAATCCTCAATTATTCTTTGACAACCAAAGATGACATTTACTTGCTGAAAACATCATAGCATCACTGTAGCAAACTTAAAAAGTCTTTGAATCCTCTTTAATTTAATGAATTGTGATCACCCAAGTTTGGAGTCAAGGGTTTTGTGTTTTTGTCTTTGATTCCAACTGTGGAATGAAAGAGGGTATTCCAATTGTCAAACCTTGAACAAAACAAGGGTTTTCGTCCTTGGATGCCCTAGATCGAACAAACTGCTCAAATTTGAAAATTGGATGCAAAAAGGATAACTTGAATGATGGTCAAATGAAGATAGATGCTTCCTTAAATAGAAAAATACAAGATGATGTTTCTAAAAAGAAACGATTGTTAGCTAAAGACAAAAAACAGAAAGATACTAAACTATCTGACAAACTGAAAATAGAAAGCTGCTAAGTAAATCTCTCAAAGACTAGGAGAGCCTACCATCAACATATCTAATTACTAGCATAAGTGAGATGATGGAACAAACGCACACACAAACAAAATTTTCAAAAAAGCATATGACTCAAATGGTCAAGAGTGAATGTTAAAATTATCAAAATTTAAAATATTAAATAAAAAAAAAAAGAAAATAATTTACAAGTTATAAACATTAATAATTTTTATATCTTAAATTGGACCATTGAACATCATCAAGTTTCTTTTGCTTCACACTCTTCTTTAGTTGTGTTTGCTTCTACCCGTCTACCCCAATGTGAATTAATCATTATTAACTAGAGAGGCTTTTGCACCTCAATCATTCTTTCTTGCAAAATGAAATTATTAGCATATGTGGTCCCCACAATTTAGGGTAATTCCTTGCTTGAAAAAGTTTTGAAAAGAGCAAGATGTGGTGGTTGCAAAGTAACATCTATGCATCTCTAGCTTTTGCCTCCACATTTTTCATTTAATATGTCTTTCCTATGTCTTTAAATGCATTGTTCAATTCATGAACACAACATAGAGTCTAAAAAAGGTGTTTGTAAGCCCTATCCACCATAATGTCAACTAATTTATATATATGTACAAAATCGATGACTAGTTGTACAACAATTGAGGCCACAACCTCTAGTATGGCCTCTCTCAAAATATGAAAGTGGAATTCTTTATCTTTGTGCTTTTGTAAGCAATCAATAACTCTAGGAAAATAAGAGCTCGCTACACATGTAACTACAATGATGATAAGCTATGTTATTGAGTATTGCAGTTTTAGCCTGCATACACGTAACGGTATGGTCTTGGTATTGGTACAGTTCTAGTTTGATCTTGGGTAGACCCATGGTACTGCCTAGGCACTCGAGTTCCCTGTGGGTCCATTTGTATAGGACCCACAAGGAACCTAAGTGCCCGGGAAATACCATGGGTGTACCCAGCATGACCCACTATCAAAATTTAGATCCCTTTCTAGGAAACTTTTAAGGAACTATTTTAGAGAAGTTTAGAAATATTGGCTAGTTCCTAATATGTTTTGCCAAATTTTCTAATTTGAATAAAAGTATTTCTAGGATATTTGTGTCATACTAAATTTTGGGAAAAAGAGAAAAACAAGCACAATGTCTTAGGAATGTAAGACTTCATTTATTTGTTCACAATATTTTTGGTAAAAAGTTGAAAAAACTAAATGGCAAATACAATGTGTTAATTTTTTTGGAAGTGGCATGAAGGGAACTTGATTTTGATAGTCAGACGTAAAAGGTACAAGTATATAATGAAATCTTTATTTTCTTACATAATGTTCTGGATAAAGGAATCTTTGAAGGTGGTCTAAAATACAAAAACACTGTTGCCTATAAAATATGGCCTCAAATGGTACCCATACATTGATAATTGAAGAAACAAATTTAAGACCTTAAAGTGGTAAATTGGTTGGTTTTGAGAATTAACCCTACATGGAAGGGTAATGAGAAGTGGCAGTCCTATGACTGAGATAAGAAGCAAGTTAGATTACCCCAAGGGAAGGAACTAGTCATAGTTGGATGTTTCGCCTCTTGTGGGTCAAGTGATGAATTGATTACCCCAAGGGGTGGAATTGTTCATAGTTGGATGTTCCTGCCTCTTGTGGGCCAAGTGATGAATTGATTACCGAAAGGAATGGAATTGGTCATAGTTGGACGTTCCTGTTTCTTGTGGGCCAAGTGATGAATTGATTACCCCAAGGTATGGAATTGGTCATAGTTGGATGTCCCTGCCTCTTGTGGACTAAGTGATGAATTGATTACCCCAAGGAATGGAACTGGTCATAGTTGGACATTCCTGCCTCTTGTGGGCCAAGTGATGAATTGATTACCCCAAGGTATGGAATTGGTCATAGTCGGATGTTCCTGCCTCTTGTGGGCCAAGTGATGAATTGATTACCCCAAAGGATGGAACCTGTCATTGCTGGATGTTCTTGTCTCTTGTGCGCCAAATGATGAATTGATTACCCCAAGGGATGGAACTAGTCATAGTTGGATGTTCCTGCCTCTTGTGGGCCAAGTGTTGAATTGATTACCCCAAGGGATGGAACTAGTTATAGTTGGACATTCTTGCCTCTTGTGGACCAAGTGATGAATTTATTACCCCAAGAGATGGAACTGGTCGTAGTTGGACATGCCTACCACTTTTGGGATGCGAGGCGAATGGCCACAATTGGATGTGATGCACTCTTGGGCCTAGTTGGGTTGGGCAGTTTACTAGCACCCTTTCAAGTTCCTACCAAACTAAGCTATGATTGTTTATAGGTTGATTAGCTAGTCATAATGTATATTGTAATCTGCCTGTTCACTATGTCTACATAATTGATGTGTATGCTTTGTGTTTTCACATGTATGCTATGCGTTTTTATGTGTATACTCTGTATTTAGTTCATGTCTGATGTGTTCCCAGCATGTCTATTCCATGAATCTCTATGATTATTGCCTCGGGTTGATCTAGAATATGAGAATATCAAGAGTAATCCAAAAAGATTTGAATTTATTTAAGGTAATAGGTATGTGCCATGCATCTAATCCTCGTCTTAATATATGTTAAGATCACCCATGCTTTAACACAATTGGATATCCATAGCATGCTGCAAGAATTGGGTCAACCAAATTAATGAAGAAATACCAGTCGCCAAGGGTTGATTTATTCAGTTCTTAGAAACCTACATTGTTTGAGAACAAGCAAGTTTGGGAAGGGTGGACTGTCACGTCTCTGCAAATGAATACAACAGACCCTAGCTTTTTTTAGACACCTTTAAATATTAAGCCTAGGCGCCATAAATTAATGAGGAGTCCGATCTAGGTTAGAATCATTTAATTACCAGCGAATGGACACAGCAGGGGCTACTTAGATGCAAAGAAAATAAAATAATAACAATTTATTCATGCTAACCAACCTCAAGTTTGGCACCCTCTTTATCAGATATAATTAAATTAAATTATGTTTAATTTATTCTATGGGCCAACCCATTAAGAAAGGGTGCATTAAAAGGGTAAATGAACAGCCTTCTTAATTTGAAGGGATACATCTTTTAATCAGTCACCTGTCTTCATAGAGTATGATATGATATAAATAAGAGTTGAGATGGGAGCAAGAAAGGGGATATCAATTGGGAATAGAAATGGAAAAAGAAGATAGCAGAAATTAAAGAAATCAAGAACAGAATCTAACATAATATTACCCGCCTGAAATTAGGAAGTTGAATAAGTGTCTGAATTGGATTAAGGTCTATCTCTGATTATTGGATTGAAGAGAATCAGATCTGATATTGATAATAGATTCAGGCTAAGTCACAAGGTTCGAGTTCGAGTTCGAGTTCGGCAGCTATGGAGTTCGGATGAAGTTCGGCAAGGGCAAAAAGTTCGGAAAAAAAAATCGGCATCAAATTCGCCTTATATAATTTTTTTTTTAAATTAGTAATATATCCAACAAATTATCAATATACTCAAAGTTAAGATTGCAGAATAGATTCAAAATCATTATAGAAAGATGCAAAATTCTTAATATAAAGTTATAAACCATAGGAAACATGTGATATCATGATTGTCAAGTTTTTTTTAATCAAAAAGATACAATCAAACGTCGAGACTTTAGAACTTCAAAAAAGCTACAAGCCTACAAGTCATCAAGACTGCGAAGATGTTTTTAGTCAAAAAGGTATAATCAAAATTCAAGACTATAGAGCTTCAAAAAAGCTCCAGGTCGTCAAGAGCACATGGCTGAGTTGCTGCTGTAGCATCATCATCATCAGTATCACTGCCCAATTCATCATCCACAAAGTCATCCTCAGGCTCATCTGCAACTCCAGTTACCATGCCTTCTGAAATTTGTTGTTGTGAAGAAGATGTGGAGTCATTTGCTGATCTATTCATGAACAATTTTAAATTGCTCCGAATGTAGACAAGATCTCCCAACTTTCTGGACAGCAACTTGTTCCTTTTTTTGGAATGGATGTGGTCAAAGCAACTCCAGTTCCTCTCACAAGCTGATGAACTGGCTCCCTGACTCAATATTCGAATGGCAAAGCGTTGTAGTTCAGGATTTTGTGCTCCATAGCTCATCCACCATCTATAGCCAATGACCTCATCTCGTGTCATATCATCTCGGGCTGCTTCTATTCCAAACAACCCTTCTGCTCTCTTGTATTTCCAACTTTGGTCTCTAATTAGACCTGCAATTGTTCTATCTTGTTCAAACCTACTAATGGCTTCATAAAACCCTGGCATGATTTCAGGATCAGCTTGTCTATCAATATGAAATAACTTAGGCTCCAAATAGCATGCTACTGCATGCAAAGGTGTGTGCATCATCTTCCATCTGGAATCAACTGTCTCCCAAATCTCCATGTACTCTGCTTCTACATTATTTAGTGCTCGCTGAATAGATTCCTTACAACGGTCCATGCTTTCATAAAGCATGCCAAGGCAAGGAGTGTCACCATCCACCATACGAAGAACATCAACAATTGGTCCACATATATTCAAAACTTTTGCTCCACTCTCCCAAAAGTTGCTGCTCAAAATGATTTGCTCTATGTTCTTCCCCTTAGCACTTTTAGAAAGTGCTGAACTTTCCCACTCATTGGAACAAACAACCAATCTCAAAGCTGCTTTCTCTTCAATCACTCTTTTCAAAGTGATATAAAATGAAGCAAACCTTGTGTCACAAGGCCTCAACAACTCCCTAGATGTATGTTGCCTGTATAGACTCAATGTGAGACAGTGGTTTCTAATGAAATTTGCCACTGCTCTTCCTCTATGGATTGCTTCATGTATCCATGGGAATTTTGCCAAGTCATGAAGTAGCAAATCTAGACAATGGGCTGCACATGGGCTCCAATATATCTGTGGGTACTTCTCTACAATCAGCTTCCCAGCACCCACACAATTCGCTGCACTATCAGTAACCACCTGAACCACATTTTCCACCCCTACTTCAACAATGGCTTCATCTAGTATCTGAAAAATATATTCTGAAGTTTTCTTCTGGTTCATGGTGTCAATCACTTTCAAGAAGACAACACCTTCAAGGCAAGCTACTAAAACATTAATCAATGGCCTTTGACATATATCTGACCATCCATCACTCAATATGGTGCAACCTGTTACTTTCCAAGAAGCTTTGACCTCAGCTAACTTTTCTGTCACTCTATCTTTTGACCTCTCTAAAAGAGTTGTTCTGAAAGCCTCTGAAGTTGGAGGTGTGTACCCTTTGCCAAACTCTGCAACTTTCTGAATTGCATTACGGAAATGAGGATTTCTTGCCACGTTGAATGGAATGGCACTTGTATAAAACAAATCAGCCAATGCATCATCCACTTGTTGTTTCTCTACTGGTTTCCAAAAGCTTTTCAGTGTTCCACTTTCTCCTGATGCACCTGTGGCCTTAGGTAAACTGGAAGAGGCATTGGGTAAACTGGAAGAGGAAGAGATAGATGTGAACCTGGACACATCCTCTTGAATTCTTTGTTTTTTTTGTGTCGTCTTGAGCATTCCTACAATCGAAGAGGACTGTTCTCTTTCTAAACCAGCTTTCATTTGTGCAGTCATTTTTGGACATGCACTAACACCTCCTCCTTTACCCCCACTGATTCCAAGTAAGTGGTCTCTTGCCCTTGTTAAACTTCCTTTGAAAGGTTTCTTACATTCCTTACAAAAGAGCTCATTACCATCACGTGTCACATATTTCCATACTAGAGAATCTGATTTTTTAGGAGGCATTTTGTTACAATCTGTAATGTTTCAAAAGAAAAACAATATTTAGTATTTAAATTATTTACATTCTATTTAAAAAACATCAAAACTAAATATATGAAATTTTTACTTTTGACTCTAAAAAGGAAAAGTAATATTAAATTATATTTCAATAAGCATAAAACAAAAATATATCAATTTTTATTATAAAATCTGAATATATCTTCTAAAACATGTTTTATCTTTTTATGTAAAACATAAAACATAAAATATAAAACATATAAAATATAAAAACATCTATTTAAAATATAAATTAGAAAACATAAAATTTATCTAAAATACAAATATTATTATAAAATATAAAATTTATCTTAATATCTAATAAAACATAAAAATATAAAAACATTTATATAAAAGATTGGAGAATATCTTAATATCTAAGAAATATAAAATATAAAAACATTTAAATATAAATATAAAATCTTAATATAAATATAAAATATCTTAATATAAATATAAAACATCTTAATTTCTTTATATAAATATAAAATATAAAAACATTTAAATATAAATAAATAATAATCTATATAAATATAAAATATTAATAATATCTAATAAATTATTATAAAATATAAAAAAAAAGGTGGGAAGAAACAATGGCATACCTGAACATGCAGGCCCGAATGGAGATCCCGCAGCCCGTAGCCCGAATGGAGATCACGCAGCCCGAATGGAGATCACGCAGCCCGAACACACAGGCGCCCGAGTGGAGATCACGGCGCGAACACACGCAGGGTGCGAACTGCAAACACACAGGCGCCAACAACAGGCACGAACACGGCACGCACAGGCACGAACACGCGACGCACAGGCACAACGCGAGCGGAAAAACAAACAAAAACCCTATTCCGTGCGGCGCGATAATATTTATTAAAAAAAAAAGACGTAAACCCTAAAAAGCGCCCACAAAAAAATGTTTCGAAAATCGGGACGAACTTTAGGCGTATTTTTACGATTTTTTGGCAGCGTTTATGGGTTCGCCGAATTTCGAACTCCAAGCCAGAAGTTCGGCGAACTCTGTGACTTAGGATTCAGGCATACAGAAATTTAATATTATACCTGTGATTTGGGCAAAAAAACTAGGGTATTTAGCAAAGGGGACATTACATGTCATACATCTACAACAGCTAATATATTCTGGATCAAGAATGACAAGTTGGCTTGGTACAAGGATTTGAAGGAAATGTCAGGTAATATAACGCTTCCAAACTACCAAATCATCAGCCCATCCAGCTAAAAGATCATTGGCAATATGAATCGAAGAACTTCACTTGGATTTCAGCATATGGTGGTTCAACATCATGACATCAAATTGAAAGTTGGCTCAACAGTGTTCCATAATGTCCGAATTCATATGTAAACTCGACAACTTAGCCTTTGGGATAGAATCAATTTTGAAGCAGTTTCTTTACAACTCCCCTCCATCTAAATAAACCTAGATCAAATGTGACTCAAACAAAATTATTTCACAAGCTAGTTTGTTCGCACTCGAATGTTGTTGTTCACATTCACGTCACAAATTGTGCCTAACTATAGATGCATTGGAGTTTAGGTTTGAGGATCTGCAAAGAGTATTGCTAGGAAAATATACTGCAATACATGATTATGAACACTGCTTGCAACCTGATCTTGGTCACCAAGTTTTTTCACAATTGGATGGGGATGAGCTGTCCATGGCTCCAACATCACCATTCAATCTGGATTTAGTTTCTGTAAAATGCTTTAGGTCAACCATGGGCTCAGCCATAGAAAATGCTTTCATTTGCAAGGAATAGGTCTAAAGAGGAAGAAGGTGACAAAATAAAAGTAGTAGTTGATTTAGCATGAGCATTTAGTAATCCAAAGTTTGACAAGGTTTACTTTGAGTTAAGAAATTTGCAGGTTGTTCTACAATGCATAGTCATCATTATGTTGTGCAATTACATCAGCATATACGAGTACCTAGAGATATAGTGTGGCTCTTAAAGTAGTAGTTCAGCCCACAATAGCATTGTATTTACATGACTATGACATCGAAAAATAATTGAATGATTATTTTTAGGAATATACAACGTATATATAGAGGTTTACAAGAGGGTGTTCTAAAAAGAACGAACCATTAAACTGAAGCTTTCAACACGAAGCTGAAAAGCTAAAATGCTTAAAAAAGCTAAAAAGCTAAAAACTAAAAAGCTAACTATGCCTTCTAATAAAAGTAGTAGTTACACTGAATGAATTAAAAAAGCTAACTAAGTCGACTATTAAGATTACCATTATTGAATAGATATAATATTATTTAAATACCCTCCCTTATGGTCATCGTACTCAATACCCTACAGAAGACACTGCATGTCTTTTGATCGCAAATGCAATGCAAAGAACACTCTATTGCTACGAAGACCCTCCTAGGATCTGCAAAATGTTAATGACCAAGAGTACCAGAAGCTGTCCAACTTGATGTAATCCTCGCACGTGAATTATAGAACTGTCACACATGAATTACTAAGCCTAACACCACAATTTTGAGGAAAAATTGACAAACCGTCCAAAGAGCAATAGACACGATTTTGACAAAAACCACAAAAACTTTCGCAGAAGAGTACTGAGCACTGTTCGCTCCACCGATTCCAAAACAGATTGTAAGATACCACAATTGTAGATGTTCGCCCTAGCAACTCCAGGTGCAACCCAAAATAGACTGCAAGATACCATGGTTGCAGATGTTTGCCCTAGCAATGCTAGGTGCAACCAAAAACAAATTGCAACAAAACCACGTTTTTTGTGGAAAAACCATCAAACCTTGAAATCTGAGGTTACAAATCATCGTTTTTTGTGGAAAAATGGTAAAACCCAGATAACCAAAATCTCACATTGACTTTGTGAATTATTATTAACCCTATGAACAATTTTTGAGGAAAAAATCGTGAAAACCCAACAAAAATTTTTTGAGGAAAAAATCATGAAAACCCACAAACAGTTTTTGAGGAAAAAAACATGAAAATCTAGAAATAATTTTTGAGGAAAAAATTATGAAAACCCTCCCATGATTTTTTATGGCAAAAAAACCAGAAAACCTAGAAAAATAATTTTTGTGGAAAAAATTAATAAAGCCTATCACTATTTTTTTGTGGCAAAAACAATTATAATAAAAACCACAAATAAAGGACCCACGAGCAGAAATAATTTTTCCAAACCCTAGCTGTGGGTAAGAACAAAAATTGTAGAAATAATGTGGAAAATCGTGGAAAAAGAAAATATTGCCTCCCAAAAAAAACACGGTGCGGAAAGAGGAAAGACCATAAACTATTAGAATAATATTTCTTTATACTGTTAATGGTCAATAATGTGATTAGTTTAGTTAGTTGGCATATTAGATGTCTACAATTGTAGGTAGTTTGAAGTAGGTAATTCCATTAATATCTACTGTGTTTTGTATTCATATAAATTGTAATCTTTTTTAAGTCAATAGATACTTAAGTATTTTTAACAGTGAATCTCTCCAATTTTCACATAGTATCAGAGCACAAATTTTTTTTTCACTAATTTCGAAATTATTTCAATTTATTCTTCCAAAACCCATCTAGGGTTTTTTGTCAAACCTTTGGCCTGTGTTCGATTGGGTGTCAAAAACGCGATTTTTTTTCGTGTTTTTCTGCTTCACACCCCTGTTTGCCATCTGTGTGTGGATTCCTATTCCTACCCACATCTGTTTTTCCGCGCGACCTCTGTTTTTTATGACGGTTTTTTAGATCCGACCCACGTCAAGGTTTATTCGCGCGCTATGTTTTCTTCTGCTCGGCTGCCGGCACTAGTCCATGTTTTTTTTCCGATGGGTTTTTGCGTCGGACTTCTTTTTGCAACCTCCGTATGCATTTTTCGGCGGATTTTTCTTCCCGTGACGGTCTGTGTGAATTTGTGGTCACCTGTTTTTGTGACCTCCGTGATTTTTCCTAAGGGTTTTTGGTGCGATTTCCTGTTTTTACATGATGACATATATGTTCGTTATTTTTTCCGCGACCTGCGATCTTTTTTTGGCGGCGAGGGTTTTATGTGATTTTTCTCAGTTCCTACCCAACCTCCTAGGGTTTTTTCATGAACCCTCAATACTTTTTCTGCGCCTAGGGTTTCTGCGAATTCAACTAGGGTTTTGAACCCTCTGATAAAGTCGAACTTTTATTTCAATTACAAATTCTTGGTGGGTTTTTCGAAACTTCAATTGGGTTGCTTTCAGGTTTTTTTGGGTCTTCCAAAATTTTTTTGCCTCGAAAACCATGCTAGGGTTTCAATTTTTGCCTTTGAATCCGACTTGCAAAATTTTTAAAAACCCTATGTTTTCATTTGCTGGTTTTCATGCATTGAAATTTGTGCCTTCCAATTCGACCTTGGGGTATGTGATGGCATCTCTGACAAATATAATGCTTGAAAGCAGCCATAAATTCAACGACCACAACTACAACACCTGGAAGCAGCGTATGTTGACAATTTTGGAGTACCAATGTCTTGATGTAGTTGTTTTGTGCACGTCTCAACGTCCAACCACTGTCGGAAAAGATCAGGTTAAATGGGATGAACGCAACCCGGAAGCCGTCATGCTCATCAAACTCTCTGTCATAGACAAGTAGCTACCTCAGGTACCGTCCGACAAAACTGCGAAGGAGATAAGGGATCATCTGAAGAGTCTCCATGAAACCTCTAACAAGAGCAGAGCATTCTTTTTGAAGAACATGCTCTTTTTGATTATGATGGACGAGAGGACACCTCTGCAGGATCACCTGACAAAGATCAAGGACATCCGTGATCAACTTGAGGCGATTGGTTACACAATGGAGGAAGAGGACATGGTCGTCATCACTTCGAAGAGTTTGCCAAAATATTATGAGCATTTCATTGAAACGCTCGATATCACTTCCACTGATGTTGATTTGAAGTTTCCCGATCTTTGTAACAAGCTTTTACATCAAGATCGGTGGCGCTAGCAGTTTGGAAGCAATACCACTTCCACCTCCACCGAGCAAGCGTTCTTTGCCAAATCTTCTGCTAAGAACAAAGGGAAGGCTCAATCTTTTCAGAGGGAAGGCTCTGGTTCTTCTACTAAGAACAAAGGGAAGGCTCAATCTACTTAGCCGAAAGGCTCTGGTTCTTCTCAGGACAAGAAGAAGAAGAAGAACGTTCAGTGCAATTATTGTCATAAGTTTGATTACATGAAGGTTGAGTGTCGAATTCGATTGGCTTCTGAACAAAAGAAGCATGGAGGCTCTCAACCAAAGGCAAATGTCGTCGAACACTCTGAGCAGAAAGAATCTACTTTCTATGCTTTTATGGCCAAAAGAACAACAGATCCAGTACACTCTTCTGCTTGGTATATTGATTCAGGGGCTTTGCGGCATTTTACTCATCATCGGGATTGGTTCATGAAATTTGAACCATTCTTGGATTCAGTAATCTTCGGAGGAGGAGAAGAGTACACAGTTGCTAGTAAGGGCACTGTCCAGATTCACTCAGGAGGTAGAAATTTAATTTTTATTGATGTCTACATAATAGCTAGATTCACTCTAGAACATAATATCTTCTCCGTAAGCCAGATTATGAGGCATTCTCCTCAATTAGATGTTATCTTCAGTTCGTCCATCTGCAACATTGTTGATAGGGAGACACGTACTACAATCGCTATGGGACTTGAGGATCATGGTTTGTATAGACTTGTTGATTCCGACAATTCTTAGGAGCACGTTCTGGTTGCTAAGAGTACATCCATCAGAACACTTTGGCATCAATGTTATGGGCACTTAAACGTGCACTATTTATCTCAACTGTCTCGGGAGGGTTCGGTTGCTCGTCTACCTGAGATCCAACCTCAAAATCATGGAGTTTGTGGAGCTTGTCAAGCTGGGAAGTAGCATCGGACACCGTTCTTGGATGGTGATTCTTGGCGAGCCTCCAAGGTCCTTCAGTTGGTTCACCTTGATGTATGTGGGCCAATGAATACACCTATTATTGGTTGCAGGTACTTCTTGTTATTTGTTGATGATTTCAGTCATAAAATGTGGGTGTATTTTCTAAAAAATAAATCAGATGTGTTCAGTACGTCTCAGCAGTTTATGGCCTTAGTTGAGAAAGAGTCCAGTTCTCAGATTGTCACTTTAAGGTTAGATAATGGGGGGGAGTTTTGTTCCAATGACTTCTGTACATTTTGTGCTACACATGGCATTAAGTGCCAACTCACCACACCATACACCCCTCAGTAGAATGGTGTTGTTGAACGTAGGAATCGCACCATTACTGAAATGGCTCGTTCTATGATAGAGCATAGAAATGTTCTTACGAAATACTGGGCTGAAGCAGTTTACACTGCAGTCTACCTCCTAAATCGGTCACCTACACATGCCGTTAAGAAGATGACTCCTAAAGAAGCTTGGTCAGAACGCAAGCCTAAAGTGGGCCATTTGAAAGTCTTCGGTTCTACTGCTCATGTATGGATTCCAGATGCCAAGCGTGCTAAGCTAGATTGAAAGAGCCAAACACTTATGTTTGTTAGTTATAGCGACAACAACAAGGCCTACAGGTTGATTGATGTGGAGACGGATCGTCTCATTTTTAGCCGTGATGTTGTGTTTGATGAGACTACTGGTCCATTTATGCCTCCTACTACTCCTAGTCTTGCGACTCAGTCTGTGCAAACTTCTGATGTTGGTGTTCGTCTTCCTCTTGGTTCCCATGATGGGAGGGCTTCAGAGCATTTTGACTTTGAAGATGAGGAATCTACTGATCCATCACCACTTGTTTTTTCACAGGATTCACATCTAGATGACTTTGTTTCCGGAAACTCCAATGGATGTTGTTCCTCCAATGCCAGATGTTGGTACTTCTACCCTCAGGCCTAAATGGTGGGCCAAGAAAATAGGAGATCTTCGTGATGATGAGCTTCTTGAGGATAGATCAGTTCACCGAAAGAGAAAGCAACAAAATACAATCAACTTTGCACTTATGGCCAACATCCACAGCATCCATGAGCCCGAGACATATTCCGAGGCTAAAGGCATTCCTGAGTGGGACAAGTCTATCGAGACAAAATACCATAGTCTTCTGAAGAATAACACTTGGATTCTTTTTGATCTACCTCCTGGGAAGAAACCTATCAGCTGTAAATGAGTTTACAAAGTCAAGTATCATTCAGATGGTACTTTGGATAAGTACAAGGCCAGATTGGTTGCTTGGGGATTTACATAGCGGGAGGGCATTGACTACAAGGAGACGTTTACTCCTACTACCAAGATGAGCACAATTCGTCTTCTTCTTGCCATTGCAACTTAGTTTGGATGGAAACTTCACCAGATGGATGTTAAGAGTGCATTCCTCAACAGTGAGTTGCAAGAAGAAGTTTATATGACTCAACCTCCTAGCTTTAAGGTTTCGGGTAAGGAACATTAGGTTTGGAGATTGGTAAAAGCCCTCTATGGTCTGAAGCAAGCCCCTTGGGCTTGGTACTTCAAGATTGATTAGTATTTGGTTGAACATGGTTTTCAGCGCAGTCCCTCTAACACTAATCTGTATGTCAAACTCTCCGGTGATGATATCCTTTTTCTTGTTGTCTACGTGGATGACTTGATCATTACTGGCAATTCAACACATTTGATTACAACCATCAAACATGACTTGTGCCAATCTTTTGACATGACAGATTTGGGGCTTCTCCATTATTGCTTAGGTGTCGAAGTGTGGCAGATTGATGACAGTATCTTTATTTCACAATCCAAGTATGCTTGCAGTTTGCTTGACAAGATTTGAATGCAGGATTGTAAACCTGCTTCCACACCTATGGAGAAAGGGCTGAAGTTATCAACTAAGTCTGATTCACCTGCAATAGATGAAACCAAATTCAGACAACTAGTAGGCAACCTCATCTATCTCACTGCCATTAGACTTGATATCTGTTTTGCTGTCAGCTACATCTCTCGCTTCATGACAGCCCCAAAGCTGATCATTAAATTGCAGCGAAGCGAGTGTCGCAATATGTGAAAGGCACTTCAGACCATGGCATTCTATATAGCAGGTGCAACGACCCAAAGCTAATTGGTTATACTGACTCAGATTGGGCAGGATCAGTGGATGACAACAAATCTACTTCTGGGTACAGGTGCCATCACTTGGAGCAGCAAGAAGCAATAGGCCTTGGCTCTTTCCTCGACCGAAGCCGAATACTGGGGAACAGTCAAGGCCGCATGTGAGGCAGTTTGGCTCTGAAGGATGCTTTCTGACATGCAGATGCCGCAAGCATGTCCTTCTCCCTTATACTGATAATCAAGGGGTGCTCAAACTAGCCAAAAATCCAGTCTTCCATGAACGTACCAAGCACGTCGAGCTTCACTATCACTACATCCGCAAGTTGGTAGAAGACGGATCAGTTCAGTTGCAGTATGTTCCGACAGTGGATATTCTCACCAAGTCTCACAGCTCAGATAAATTTGTAAAATTCAGGGGGCAACTTGGTGTTTTTGATAGCTTGACCATTAAGGGAGGGTGTTAGAATAATATTTCTTTATACTGTTAATGGTCAATAATGTGATTAGTTTAGTTAGTTGGCATATTAAATGTCTATAGTTGTAGGTAGTTAGAAGTAGGTAATTCCATTAATATCTACAGTGTTTTGTATTTCTATAAATTGTAATCTTTTCTAAGTTAATAGATACTTCAGTATTTTTACCAGTGAATCTCTCTGATTTTCACATAAACTGGCACGTAGAACTAGCATGAAAAGTGCAAAGCCGACATGCAAGAAAACGCAGGCAGAAGGATAAAAAATATGTTGGAAAACAATAGAAAATCAGATGCCTCGAACAACGGCCCAGACAAACGCATTCAACTTGGAAAGAATGGAGACGAAAAACATTGGAAAATGTTGCACGCGTGTGAAGAAGACTGAGGTAGACACAAGAAGTCGACGTGGTTTACAAAACCCGTAATATAAAACTCGAACTGATAGGCTTACTATTTATAGTATTTGAAAAACTCGTGACTTGCACCCACACAGAAAACAAACCCTTTAACGTCGCCCCTAAAAAAACAGAATACCCACGAAATTCGCGGAAAAGACCGAAAAAAATCCACCTTTACACCATAGACCTGTAACATGCCGAAATGAAATTAAGAAAAATTAACTACAACATTGCAACTTTTAAACAAAAAGGAAAGAACACTTTTTTTTTGAACAATCAAGTAACTGAAATGAAATTAGATCTTAACTCGAATTAAACAATGATCTAAGCTATAAGCAAGAACAACAGATACGAATGAAACTTTAAACATTTCAATCTAAACAAAAAGAGAGGTTTAGAAAACACATTTCTCTAGATGCTAATATCTTGAACTTTTATAACTTTACCAGCAACCAATGAGGAGGGAAAGTATTATCAGAGCGCTTTTCCGCCCAACCACGGACTTACGAGTACCCCGTGCCATATCCAACTAGATTGGCTCGACCCTTCGCAGGGAGGTAATGGGAATTTGAACTAATGCCATCTGAGACTTGGTGTATAATCCTACATAGCTCCCTAGTCGGTCATACCCCTAATTAGTGTGACCTTTGACTTGGGTGTGTATCTGGACTATAGAGCTGACTGACACTCATAATAAGAGCACCACCTTGGCGAAAGGTTTTCAATAGACGCAATCACACTTAAGTGTGAAGTCAAGTTCCACCCTTCTCGGCTGCAACTTAAGGTTCTAGTGCATAGGTCTAGAAACAAGTAAGCTTAAACTTATAATTGACCATATCTGTACTCACATAGAGACTCTTGGTCACACAATAGTTTTACATGATTTTTGTTATCAGCACTATTTCTCATTAGAGGTTTATGATTAATCTTTCTCATAATCATTGCATAAGTTATCAGGAATTACAACCAAACACCTAGGTTAGGTCAGGTAAATGGCCTAAGAGCTGCTAGCTGCCCATGTGAGCTTTACATTTTGGGATGATCATTATGCATGACATGTCTCTGCTGTCACTACAATGTTTGAATGTATTTTCTTTTGTTATTGAAATGCTAACTGCATTACGGTTATGCTGTTTTGCTCTTACCCATTTTACTTCCTAAACTAAGGTTTTAGTTTTCAACATGTGCTAGAGAAGGTAAATCTCAAATTGAATGATCAGCCTCACTGCTGTTATATTTTTCAGATTTGGATAATTCTAAGACAACTCAAATTAAGATGGTAATTTCTTCATAATACAAGTCTTATTGGTATGCAAACCCTCTAATCTGAGCGGTATTATTCGGCATATCCTTACAGCTACACTCACCCCCATTTTCAGGCTATAACTCACACCCATATCAGATTTGGATAATTCTACGACAACTCAAATTAAGATGGTAATTTCTTCATAATACAAGTCTTATTGGTATGCAAACCCTCTAATCTGAGCGGTATTATTCGGCATATCCTTACAGCTACACTCACCTCCATTTTCAGGCTATAATTCACACCTATATATATATATATATATATATATATATATGCGTGTGATGATGTAATTATGAAAAATACATTATAGCTGAACCCTGCTGTTGGTTATTTTTCCCAACCATCAAAAACTAAAGGTCTGCCATACTGTGGAAGAACACCTCTGCTGTAAGTACATAGCTATACTGTTGAAATGGTTTTAGGGGCTGGCTCGGCAAAAGTAAATCACGCCGATCGAGGTAGAGCACCACATGGTTAGTTGGGGCGGCCCAGAGCTGATCGATCATTGGGAACCACATGCCTGTTGCATTTACCTGAAATTCGTTTCGCTCGACCCGAACCCCTTTAATAACTAACTATCAAGAATTCGTCATAATCATACATTATTATATTTCTAATAAACACTGTTAGCTACAGCATATCCACTTATTTCACAATGAACTGAATTTCTTTATTTAAGAGGGGTTTAACAACATAAATTTAGCAGAGAACCAGTACGTATATTCTCTTTTCATCTACAAAACACTCAACACACAGCCGTGCTGTAAAGGGAAAAATAACGATATGTATCTAAAGTTAAACTCCCTTCCTTAACATATCTTTCTAAATTTTCAATTTCAGAAGAAAGAAGTAAACTCAACCATTCTAAGTGTGCACAACCATGCTGTGTATGCACAGCCATGGCTGTGTTATCATTTTGTACATATATATATTTATTTTTGGCTACAAGAAAGAAAAACACAGCTATTCGAATATTCCTTGTGCATTTTCTTTAAACTTATCCTTTCTTATTTCAGATTCAGAAGAAAAGAAAGATTGTATGAACAAAGCTCCACTAGGCTTATATAATTTACATGATCTGGTTAATTGAGAGAGAAACGACTGGATATTGTTTCCCATCACTGTTCTTTAGCTCCGTGATCCATCTGAGCTTTTACCAGAAGAAAATATCTCCCAATATAGTTGCAGTGCTTACTGAGGGAAAATGATAGTAAAAATATCGACCCCAAAACATTTCTCAAATTCTTTTCGGTAATGCCTATCGCTCTCCCCAACAACATGCCATATACCCCACGATATGGGATAATCTCTTTCCTTTTTGCCCTAATTTCTCTTGCAATCACGAGAATTTCATGCCCAACAGTCACGCCCATCTCGTGCTTGTTTCTTCTTGGAGAAGACTGAATATTCACGCAAAAAGCCTTGGCTCTCCTCTTTGCTTCTAGAAGAATTGATTACCTTTGATTATTATTCATTCACTTTCAATATAAATTAAATATATATGCTGAGGTTCACTCAAATTTGCTTGATAAAATATTACAATGACAATTTGTTAAGCATTGGATTCATACAAAATTAATACCTTGGCTTTGTGCTACGATAAGTTTAGTGGCTTGAGTGTGATTTAAGATAATTTAATTAAGTATTAAAGTCCCCTTTATTTAATATACTTGGCTATATTTTAAAATAGCCATAATAGAATCAGCCAATGCTTTGCACAAAAGGACCTTACATTGCAAGAACATTAATATAATATATTCATATATTATGTTATCAAACATGAGCCACTACAATTTTTAATTTAATTATTAAGAATAATAATAATAATGGATGAATTAATAATAATAACCAACTAACTTGGAAACCAATCGATGACTTAAAGAGTCATGAAACCCTAAAACCTCTAAACAAACCAATTAGGGTTACCTGATGCGACAGGATGACGAAAATAACATGGTCAACATGAGACGACCGGAATCACTTACGGTTAGGGTTTTCTGATGGCATGAGTTTTCCCTCTCCTTACCTCTGGACCTGATGATACTTTCCCTCCCTTCTTGGAGGACGACAACTCCTGCACACACTTGGCCAGTTCAACCAGTTAGCTCAAAAATCTTGTCATAATCCTGATATTTTCAAAATATCATTAACAAAAGTAAAACTTCATAATGTAATAATGTTAATCATCAAAACATCAATTGAACAATTGAGTCATCAATTCATTGTTCTAAGCACAATTAACATCATTGAATTATGCATAAACATCTAGGGCATCATTATTCAATTAAAACATGAACATCTAAGGCATGTTCATTCAATTTAAAACGTGGAACGTCTAGGGCACGATTAAACATCTCGCAAATATAGCATAGAACAACTAGGGCACACATATAACATGGCGTAATTATAGCATATAAACAACTTGGGCACAAGTGGGATGCAACAAGACCGAAATTGACACGAGCAAAAAAAATTGCGACTCTTCAGCAACAAACATGGGTTTACAAACCCTCGAATTTTTTCCAAACGCCCACAAACCTTCGAAAAAAGCACTAACATCAGAAACAAGTATTCTCATGGAAATAAAAAAAACTTTTGAAAAAATCTCACTAAAAAATTCCACTTGGAAATTTTTTAGAATTATAGATTATTCAAAAAATTTAATCCATGCTCTGATATCATGAAAAATAATTGAATGATTATATTTACGAATATACAATGTATATATAGAAGTTTACAAGACGATGTTCTAAAAAGAACGAAATGTTTTTTGAAGTTTCAACATGAAGCTAGAAAGATAAAAACGCTTAAAAAGCTAAAAACTAAAAAGCTAACTATGCCTTCTAATAAAAGAAGCAGTAGTTACACTAAACGAACTAAAAAAGCCAACTATGTCGACAACTAAGATGACCATTATAGAATAGATATAATCATAGTTGCATACTCGTACCGGAGACTCGGACGTGTATCCCGCATCAAAAACTTGGTTGGAAACGTCTCCATAGAGAGGAGACTTCCTGCTAACGTATCCGCCCGTCTCCCACCATCTCCAAGCCAAACAAAAAAAAGGAAACCCTAAAATGTAAAAAACAAACAAATCACAGGCAACAAAATAATCAAAATGCAGTACGAACGGAAAAAAAAACAATGCTCAAAACAAATGCAGGTCACAAGGATTTCTTAAAGCGTTGCAACAGCCATTACTAAATTATTATATTTTATTTAATGTCATTATATTTTCAAAATTTCTATAAATTATTAAACTATATTTAAAAGAAATTGGTGTCTCCAAGTACCCACGTCTCGTATTTTGAAAAAATAGTTGTATCGGTATGAGCACCAGTCTCCAAGTACCACCCCCCCCCCCGTACCCGTGCAACCTTGGATATAATATTATTTTAATAGACTTCAATTACATAGGTTTAAAATTGAAAATACTTTGAAATACTCTTAAAATGACTTTTGAAGGGTTTGTAAGAAAAAAACTACTACCATCTTTAGAAAACTTGGGAAAAACTCGTGGTTTATTCATTTAAATTTTACAACTTGAAGTTTTTTCACTTTTGATTAGTTTTCAGTGGTTTAGTATAGTTTTGACCTATTTTGATTGAACCATGCGTATTGGTTGTGACCAGCACAAGCCATCTATTGGGTGTTGTGTTCTTGCGGTTAACTGTAGGTTTTCCTAGTTCTACTGCTATGATTGAGCCCATGCTTACAAAGCTGAAGATTTTTATTGGGGAAGATGCCACTTGTCACTGTAAGCCTTGTGAAATAGCTTGGTGTGCCAAAAAAGTCACTGATGATGCATGAAAGATCAATTTATTTGCTACCACTCTTGGAGGACATGCATAGGATTGGTATGCCATGTTTGACCAAGTTACTACCGAGATTAATTTGGATGAGGTCAAAAATAATTTCTTAGTCCTATTTTAGCAATATTTATTTGTATTTTATTAATAATTCAACTTTTTTTTATTACTAAAAAAGGACTAAGAAATTCTAAAATGATCTAAACTAGGATGAACAGTCTTTTTAATAATTCAACTTTTCTTATTACTAATTTTATTGTTGTTCCACATTTTTTCTTTTTTACTTCAAGGGATGGAAATTTTGATTCTTTTTACATCATCAATTAGATTTGTCATTTTCAATGTTTTAGAATCTAATCCAATCTTTGGCGCTTATAGCCCCACCTGTTTCAGTCTGTGGTGGCTATCACTCATATTATTAGAAGTGATAATAGATAATCTATTATTATTAATCGTAGATATCTTTCATGGGTGTTTGTTTATAAATATTTTGTATTCTATTTTGTTACTCATAATTTGTCTTTCACAAATGTTATATTTTCATTCTTTGAGTCTCTTTTTTTTTTTTTTTGACCATGTGTTTGAGATTGAGTTTATGCTTTGTGCAGTATATCAGTACCATTTTGAGTTTTGAGATTATAACATATATATAATAAAGAAATATGTTAGCTCAATCCTATAAATGGTGTTAATAGGAATTCAAGAGTTCTTGTAAAATTCTTGGATTTGAATTTATCGTTGCGGTAGTTTTATTAATGCAATGTACTGTGAAGTAATATGCTTGTTTCTCCCTTCATGTAGTTATAAACTATTTATTTGTTTAATGGTGCAGTACTATGACCTTCTTAACATCTTTGAGCTGAATGGACTGCCTTCTGAGGAAAATCCATATCTTTTCAATGGTGATTTTGTTGATCGAGGATCCTTTTCAGTTGAAGTCATCCTTGTGCTCTTTGCATTTAAATGCATGTGTCCAAGTGGTAAGTGGTGTTAGCCTTTTCCAATATTTAGTTTCAAATAGATTCATTTGCACTAGACATGCTCAGATAAGCTTTGTTATTGGATGTGCTCATTATTTTTTCTCAAGAGCAACCATTCATGATTACATTATTGACTAATTGAAGGTGTCACATGCCTGACTTAGAAAGAAATTATAGAACATCCACAAAGAAATCATTCAATATCCACGAATACCAAATGGATAAGGATGCTTAAAAATAGAGTTATAGTAGTAAAGTACTAATGAGAGAAGAAGACAAAAAAGTAGTTAAACACTCAAAACATTGCAAACATAATCAGAGGAGTTTAACCTCAAGTCACATAGGATCCTAGTGCAAATACAAATAGTGATATAATGGTGTCCTGTAAAGCCAAAAGCCATTGGAGAAACAAGGAGCCAGTGAAGGCCAGAATTGGAGACCGGATGCTAGATGCCCTCTATAAACTCACTGTTTTAGAGTGATGACTTCCTGTGATATACCCATATTGTCAAATAATAATAATTTATATCTAATATACTTATCCATCAATAATTTAATTATGATTTTATAAATGAACCTCTATAGTATTATATAACAAGATTCATTACATATTCATTAATATTACATATTATTAATATTCTTATTTACATAGTAATTATAAGGCAGCACTGACGTTAATAAGACAGATGATAAAACATCAACAAGCAATGATTTAGATTAAGGGGTAAACACATAGTGGTAGACCAGATCTGACGTATGTCAGATCTGTCTGCCGTTGCATCAATTTCATAGACCATATATGAGTTAAAAGTCAACGATCTGCTAACAAGTTTGACAAAGCACAGTGATTAATAATAGAATGCAGCGATCATAAGGAGCAGCGATTAGTATGGGAAACAAATTGCTAATATTTAAGAAGTCATTTGTGTAAAAATAAGCAAACACTAATAATATCAGCTATCTTAAGATTTGCAAACGGTGCGAATAAGGAGTTTCCAAGAGATGCGATTAATTAAGGGAATTGTATAGACATAAATATTGAAGTGCAAGAGGTGCGATTGAAGGATACATTTTGTTAAGAGAATTACTCCCCAAAAGGTGCAATTTCAATTAAGAGACAACTGTCTATGTTAACAGGCAGCAATTAGACAAAAAAGACACCTCTCTTCTAAAGAGGTATCTTTTCCAATGGGTATGACTTGTAGAAGAAAAATATATAAATTAAGATAGAGAGGTACGGGAATAGGGGAGAAGCATAAAGATTACGGGAAATGGTCAGCATTGAACATTTACAGGGAAGAGACGTTCCAGGTATGTCTCATCCACCTCGAGGCAAATATAGAAACTAATTTATAATAGTGCAATAAGATTCATATTCTGTATCAATAACTAAAACGGACATAATACGATATTGATATAAACAGATTTCACAACTGATAAATCTGGTAATAAACTGTTATTAAATATGCAATGAAGATACATCATGACTAAAATTCGATGTTATGAAATAAATCGCAGTATTGCCTGGCAAGTAATTTCTAATGATTTCGTACTCTGGCAATCCGATATAACAATCATAACAAATAAGGATAAAGTAAATTTATGAACTGATGAATTACTACAGGATATTGATAATTTTGGACTAAACATAATGAACAGCTTTATATTGATAACAGTGAACAAGACTAATAATCTGCATTCATAATGAACTTATTAATGTACACTTAAGTTGATATCATTCTAGGGAGGTAAAGGGATCTGTAGAGGGGAATACTGTCCACCCAAGTAAGCCACCTACTGAGTCTTAATAAATCAGTAGGCCGGGAGTGCAGGTGACCGCTTCTGGGCTTGGGTTTGGCAGAATTAAGCCACCACTACCATCCACTGGCTCCCTGGCGAAGAAGATTAATTAATTATGAAACAAGGTATAATCAAGGGGATAAGACCCACGCCATAATGAGTAGGCCACCCTGGTGGGTGATTGATCTGCTGCCAGGGCCAAAAGGGCGTGTTGACTGCTTTTGGGCTTAGAATGGGACGGTTGGGCAAACCTGGTCATACATTGCTTTCCAAAATAAATAATAAAATGAATTAACCTTACAATTCTTTAACATATAATTATCTATCTTCAACTATCTTCTGCGTATGTAGTGATTTACGAGTACAGGTGTCTTATAGGATCTAACCGAAAATTTCCTTTTGGTAAATCATCTCTGTTTCTGATTTATTTCGTTGTTTGTTAATACAGGGAAACATATCTGTGTATATATGCTTAGTAAGGGATATTACACATCTCTCTCTCTCTCTCTATATATATATAAAAGATCAAACAATGCTGTATCTGATACGATCTTAGGGATATTACACATGATCCCTAAGATCGTATCAGATACAGCATTATTTTGTTATCCAATCTCTATCCTTCATCAATACAGGTGAAAGGGAAAGTTTATCAGCATATTGTTGCACCAAGTGCAATATGTATCTAAAAGATCAAGTCACTTAGCATACATCTAATTGTATGATCTGAGACAGCAGTGGTATTGATATCAGTTATTATTCTTGAAATAATATTATCATTGTTTATATTCTTTCAATTATAATGTTTTAAGTGGTATCTTACATTTCAATTAATATCAAGAACAGAGAATTCAAGGTAGTTGTCCAAATATCCCAAGATATCCTAAAAGTGGACATTACACTTCCCAAAAGAAAAATGAGTATATGACCATTATAAGAATAACAAAAGGTGGACACTAAAATGTAAAGTCTCCCTTGGATCTTATAGCAGGCAAGACACTAAAAAACAGATGAGAATATCTATCAAGTATCTGAATGGAGGAAGCTAGTCAATAGAGATGTTGATTGGCTGAAGATATAAGTAGGATGCAGTTTTGTAAATACATTAATGACTAGCCATGGATCAATTTTCTCTTCTTTGACAATCCTCCATGGGCAGCATTATTTTTTTCGGTTGTGAGATGAAGTTTTAAATGTTGTCATAGTTGATTGGATTAAGACTAATTAGGTCCTTTTCTAGTTAATGGCCCTTTATCATATGTTTTTCCAAACAATGGTTTCAATTTATTTCATATCTCATTAGGTGTATCTAAACCATGAATGCGAAAGAGAAGATCTAGAGTTACAAGTAGATGAAAGAACCCCTGTGCTTTATCACATTTGTTAAACAGCTTTACTTTCAATGTAGTTGAGTTAGGTTTATTTCTTATCTTTGATTTAAAGAAGGAAATGGTTGTTGGACTTCCACACACTAAAGGAAAGGATTTTTGATAGGGTTTTATATTTGGAAACACCATAGGAGATCTTTTCCTAAGGAAAATCTGGAGCTAAGGCACAACTAGAGGTGGTGCATACGGATCTTTGTTGGCTCAAAAAGATTATATTATTTGGAAATGAAACATTATTGATACTCAATAAAATCTTGGGTAATGCTTCCTTTAGGAACTAGCAAAATCATTTCATTACTTTTCAAACTTCAAGTCTATGTTAGGAAAGTTGAGTGGTAAGCAAGAATAAAGCTCTTAGTTCAGACAATAGGGTAGAATATGCATCAAAGGAGTTCGAGGACTTTTGCAGGAATAGTAGGATTAGAAGGCAGTATTCAATCTCCAAAACTTAACAAAAAAATGGAGTTGTAGAGAGGGAATATAACAATTAAAAAGATGTCAAGTAGTGTGTTGACAACTAAATCTTGGTCACGATTTTTTGGCATTGGCAGTTAAATAAAATTAAAAATTGTTTGTTTGATGAATAGATGTCAAACAAAAGTATTAATATTATGATTCTGTAACAGTCTTGGTCAAAACACTAGCCAACTTTTTTGTATATAACAGTGTGACAAAATTGTGATGTAAATCTTAAAAGGTTATTCAGAAGAGGCTTGACCCTATTGAATGTATGATCTTAAAAATAAGATCCTTCTAGTTAGAGTGGTTATCTTGATTAAATGGAATATGCCAACATGTTAAAGGCACAATAGTGAGTGCTAAAGAAACTAGCACAAGTGAGACAAATTTGCCTAAATTATATGAAATTGAGAGCAAGGTTTCCTAGTGTGTTTTGAAGAATCATGACCCACAAGTAAAGCTGGACACAAACTTTTAGAGAAGGAACACTAGATCTCAAAGTGGATTTAGTTTTGCATCAACAATACAAATAATTGGAGTGATAAGACACAAAGTTTTGAGGAAGCTGTCACTAAATAAGAGTTGAGGCATGAGTTCTGAGAAGAGTACAATACTAGGGACTTAATGGTGTTGCTGCTTGGAAAATATGTGTCTTTGGTAGCAGCAAGCATCATATTCTTGTATTGATAAGCATAAGTATTATCTTGTTGCTCATATTCTTGTATTGATAAGCATAAGTATTATCTTGTTGCTCATAGATATTCACAACAAGAATGACATTTACTTTCATGATACATTCACACCTGTTGCCACATGATATAAGTGGATGCTGTATCAGATAGATTTCGAGGGAATGTTCTTTATTGGTGTTTAGGATGAGGAAGGTTATACGGACCAACCAAAAAGATATGAATTTGAAATAAAGGGAGATTTCGTCCAAAGGTTGAAGAAGGTCTTCTAGAGTCTAAAGCAGTCACCAAGGGCATAGCATTCCAGGATTGACCTTATTTCAAGGATAAGGGATTTAGTGAAAGCTCATTTGATCACAGCTTTAATATTATGATGTTGGTTCATCTATTTTTTGGTTGTGGCACTATCTTTTGATTGGGCATGCACCATGAATAGTCTATTATTACGCCAATGGCGGCCAAGTTTGCAGGCCTTCAGATGACAGAGTTGGGACAGCTGGATTACTTTCTTAGTCACAAGGTACCAAAAAAGTGATACAATTTTATATCACAAGCTAAATATGCAATTGATATGTTGCAGAGATTGAATCTGAATGGTTGTAAGATGCATGCTTGTCAAGGCCTGGTTATATTATCTAGACATGATGTCTCTGAAGGCCTTCATGACACCTTGTACACTCAATTTATAGGAAGTACGATCTACCTAACCACAATTGAACAGTTATAACTTCTGTAATTAGTTTGGTGTCAAAATTAATGGCAGATAATAGGATCTTTAGATGTTCCAGTGGGCTATTGGATGTAGACTGCAATATAGTCAATCAGATTTATTAAGGCTGATTAATTTATCTATGCATCAGATAGGATGTATTGATCATGGAATGAATTCATGTGTTCTGTGGTGGTTGCTCAAGAAGTAACCATCAATGCCACTTTCTGTAGCAGAGGCAGAGTATGGCTCAAAACAACACTACATGATTCACAAGAACAGGATGGACAATCATAAACGATGCCAAAAAATACAGTTATTCATTGTATGACTGAACTTATAGAGATACACACAGGCTTGGTACAACAGGAGCATCTTTTGATGATCCGTTAAAGAACACAGTGGAACAGGCAGCTGATATTTTAACCGAACCAATTAGCAAAGAACCATATCCATAAATTCACAGATAAACTTGGAGTCTCCACTAATATTTATAACGGGGGAGAAATGCTGGGATGATTTGCTTTTTGCATTCATGTGCACGTCACTTCATGTCATTATTGTAGTTACAAGTAGTTGGCATGAGTTAGTTGAGATATGACATGGTGCAGGCTCTTCTGTGGTGGTAAATTCATTAGCATCATGTCATCATGTGTGTTAGCTGAACAAGGTAGTGAACATATGCATGGGTTTTCATGTTTCTCTTTTTGAGCAGTTTGAGGTAAATGCGATGGTAGTCCCTTTATTCTTCATAGTAGGATAGTATATTTTCTTCATCATAAAGATGATTTGGGTTTAAAATAATTCCTATCTTATGAATTGGATGAACTTTGTGTTGTGACCAGAAAGGAAAAAGCTTAAGGAAACAATTTCATTAAATAAATCTGCAATGGTGAGGACAAGTGATTCCATACCATAGTTGAGAAATTTGATTTGATGCCCTTGACCATCAGATTTATTTGAGTGGAGAAAGCCATTTACTAGAAACATTGTTAGGTTGATGGAACAATCTTTTCTAGACAACAAAGGGCGAATATGGGTATCTCTCATGACCTGAGGTTGAGATACCATGGGGCCTCGATACATGTAGATATAAAATGACCGGGAACACATTCTTGTGATGAAGTTTGAAATGTGTTAGACAGCCTTCATTGAGAAATCCTAGACCAGGGCCTTACAGAATGTTTTGATAAGTAATTGTAGGTTTAATAATTGCATTGGAGAGAAAAGCATCTTGGAAATGAGTATTTTTTTTTGCAAAGATGCACATGTGAAGCAAGCTTAATATAAGAGTTGGAACCTAGAATGAGTTGTGCATGATAGGTCACACACTTCTGTGTAGGCACACCATAACCCTTATTTTAGAGGTGTACCAAGTGCATTGAAAGATTGCAAGGGGAATGGACTTTTCAACTAGGGTTGCCCTTAATCTGATTAAAAGGACACTAGATGGCTAAGGTAATTTTTTTTCTCTTATAATTATCATTTGAGTCATTTAATGTATCCTCTATGGGTAACAACATGTGCCCCCCCTAAACTGATTAGAATAATATTAGATTATTTACCTTATAATTGTCATTTGAGTCATTTAATGTATCTAGTTAGTTAGATAGTTTAGGAAATTTCTATTTTCGCTTTTAGTTAACGACTGTTTCATTTTAGAAACATCGTCTTTGTATTGCTTATTTAAGGAGCCTCCGTCTCCTTTGTAATTAACACATTCAATCAATAGATTATCATTTCATGGTATCACAGCAAAAAGATCTTTTGATGAATTTAAAAAAAAAAATTCGTCCTACTTACCTAGAATTTTTTTTTAATTATTTTTAAATGAAAAAAACGTGGTTCTTATTTTTGAAGAGTTTTTATTTTATTTCAACTGTGTGAGGGTTTCTGTTTAAACTCTAGCTTGCCAGTTCGGGTTCAAAGAACCGGTACGCTGGTACTGCAAAAAATTGAAAAGGGGTTTGGGTTCGTTAGTACAAAAACATGTAATTTTTTTTTATATATATATATATATATTTTAATATTTGTGCAGCCTGTAAGCATGAATTAAGATTAGCATGCCACATAGCATCATATAAACAACATAACAAACATAAACTTGTAATCATAACATCATGATCATACCATAATAGCATCATATACATCAAGTTTAATATCAAAATGACAAAATATTCAAGTATCATTGTTTCAACTTTCAACAATATAAAGTTTAATCATCAAATGGATCAGCTAATTCATCATCCTCCTCCTCCTCCTCCTCATCATCATCATTGACATTGACATTAGATGAGCCAACGCCACTTGCACTTGAACTATAAGTTTACTCGCCCTCCAAGTCATCAAGCGTCAATGCAAGAAGCTGAGAAGTGGGAGCATCCAAATCAGTATGCTCTGGCTCTATATCCCACATCTTCGTTTCCCCTTGTGTGTAGTCACGTTGTTTGTGTGAAAGAAGACGTAGGTTGGAATGCACATATACTAAATTCTTCGCTTTTTTTGATAGCAACCTATTGTGTTTTACTGAGTGGATGAAAGAGTATGTGCTCCAATTTCTTTCTGAAGCAGATGGACTAGCAACCTATGAAGACAAAGTAAACAATTAAAGTTATACATTAATAAAATTAAAATTAAAAATTACTAGCAACAAACTTACAAAGTAAACTATAAATAAACTTGTGATAATTTTAATTAATTAAACTTACTTGTGATAAAACTTTTACAGCGAGGGGTTGTAGGTGTTGGAAGCATGCACCATGGAAGTACCACCAGCTATGAGCATCCTTCTCGGATCTATGACGAAGTGCCTCAACACTTAGACCATTCCCATTTGCGAATTCTATGAACTCATTTGTAACAATATCTCGCAAATCATCATCAAGATATAGTCTAAGAAATGCTGCCTTGTACCCATCAGATACTTCTAGATCTCTCCATGGTGGAATCCTTCCTGGTTTATCAAGAAATTGATTGCTATAGTACTTTGGTGTCAATGCATAGGCAAGAAGATGCAAATGAGTGGTCATCTTATTCCACCTTTCTACAATAATTGCTTTCACTTCTTTGAAGAATTGCTCCTTGGGGTCATTCTCTTTTGCATTTATAGTGAATTTTATTTTTTCAAGCATTGAGTCAATGCCATCATAAATCTCACCAATGCAAGGCCTATCCATGTCGGTATAGCGAATCATACTCATAATGGGCTCAGTGATACTTAGGAGATATGTAATAAGATCCCACCATTTCTCATTCAATATTCTCTCCCTAATTTTTTCTGCCCTCTCACTGCTACTCTGCTTCCATACAGTCCAATTGTTGCTGATCACCATATTGTATAGTGCCACTCTAACTTTCACAAGTCGTCTTAAGACGATTGTGTTTGATGCAAAACGGGTCTCAGCAACCTATAACACAAAATAATGCCAAAATGATTAAAAAATAAAGCCAAACTTTAAAGAAGAATACACAATATAGCTTACACAATGATATTATGAACATTGAAATTAAAAAAATCAGAAAATGTAAAATTAAATTACTATTTCCCTTACCTTCAATAGCTCCAAATTCGAAAAGGATATAAAAATCCCTTGAGACATGTGGTGGTTTGTGATGAACATCTGGATGTCCTCAGCCTCTGCATACACATCTCTGATCCATTTTATTTTAGTCCCAATCCTTTGTATCATAAGATTGAGTGAATGGACCGCACAAGGTGTCCAAAAGATGTGATCATAGCATTCCTCAACCAACAAACCAACAGCTCTACAATTTCTTGCATTGTCCGTTATGACTTGAACAACATAGCGGGGTCCCATTGACTCAATGGCGGAGATGAGAATTTCTGCAATAAATTGGCCATCTTTTACTTGGCCCTCACATTCCACAGCTTTCAAAAACATTGCCCCTCTAGGGGACACCGCTATGACATTGATCAAGGGACCATTTTAGCATCTTTCCACCCATCTGAAACAATTGTTACATTTGTCTCTGCCCATGAATCCCTTATGGGTTTCAATGCATCTTCAACCCTCTTCACCTCTTTGTCCAATAATGTTCCATGTACCTTCTCATAACCTGAGTCCTTATACCCTCTTGGAGCTTCATTAACACTTTTTATCATTTGCTTCCAATATGGGGAGCAAACTACATTGAAAGCCAACCCATTTGCACAAATGCACCTTTCTATATCTTGGTCAGCAATGTCTCTACTCTCATTTTGAAATGCGGTTTCTAAAGGCCCCTTTGTTCTTTTGCGTGTCAAGGGTGGTTCATTTGTGGAAAATGTAAAGTTATTTCAATTTTAATTAAAGAACAAGTTATGAACTATGAATGCTATATATGGATATGAGGAATTATGTCAATGTCTAATAATTCTGATTTTTATCTGTAGGTCTGAAGGAAAGAGATCATTTAATATTTTCTATGTCTTCTCCAAACGAATTCAATTGGCATATATATCATTTAGGCAACCGGTCAATTGGTGTATTGACTGGTCGTGCCTAAAAATGCACCCATTGATCGGTGCCTTTACAATTATACCATTAACGCAATGCTGATTATCGGTTCAAAAACCCCCGATAGCATATTGTAATATCATAATATAATGACTGATCAATTTAATGAATCGGTTCATATAAACACCGATGATTCAAAGTGCACGATGTATATAATCCAACCGGTGCATTTGTTAACCAATGTTAATGCCAAATGAAGCGGTGTATTCATTAAACCCGATAACAAATATGCCCGATATAATTAAGCGGTGCCAATGTTTATGCACCCGATAGCAAGTATGTATCGGTGAATTTAACCCGATAACTTATAGCATTTAATATGCTATCAGGTTAATACCCCGATAGCATATTAATGCCAATTAACAATTGACATTAATATGCTATTGGGTTGTTAACCCGATAGCATAATGATAAGCAATGTTTGTACAATCCGATAATCATATGCAATATAAATCAGACATGAAGCATGTAGATAAATAACAGAACAAGGAAGGTTAGGAAGATCTTATCTTGCATAAGCTACCATGCATCAACAGAAAAGAAGGGGTGGTCTTGTACTACAACATCGGGATGAGATGGGGCTTGCATTCCCCTTGTTTTCTTTGCAGATGTTTGAGTCAATCAACGGGCTTCTCTCTCTTCTGCCTCCTCATGCTCCTTAAAATATTTCATCACTATCTCATTTGGTATAGGGTTACCATCTTTTCCAGGGCATTTTTTGATGCCTCTTCCTTTTATTCCACACAAATGGCCTACTACCCGATAATATGAACTATTACGTTCAAAACCACATCTTTGGCATCTCCAATGGAATACCCCACCTCCTGGAAGTGGGTTTAAAATGTCAACATACTTCCATAAGGGAGAATTCAGATCATTTCTTTGTTTTGTAATTGTTTGTTCATTGCCAACGAAGGAAGAGGTAGATGCCATTCTAGTTCCTATGGAAAGAAATAACATAAACATATTCAAAAACAAAAACAAAATAATGAAAAACAATTAATGTTTCATGTTTGAAAATTTGGGGAACAAAAATAGTTGGAAAAAAATGTTAGAAAATCTACCTCTTGTAGGCAATGGGAGCTTGCAAATGTATGGAAATGATGCTGCAGCACTTGTTGAAGCTTCAAAAATCAGTCTTCAACTCCTATTTGATCTTGGAAGCCAAATTTTGTTCACCCTTTCTTCAACCTGCTCTCATAAAACTTTTGTTTGCAACACAAATGAGGTGAAATGAGTGAATATAATGTTTTAGAAGTCACTTTTAGGGTATATGTCATTTCCCCTCCTGGGTTGTTATACATATGGAGAGAAAGAGAGAGAGACCCTAAATGAAGAAGTTATTATTATTAATTATATAATAATTATCAACGAATAGATATTTAATATTTATTTATTATTAAATATTATTATTGAATTAACATTTATTAATAGTTATAACTAATAATATTCTTTAAATGATAAGGATGGGTAAAAAGAATACATACGAGCAATCATATGGTTTCTCCAACAAACAAGAATAGCATCTAGACTAATTGACATTAACATTTAATCGGACATTACATCGCTAGTATTCCTCAATTTTGTGAAAGTCTCTAAAAGAGACAAAATTGCGAATGTAATTGGAAGACATTATTATAGAGGGTTCAAGGGTGGTGCTTGGCATGGACCACCATTTAAGAACACTATAGTCAACGATCATGATTAAGGACATATCGGGCACTCTAAGGGGATTTACGACGTAGCCTTCTACTCGGACACCCTTCAGTAGTTCATGGTTCTAATTACTTAATAATATTAATATATGGATTAATTAATTAAATAAGGTTATTGTAAATGAATAATTACAATAATAATCTAAGTAATCTATGAATAATAAAGGAAATGATATTTAAATAATTAATACATATTTAATGGAAAGATATTTTAATATTTAATATATTTAAATGAAATGTCATATAATATTTAATATATTTAAAAAGGGAAGTAATATGTAATGTTTAATATATTTAAATGATTTATATTTAATATTTAACATGTTTAAAAGGCAACAATATGAATCTTTATTAGGTAGGACTAAACCCGATATAGTTGGGTTACTTCCGCATGAAGGGGTGCGTGGGTAACCCCCGCACCCCTTCATGCGGAAGGGGCCCGTGGAGGGGCACAACCCCTCACAGGTTATATTAAGAAGCAACGGCAGGGGTAAAAGGAAAGGGGGGAGGAGAGCGGACTGCGGAGGAAAGGTAAGAGAGAGCGGATTGTGGAAGAAAGGTAAGAAACAAGGTTCTTTCTTATATTAAACAATATAAGTATATTATATGTAATGCCATTATTATTAATTAATGTGTAACACTCATTAATATTAATAGGTGATGTTAATTGTAAGGTTCATTAATATTAGTTAATATTAGTTAATGAGTAATGGGTAATGGGTAAGGTTCATTAATAGGTGATGTTAATTGTAGTCTAGTGAATATATATACATATATTAATGTATAATATTGACTGGTCATTAAAAATAGGTAAAAGTTATAATCTTGTTAATTGTTGTATACACAAGTTTACATATTAGGAAGGATTATGAATACAAAGGTATTTAATGAAATGTAATGCATATGTTAAAGATGGAAAAGCATATTGATATACATTAGTTAAAGAATACACTAGGAATTCATGTTAACACAAGGGATAGATTATGAACTGAAAACTGATATGCAAATGTATGGCTTGGTTGACTAAAACTCAACCAAGAAGAGAAGGATCTGGTTGATTCCCTTTGAGGACTTGGATGATGGAGGCATCACCCAAGACAAGGAAAAGACAAGGGTCTTCCTTGGCTGTCTTGGGTATAAGAGGTTACACCCAAGACAGGACTGGAAGGATCTAGCCGATCTCCTCTGAGGACTTGGATGATGGAGGCATCACCCAAGGCAAGGAATAGACAAGGGTCTTCCTTGGATGGCTTGGGTGTAAGAGGTTACACCCAAGTCAGGATTCGAACTCATCTTCAATTTCCTAGAGGGCTTGGGACCAAGGGGTTCCAAGAAGGCGAGCCTCACGGTCGCCTAAGGACATACTTTCGTATGGCATTGTATCCTTTTTTAATTAGATGAAAATTATGATTATGTTAATTAAGCATTAAAGTTAGATTGCAATTTAGATTATTTATATATATACATATGTTTGTTGTGTTCTAACCATCTGTTTTGCAGGTTAATGATCTCTAACTAGTAGGGACATTACAGTATAAGTTTCACTTTTTACATGGCCGATTTAAAAAAAACTAAAATTTTGCATAAAAAAGTGCGTTTTGGGCCGCCCAGTCGTTCGGGTTCAACCTGGGTCCGCCCGGGCTCGACCTGGTTCGATCTTGGTCCACCCAAGTTCGAACCAGGTCGAACCCCCTCTGGGAAATTCGAACCCTGGTCGAACCAAGGCCGGACTGGACCCGAACCAAGGGTGTCTAGGGGCGAACCCGGTAAGCTAGTTTAAACTTGTGGATTTTTTTTCACTGGTCTCTACAAGTTCATCTGCATTTTTTTTCGTGCGCAATTTGGTAGATTTTTATGGGGCCGTGTGAGGGTTTCGTGGCCGTTTTTTTGTGCATTTTGCGTCGCTTCCTTCCCTGCAAATCCGAACTGCGATGGGTTTAGGTCTTCTTTTCTGCAGTGCGTTGTTTTTTGAAGAAGCGAGCGACCTTCAGCTTTTGGCACATGATTTTGCAGTCTGCCGTTTTCTCTTTTTTGATGCGTCTTTAAGGGTTTGTTGGTCTTTTTTTTTCCCTGCGATGGGAAGCATTTTGGTTGTGTTGCTTGCAGGTTTTAGAGAATGCATCAGGGTTTTTCAAAGATGGATTTTTGCGGATTTTTAAATTTTTTTTTTTTGGCACCATCTTTTCTTTGTTCGATTTTTCAAAGTTTTTTTTTTTGAGTTTTTGGTGTGATAGGTGTTTCTGTTAATGCGTGTTCAGCAGATTGTGAGTTTTGCAGGGCCTCACCTAGGGTTTTGTTGGCAGCAGAAAGTTTTCTGAGATCTGGGTAGTTCTGTTTTTTTGATTGATTTTTTGTATAAAAATCAAGGGGTTTCTTACTCTACACAACTCCTCATTTTGTGCCTTAGGTGTTGTGCTACAAGATTTTTTGACATTTGTACTAGCTGTTGCTGAAGGTTTTTGCTTAAATTTTGACAGAAAAATCAGACTCTTTTGAAGCTTGTGTTTGCCTCGTTTTTTTGTGCATAAGAAAACTGGAGGGATGGTGTCGTTGACCAACATCATGTTGGAAGGCCATCAGCACTTCAACAACAAGAACAACAATACTTGGAAGCAGGGGATGATTTCTATTTTTGAGTATCGCTGCTTAGACTAAGTTGTTTTGGGTATGTATACTTGTCCCATAGTGGCGGGTAAAGACTAGGACAAGTATGATGAGCGTCACGGTGAAGCGGTTATGTTGCTCAAGTTATCAGTCACTGATGAGATGCTTCTAGAGGTGCCATCTGGCAAGACAACTATGAAGATATGGACACCATTTGAAAGATCTCCATGGGATGTCAGATAAGAGCCAAGCGTTCTTTTTGAAGAACATACCATTTCCAATGATGACGGATGAGAAGATGTCTCTGTAGGAGCATCTTATGAAGATCAAGGATATACATGATGAACAGGTGGCCATTGGTTGCAAGATGGAAGAGGAGGATGTGGTAGCGATTACACTGAAGAATCTACCACACTCCTACGAACACTTTATTGAGACGCTCAATATTACCTCCACCAATGTTGACTTGAAGTTTGATGAGTTGTGCAATAAGCTATTGCAGCAAGCTAGGTGGAGACAACAGAGTGGTAGCAATAGTGACATGGTCAGTAAGGAACAAGCGTTTACTGCAAAGGATAAAGGCAAAGGCAAGTTCACTCAGCAGAAAGGACAATGCACATTTGAGGATGGTTCCAAGAAGAGTTTCACCTAACTATTGTGGGAAGCTTGGTCATATCTAGAGGCTCTGTAGAAAGCGGTTGGCTGATTAGAAGTCCAACCAAGGAGAGTCTCAGAAGTAGGCTCATGTAGTAGATCATTCCGAGGAGGAGTCAGCCTTCTATGTGTTCATGGCCGAATGACTTGAAAGATTGTCTTGTGTAGGGTGGTTAGCTAATAAATTGACTATCATGGGAGGGTATTTGAATATTATTAGATTATTTAACTTATAATGGTCATTTAAATCATTTAATGTATTTAGTCAATTAGATAGTTTAGGATATTTCTATTTTTGCTTTCAATTAATGATTGTTTCATTTTAGAAACATCGTTTTTGCATTGCTTATTTATGGAGCTTCTGTCTCCTTTGTAATTAACGCATTTAATCAATAGATTATCATTTCAGAACTTAGCTCAACCAGACACAGTTTTTAGCTTCTATGGAAAAGGATGACTAGATGGAGGGTGTATGGGAAGCAAGATAAATTCCTCTATGAACCTGTTTTCAAGTGTGAAAATTCTTGTTGGTAGTATTGTTATGCTAGGCATGGTTATGACATAGGCATGCCGAATTTGAGAGCTAGAGCAAGAAGCCAAGCAACAAAATGTAGTTGTGATTTTGTGTCTATCTCAGTTATTTATTCTTTGTGGCAGTTTATGGTTTGTGGGATGGTAACTTTTTCATTTTGTATAATTCTTTATTGTGCTCCACCATGCAGCATTTTTTGTGATTGTGACCATGTATGGATATGCTTGTTGAACTTTGTCCCCTTCAGCATGCATTGTCTATTTAAAGGAAATTGTCCTCCAATCTGCATCAGTTTCCAGACATTATGTCCTCATCCATTGTCCATGGAAACTCTTACAAAATTCCTTTTCACCATAAATGGAAGCTCTGCATCATGGATGAACATCCTAATAAAATGACTGCTTGAACGTCTTCCTTCTTATATTTCCACTCATTTTCATCAGCTAAAAATACTGAGTGATGGATTAGTTTTGATGTTAATTTACTTTTAAGTTTTTGAATTTTAGTGATTCACTTCCTTGTCGAGTTCCCTTTTGGTTTCAGTTAGTGGGGAATGATGAATGACAACCTTCTCACCTCCCCTTATTTTTTTTCCTTCAGATTTTAATTTGATATCAAGAGGTGATATACATATTTTTACAATTTTTAGTATTTCCTTAGTACACCATGATACTTTGCAGTTATCTATTTCACTGTAATGTTCATATATTTTTTAAGCTACACCTTATCAGATGGTTTCTGTAAATAATTTGTGGCCTGTATATGAAGTTTGTAGTTTCTGTTTCCATGCCTATCAGATTTAATTGTCTAGTATGTATAAAATATGGGGAAATTGGTTTGATAATTTAATTTGATTTTTCACCCAGTGAAATGGCTTCTGTTTATAAGATAAATTCTTTTTTCTCTTGGACAGATGGTCCTGTTTTAGGCAAAATGGCAATTATAATTTTGCTTTTCTTGTCATTAAGGATTTTACTAAAGTGTAGATGAAATTCATTTTCTGCCATGCTTCTTATTTTATCTATTGCTTTTGTACATTCATATTTTCAATTATGCTGCTCTTTATGTCGTCGGCTCTAGATGTTTGTTACTTTATTACTGATTTACAAGAAAGTTGAATGATGAATTTGGCAACCAATCTGAACAAATAAATTTTATATTGATTTTGTTAATTGGAACTAAGAAGTTTTGATTTGTCTCCTAGGGCTTTATCTTTCTAGAGGAAATCATGAAAGCAAGAGTATGAACAAGATTTATGGTTTTGAGGGTGAAGTGAAGTCCAAGTATAATGACACCATGGCACAGGTTTTTGCTGAAGTTTTTTGCTGCTTGCCTTTGGCTCATGTTATTAATGACAAGATCTTTGTTGTCCACGGTGGTCTCTTTAGTGTTGATGGTGTAAAACTTGCTGATATCAGAGCAATTGATCGATACAGGGAGCCACCTGAAGAGGGTAATCATCTTTTGATCTTATAATCAATGAATTAGTGTACTCTAACAAATTTTGAGAAATGAATTATTTTTTTTATATTTGAACTACCTAAGTAGACTTGAGCATCTTTAATCTTCTAGTAAGATTTTTTTGAGGGACTGACTTACAATTAATGCAGCATTTAAAGGCAATGCATTGTTTGTTTGGAACATATGTATTTCTTTCAGGCTGGGCTAAATATGCACGTGAATATCAACTTGCATATTGAAAGAAAAATAAATTTAATAACAAAACTAGAACCTTCTAAATATTATGTGACAAGAATTAGGAGAGGTGCTAATAAATGCAAGTTTGGATAGACTTGTCATGGTTCATACTTAATATATCATGTTTGAGTTTTTTAGTTGAAAACTTCACCTATCATCCTTTTTTCAATTAGATTACTTGTTAACTAAAATATCATTTTAGTGCTAGGATTTAGTTATTACTATTTTTGTTTAAAGCTCTCTTGGTTGTAGTGATTGTTTTTTCCTTAGGGCTTCTTGAATTCATCATAGAGATGTCTTAGGGATCTTGTTTGAATGAATGAACGATTGATTTTACTGATGTCCACGAGATTGATCAGTCTATGGGACCAAGAAAATCACAGCCCTAAATCATCTGCATATTCCTTTCCATGTCTGATCTCCTGCTATGTATCTTGACTAGAAAGCTAGCAGTTTGGTTGATCTTGTCCTCGGCAAATAAATGATGCATGTTGTCGGCCTTCAAGATGATCTCATACTGAGCACGAATATCATCACACGCTGTGCACTCAATGAGAAAAAACCATTCTATCTCAATTGCAGCCCTCCTGCAGAATAAGCAAGTTCTCTCTTCCCATACCTCTTTAGGCCTTTTCCACCTACCCGTTTAACACCTGAGATGATGCAAACCAGTCCTGAATTGTGCCACTAACAGCGTTGCCTTCCTTTAATAACTGCCCCTAAATATGCTTTCTCTCCATGGTCCCAAGTTGGGTTAAACCCTTTGATGTAATATGCCTTTTTACGTCCAGTGCAGTTAGTCCACATGGCAGTTTGAAACTTTTCTATGAAAAACTTATTTATTTTCTTGTTGTTATTAGGACATTCGTGCAACTTGATGTTCCACTTGTTCAATTGCTTTTTGTTTTGTTTCATCTAGGTTTTCTTCCTACAGTTAAGACCCTCTTCCATCGCAATCTTGGGCCACTATTGGCTATCCATGTTTTCAACCTTATTTAGATAGCTTATCAACCGGGTTATTGCTGATGCCTCCAATGGAAAAGTACTTGCTTCCGCTAAAAGGATTTCATATGGTACTGATGTTCTAATTTTGAGATTGCTTGTGATTAAGTGTTTTTGAATTCTTTCTAACTGTCTCCATCCACAGTTTGACATGCTGCCTCCCCAAACTTCGCAACCATAGAGAACAACCGGTGTGAGAAGCAAACCAAAAAGAGTTTTCTTGGTTTTCCAGTCCCACAGTTCAGCTTTTTTGCACCTAATTTGGAGTAGATATGATGCTTTCCATCCCCTCTGTATCCTCTTCGCTCTACAAGTTTCCCAACTAAGTTTATAGTGGAAGTCAATCCCAAGATATTTGTATTCTTTCACAATTGCCAATGGACTGCCTTCAAAAAGGAAGGTAAATTGTTTTTCCTTCCTCTTTAAAGAGAAATAATGATCTTGGTTTTCGTAATGTTCACCTGCATCACTACCTCCTGACAAAAGTGTTCTAGAGCTATTAAGTTATCTCTTAAACCATGAGCTATTTTAGAGATTAGGATAAGATCATCGGCGTATAAAAGTAATTTCACCACATAACCACAAGTTGAACCCCTTCACCATCCGATTTGTTTAACCGTGTTTCTAATTTATCAATGTATAGACCAAACAAAGTGGGGGATAGAGGGCATCCCTGCTTAACACCAATTTCACTATCGAAACACTCGGACATTCCTTTACTAGTTCTAATTTTAGCCCTAACTCTCTCATATAGTCTATGCACTGCCGCTCTAAAATGTTAGGGATACCCAATTCTTTCATTCTGTTCCATAACTTGTCTCTAGGCATTGTGTCAAAGGCTTTCTTTAAGTCCACAAAACAGCAATATGCTTGTTCCCCTTGATTGTCCCATATTTTCTCTATCAAATGCAGAAGAGTGATGCAATGATCAATGGTGGAATATCTAGGTCTGAAAACATCTTGACCTTTGGCCCATTTTCCTTCACCTTATACCCAACTTCTGATTCTATGCTCCACCATGCTCGGAAAAAGTTTGCCTAGAAGAGGGTTGACCATAATAGTGCGGTAGTTAGATGTGTTATTGGTATCACCACTTTTAAAGAGAGGAATAAACACACTAGTTGTCCAATCCGCCGGGAAACCATCTCGAATGAAACTATTGAAGATTCCCCTTATGTGAGGAGCGAGAAGCTCAACTCCCCACATCAAAAATTCAGCTTAAAGCCCATCAATATCACTCGCCTTACCATTTGCTAAACTCTTTCTTCCCTGTTTGATATCATCCACCATGAATAGCTCCACTGATGTGTTCGCTATGGGAGGAAAGTTCTTCTCATGTATCTGCTCATAAAAAAGCTTTGCATATTCTAGCCATTGGGCATCTGTAATATTGTTTTTAGTTTGTTTTCTCCTTTGTTGTAGTTCCTTCCAAAAATCTTTGGGGTTATGTTTACCAAGAGAGATTAACTCCTTGCATTTACATATTCTTCTTTTTTTGCTTGAATCAATTTTGCATACTTCTTATTTTCTTTGCTCAGATTTTTCCCCTTCTAAGATCTCTTGGCTGCCTTGCACTCTTCATCGTATCACGGGTTTGTCGGGAAAGTATTCGCGACCCGCTTCCTACTATAGGTCCTTTTGCAAGCACTCAAAGCCTTTTGTAATGTAGGGATCAGCAAACTACTATGAACATGGTCATCCTTCTTATTGACCCTTTCATCAACCAAAGTTTTATTTATTTCATGAAATTGCTGTTTAAGAACAGCATTGAAGATGTCACTGTATTCATGATTTATGAGGACTTTGCCTTTGACAGCTGTTTACTTTTGCGTGTAGAGAACTTGTTTATTATGTGGGCTGCTTGGGGCAAAGTCCAACTTAACAGAAAGAGGCATATGATTGGATTTCACTTCTATAGGGCAATCTCCAATGTCAAACTCCAGCACTCTTAATGTAAGGTTTTGAGAGCAAATCAAGTGATCTACCACACACTGACCATTATAGTTTTTGCAGTGATATCCCCCGATGTCGGCCAGCCTCTCATTCTGTTGCAAATAACCATACCAAACAAACTACGCATCCCCAATAATTCTGCCCCAAAGTGTGAGATATCCCCATTATTATCTTGTGAAGCTCTTTACTAAGATTGACGCCCACCTTCCTCCAACCATAGAGAATTATTTTCTCTTTTTTCACCACTGCTCAGTTGAAGAGATTGGTTATTAGCTATCCTTGCATTGAAGTCACCTATTAACATTATTTCTCTTAAGGTGGTGAATATGGAGATATCTTTTTTTAAAGATGCATATGGATCTTCATTGTCTAAATTCCATCTCTTGTAGAACTTAAAGTTTTTAGGAGCGAAGTAACAAGTAGGCAACCTGAAAATTATCTCATTCACTGTTATTTGCAGCCAAATGTATTGTTTATTTGAGTCCTCTTTTTCAACTTTTACGATTCCATACCACTTCTCATTAATAAGCACTATGACTCCACCATTTTCTTTACCCGGCCCATTCCCTTTCTTCTATACTGAAAATTTCTTGTAACATTCAAAATCCGGGACCTTGCAACCGTCATGCTCATGTGTTTCAACAAAAATTATAATATCTTTCCCCTCTGCTATGGGTTCCACCCCAGGACCTCTTCTCCATGGATAGCCTCTGCAGTTACAATACACTACACTTAAGCAGTCCCGTGGGGTAACTATTTCCTATTTCTTCTTCGAGAAGTGCTCCCTAATTTGAGGTTTCCCATCCTTCAATGATGCCCACTTTCCCATCCTTCAACGACACCCACTTTCCCATTCCTTCCTTTGTTCCTCTTGTTGAGCAAAAGTCAGATCTTCATCTAGGTAGAATTGTGAACCTCTAATTAGCCTTTTATTTCTAAGGATCATATTCTTATCCTCTATGTTTCTCAGGATATAACTCTTATATGCCTATCTCTTCCTCCGTTTATCTTCTTTCCTATCCTATTTGCTTGCTGAATACCCTTGTCCACTCTAGCTTATCTCTAAAAAAGTCCCTAGCTAGAATGTCGGTTCTCTCTTTTTCTCCGAAGTCTTTGAGACCCTTGATAATGATATTTGCAGCCTTGCCCCACTTGTCTTGTTCTTCCCTTATTTGAATTTTGATTTGCTGCTCAATGATTCCCTTTTGTTTGTTTGCTGATCCGTTTACAACTTGTGACCACAATTTAGTCTCTTCTATCTGCTCCCTAAGTTAAGACTCTTTAGTTTCCAAGTCAGCTAAATCTAATTGAATTTCCTTTACTTGCGTTGTGTCCTCTCCCTTTATCAATTCAGATCCCTTATATTTATTTGATTTCCATTGTTCTAGTTCATGTTTTATGGTTTCCAACTCTTGCTGTCCTGTTTCCATTTTGATCTGCATGTTTGAGATTTGCTCTTTAAGACTTTTGTTCTCTCTCTCTCTCTCTCTCTCTCTCTCTCTCTCTCTATTGTGCTTGTATACTTTATTGCTTCGCACACCTTGTTCTCCTCTTCCCAATTCCTTACTTCTAGGGTCTCGAGCCTCTTTTTTACATTCATGAGCTCCTCCATGTATAACTCAGAAGACCACAATAGTGGTGTTGATGTTGGGATTTAATTTTTTTTTTTTGCCTTGTATACCTTGCATGCTGTCATCTTTGTTTGAAGTGCATACTTATGCATGGAACAAATTTGATTTGGGATTCTCATTAACTTCTGCCTGTTCTTGTATCCGTTCATTTTCGTTTTCTTTCTGCCCCGATTGCTCCACGCTGGTTTGGTAAGTCCTACTAGAGAAATTGTTCACTCTTGGCAAAATCATTGCAAATCGTTTCTTTTGCGTTTGCTTTAGTTTTCGAATCTGTCTTACGCCTTAACATACCTTTGTATTGTTTCACATTTACCAGTATCAATCTTTCGTCTGTGTTGCATGCCTGTCTCTGGAGAAAATCTGCCATGACAGATTCCCAGGACCCTGTTAAACCATCAAAATTTGCCATAGGTTGAGGTGCTTCAGGTCGGGCTGCAGAATGTTTCCAGCCCTCTTGGCAAAAGAAGTTTAACATTGAGCCCATCAACTGAGCTTGAAGGCTATTATTGAAACCTGCCTCCACCATTTACCCCGGATGATATAAAAAACTGTTTCCTGCTGAAAAATGGGATCCCTTCATACTGGCACTCTGGCATACCATTGCTAAGTTTCCCTCTGACTCATCACTGTCGAACCCCATATTGTTGTGTGTATTGTTGTTGTATCGATTGTACCGGTTTTGTTTTATCCCATTTTGGAAGAAAATGCAAGAAAACAGGGGACTGATTTTGGCTTCCCTGTCTCTGTCTGGGCCCAACAAACTCGTTGAAAGCTGAAAAACTTTGTCTCTGCGTGGTGGAGCTGGGTCCCCTCTTACTGGATCTGAGGACACCGCGTTCTGAGCCCTTCCTCTATCCTCCCGTCTGCTATGCCCTTCCTCTATCTTCCCGTCTGCTACGCCCCTACTTTTGAGTTGTTTTCAAACTATCCGCTGACGCCATGTTTCATTACACCGTCTGCTACGCCCTTCCTCTGCTACACCCCTACTTTTGAGTCATTTTCAAACTATCCGCTGACGCCATGTTTTAATACTGAAATCTCTGTTTGGTATGCCATAATACAGAAAAATATCAAATGCATGTCATTGTCTCTTCCAATTGGAAACCTGCATTGGATTGTGCTGCAAACTTTATCAAGGGCTGCTTGCTCTTACAAAATATCTTGCATGGAAATTAAAGATGGAAAAACTGCGACATTTTGGGAGTAAAGAGGGCATAACCTTTCACCTCCTGAAAATGAACAATTGATGCCTTTATCACAAACTTTTCTGACTCACGGCAACACTACAATTGTAAATTATTGCTATTGTCCAACTTCTGAGATTTAGAGTGGGATTTCTAGTTACCACAATCTAGGAATTGAGAAAGTCGATTATTATGCTATTTGTTACCAAAGATTATATAGTTTGGCTTTACATATGCAACTGTAAAATGCAGATTCTCCTGGGTCACTCAAATTGGCATGAACATAAGTGGAGCAACCTCGTCATTGTCTCTCTGACCTACGATTATCCTTGTATTTTATATTTTTTTTCATATAGCTATTAATTATGAGTTCACCACCACAGGAAATCTTTCAAAATCGGGCATATATGAACCCTTCTGGTGCCAAATTTTTAGTGAAGTCAAGAAATAGTGTTCCTAATTCTGCTATAAGGACATTAGCATCAAACAGGGGTGTTGGAGACCATGTCCAGGACACTAGTGCCATACACACAGGCGCTATGGTGTTCTACAGTTAGATGTTAGTGTGATACTTGGATGCTGGTGTTTTTCAGACAAGATTTTGAAAATCTGATTGCTGTCTTTTCAGTGGGGTTCCTATTTGTCTCTGTTCAATCCATAATTGAAATACAACTAGTAGAAAGATGTGAGTAAGCAATATGAGTTTGATATGCATGCAGAACACAAATGGCATTGAATTTTTAGAAAATGAATGCATTTGAATTTTGTATTTTGTATTTTGATCAAGTAACATTCTTCAGTAATCAAACAGTTAAATTCTCAAAGCCTAATCTTTTAATTTGTTCAAATTCTTTTAGGTAGGGTTTAAAAGAAACCAGGGTTTGTACAACTCTTTTTCAATTTCCAATTCAATCTACACATCAAATTCCACATGTTCCAAATTGACCACAATTAAATTCTACATTGATTTCATATAGATTCTCTATGCTAATTCTCAGAGTTCAGTAGTGGAGTTTGGGATTAGGGAAAATACACTAGTGGAGCTCACTCTAATAACCTGCTTTTGGAGATGTGTTAAGAAAACAGGAAGAAAAATAGAATAAAAACCAGTGTTTTCAGAGTTTGTGGGATGGGAGGCCATGGGATGGGTTTCTGGAGATGGCAATATTTTTCCATAATTTTTTGGGACAGTAGGGTAGATGGGGATGGCTATACTTTAACTTGTTTAATACATATTTCTTGACTTCACTAAAAATTTGGCACCAGAAGGGTTTATATGTAATTGTATACATTTTGCAAGCTGAATTCAAGCAGCTTACGAATTCAAGCAGCTTATGAATTCAAGGGGCTATATCTGGTGAATTCAAGTTCAGTACACATTACTAGTCAAAAAACAAGTTCAATACATAATTTGTTGCAATGCTGTGATTTGTCGAAAGATATATATTTCAAAAGCTGTAGAATGAAGGCCAACCTGATCATATTATGAGCAAATATGCTATATATATGGGGTAAAATGACTGCTATGTCACATTTATTCGCCCTTTACAGTAGTTAACAGTATAATAAAGGTAGTTATAGGAGCAAATAGCAGAATGAAGGCGTTTGTTTCAGTCTTCTGAATGCTAAAGAGGCATCTTTCACAGCAGAGCAGCAGAAGCAACATTCAAAGAGAAGAATAACATATATTTAAAATGGTAGACTGATAGAAATAAGCAACTGAACAGTCAGATCAGAGTTTTTTTCATGTTCAATTTTGTTTTGGCAGGGGATGCCAGCATATTTCTTGTTGTCTCCTTTTAGGGGATGTTTCCATGGGCTGTCCTCCACAGTGGGGCATTACTGGCACATCCCTAAATTTTCTGAAAATATAGGGACAGGGTGGGATGTTTCGTATCTGTTCTCCTGTCCCTGAAATGCCAGGAAATATCAGAAAACCATCAGGAACATGTCCTTTGGAAACACTGTTAAAAACATCAACAAACTCTATGCTATTATCCAGAATGAGGAAAGCATTCTGCAGGCTATCATCTCCATATGCTATCAGAAAATAGCAGATAATAAATCTTTGAAGTATTTCATGAACAAGCAAAACTAAGAAAACTTCCATTCCTTACCTGATGCCAGCTCTTTTGTTGTGAGAGCTTCAGCAATGCTGCTGCGCTAGAGGAACTAATTGGTCTCTTGGTTCTGGTCAACTCAGATGGCGTTTAACCATTGGCAAGCTCTGCTAGAGAAAGCCTGTCTTTGATATTCTAATGGATATCATAGTTCAGGATACCATTAGTTCTCCCCTGCCTTTCAAGCTTAATAGCTAACTCGTATCTTTCTTATGTAATTGATTGTGTTGTCAAGCTTTGTTTTCAAGTATCTTACTAGCACTGTCTTTGTAGTATGTTACTTCTTGTTAGTTGAAAATCAGCTACTGTATAAATTGCTATTTGCTTTCCAAAGCAGCCATTTTGTAAAATACAGAAGAGTGCAAATTTGTATGCGTTGCTCCTTTCTATGTAAATATTTTTTCATTCAAATATATTTTTCTTTATTAAAAAAATTCTACATACAGGTTCCAACTGTTGTTCATTCTAGAATGAAATGCCCTACTAGGAAATTCCACATACACTTGTTGCTCTTTGTTTATTTGAAATGCCTTTTAAGATGTGTCACTTTGACAGCAATGCTATTCTAGCATGTCTTTTGAGTATCTATTGTTCAGAATTCTAATAATTGACTAATAATGGTAGACGGCTCACTTGAGTGCCTTGCATGAGATTGTTATCATATTTGAGCAATTGCTTTACAGATGTCTTAGGGTTTTGCTTAATTGAAAGTTCTCAGGGTACAAAATTTATTTAATTTTATGCTATTCATCATGACAGGGCTGATGTGTGAAATACTTTGGAGTGATCCCCAACCCCGACAAGGGCGTGGGCCCAGCAAACGAGGTGTAGGCCTGTCCTTTGGGGAAGATGTGACAAAGAGATTTCTTCAAGAAAATAATCTGGGTAAGTTTCATTCCTTTTTTTTTTGGTCTTGAATGATGTTGAATCATAAATGATAATCAGTGATAGTAGATACATTTATTTCTTAGGAACCTATTTTAATTACATACTGGTGTTATGTACAGAACTGGTGGTCAGATCCCACGAAGTAAAAGATGAAGGTTATGAAATTGAGCACGATGGAAAACTTATAACTGTTTTCTCAGCTCCGAATTATTGTGACCAGGTGATTTGCTTCTACCTGAGATAATTTCTAGCTGAGTGATGTTAGTGAGACAATTGAATACTATTACGGGTTTTAGTAATAGTAGTAGTCAACAACATGGCCCAACTTTGATTTCCTGTAAAATTTGACTAGTATTAATTAGTTATTGTGAGATGCTATATTGAGTAACGTGTAGAGTTACATCTGATGTTGATTTATAAGCAATAATCTCATTTAAAACATACACCTATTTTGTGTGGTAGAAATTCCTGTGAGTGGTATTAGTAAGAAGCCGAGACCTGTAGCTGCAAGCTTGAGATGCATGGTATTTTCAAACCAGAGTGTTTTTTGTTCAGCCTGTAAATATAGTGAAATAAAGATGCCTTATATTGGTTAATGTAGAAGGTGAACTTTTGGGGCCTTTTTTTTCATATTGCTTAAAATTACAAATTACTTGTTCTCCTGGTTGATGATCAAGGGAATGGAGAGTATACATAAGCTGCTTGAATTCAGCTTGCAAAATGTTTGAGCAGTCCTTGTAATTGTTTGACACATGTTGAGATTTTAAATATGGTAGCATGGAAGTTGGTTTTCCATATGTTAATCTGCTTACATGCCTAAAAAGCTCTCCACAACCAAATTTAGCAACATGCTTGAGCTCACAGTGGAGTGATTTTGCATATCAATTGTCTTAGGTACTTCTGCAGCAAAAGGAATACAATGGCAAGTATCCTATATGCTCTCAGGAAATAAAAGTAGTATTGCCCATCAATGCCGAGTATAACATATGCTCCAAGAAAAAGAAAAGACTGTTTTCCATAAGTGTGAAACAGGTTTAAAGTGATTGCAAATGAATTTTGGCTTCACATCTGATCTGGGTTTTAGATTGTTGAATGTTATGTAGATCAACATTTTGTTTGTGAATGCAAATTAAGAACTGTGTTGATCTCAAAATGCCTAGTGAGTAAAATAAATGGTAAAATGAATGCACTGGTAAGCTTTAATGGTAGCCATCACTTCTATAAACAGATCAAACGAACATTGGTAAAGCTTTGAATTTAGATTTTGTAATGCTTGTGTATTTTAAGATACTTCCTATTTTGAAGACAAATTAATCTTCAATGTATGAGATATTGGTCCATTTAGATTTGATAATTTTGCGTAAAGAATATACTTCTTTTTTCATGGGTGTTTTCATACTAAAAAACAAGACTCTCTTACATAGAGACGATCCTAATTTTCATCCAATTTTCCTTGAATAGACTTACACTTTATCGTCTTCGAATTTCTTAGATGACTTATGTCTAATTTTTTATGTAATAACCAAATATTACCAAGGACAAAATTTACATTCTTGTTTTCCTTGAGTAGACTTAAACGTCAACCTCATTTAGGTCAATGTATCAATGAGATATATTCTTATCCAAGTATTATCATATTTCATTTCTGCACTTTTATAGAAAACCATAACATTGAAAACAAATCCAGCCATGCACCATAATAGGTAACCATGATAATACTATGCATGTAATTTATCCAACTTGATATTGAACAAAAACAACCATTCATTATTATATTTAAACCCAATAATCTAAATGCAAGGTTAGATCATACAAAAATAAACCTTTCAATTTTGTCAAAGAACTCTATAGATTGATGGAACAGGTTGAGCCAAGATCCCTTTTCAAGCTCTCTGTTCTTATTCCCATGTTCAACCTCAGCAAAAACATCCTCACCAATACCTCGAGCTTTTCAGAATCCTTTCTGAGTATTCCATTCCCAAAAATCTGCAGGAAAGGCTGTTGCATGGGTTGTCAAGCCTACATGAACCTCTTCCATAACTTGCCATGATTCCAGTTATTCCATAAAACCCTCGCCACTTTCTCTCCAAACTCAAAATGATAAACAATGAAAATAAAAAATTCCCTTAGCATGCCAATGTTTCCAAGAATTGTGGTGGAGCATGCATTAACTTCTTAATACAGAAGGAGAGACAACTCAGTCTTTTTTCCTCCAAAATCGAATTCTCAAGAACTTAAGAAAGTTCAGAATAGATTAAAATAGGTAAATTAAGTTTAGAACCAGGGTCATTACTTAGGTCTAGACGCTAGTTTAGGAACCCTCACTAACATAACATGCATACAACCTTTATAACAAATGACCATCACATTAACAATGACTATAATTAACAACATAAACCAACAAGGTGTGCAATCTGCTACATCTGTGGCTTCTGTATCTTTCAGAATTACTGGAAAATGATCCATCTGTTTGTACAGATCTGAATGTAAACATCTTCTACGTCTCATTCTAATCTTCACATCTTTGGCTTCTGTATCTTCCCAAACTACCCTTAGAAAATGATGGGCCCTTTGTTTTTCATTTTGTGTGCTCCATGGTGTAAAAGTCTTCTCCTTATTTTCCTCAGTTTCATATAGTGTAATGGTGAAGAATCCCCTGAAGAATTTCATGGTGTAAAAATCTCCCCCCTATTTTCCTCAGTTTCATTAAGGGTAATAGTGAAGAATCCCCTCTAAATGTGCGAATCCCCTGTGAAGAATCATCCTCATGTGTAGGGCCATGCTCACCACTAGAATCAGCGTAAATCTTTCATGATTGAAGCCTTGATTTATATGGTTCTTTGAAAACAAAGTCACTTCTCAGCAAAAATTTAATTTGGACAGCAAGAAGCCTCTCTGATTAGCTCCTAGACTCCTAGGTGTCTCTTGATCCATATTGACAGTTTAAATATAAGAATGAAATGAAGTTGCCTTGTCAAAGATGACATTCCTGTAAACAATAATCTGATTAGTTTGAGAATCCTACAATGATAGGCCTTAGAATCCCTTGCATAGACCATAATGATGCATGTATGACTTTTAGCATCTTAGCTTCTACTTATTCCCCAGAAGGTGAGTGGAAGCAATCTAATAATGGGCTTCTTTCTGAACCACTTCTCATGTTGTGTCATATCTTGAACAACAGTGACATGAACCTTGTTTAGGATATAAATGGCACAACAAACTGCTCCTCTCCAAAACCTAGATCATGAATATCTTTGGAGCACATTGACCTGAAAGTTTGATCATGCCAATTCAAAACTCTACTTTGAGAGTAGTGAATTATTTTTGTCAATCTTAGGGGTCCAAAATTCAACAAACTAGAAGCTGAGATATATAGGCTACAATAGTACAATCTGACCCTATCGGATGGTGGAGATGACGTAGCATGGATGTAGTAGAGTTGGGGGTGCTTGTTACTCATCTCCATTCACAGGTTGCATCCCTCATTGAGTGATAGGTTCTCCAGTTAGTATAACGAGATATCGTAATGTCATGCCCCCCTAGGCATAGGCCATGTGGTATCAAAGCTTTCCCCCATCTGTAATGCCCCTGCCTAAGATATCCCAAATTAAAAAATTGTATTCATCAATTTCTGCTGCTCAAACAAAGAATAAATATTGATTAACCAAAAGCCAAATGTCATCCCAAAGGGTTACGACCCTTGAAGAAAAGGGGTATATAAGCAGATTTCTCAAGAGGAAGGAGGGGAACTCAGCAGATATAATAACTTTATGTTTCCTACATGGAATATGAATTAAAGATTCAGCAATCTTGAGGACAAAACTCCTCATAGATCAGAAATTTAAGGATGAAAACCCTTAATTTCTTCATTAAGTTAGCGGATAAAAATCCTTAACTTCAGCAGAAACATTTCAAGACGTGTACAAAGGAATAGCTGCAAATTGTAAGAAGGATTATAGCAGATATTCAAAACAATAAGTTTTATATTTTCAAAATAATATTGTAGATTTTATTTCTGAAATATATATCAAAATTATAAAATAAAATTTGTAGTATGGGATATTTATTTTAAGCAAATAATGAAATTCTAGAACGGGACATTCCATTCCATTGATGTACACTGTAAAACTGAGACTGATGATGCAACTTATAATCTATCATGTCCTTTCTTATTGATCAAAACAGTAATTCCAAGCTAGACTTGTTTAAAGATTTTTATGTGTAGTTTGATTAGCCTTCCCTGCATTGATTCCCTTTACCATATTCTTGTTCCTGCAAAATTTGTCCTACCTTCAATAAATCATTTTCGATTATTTGGAGGTTTCAATAAGTCCGATAATACTGAGCTGGGAAGTCATTGGGACATGGGGTGTTGTCACTTTGAAAGAATACTGTCTCTTATGTTTATTCCTCTGCTGTCAGCTGCATTGAAATGCTGTTTTCAGCCAGCATAATCAGCTTTGGGATGCTTGTCATTGTTTTCATTTGGACCTGCTGATGTTCCCAACCTCTTTGGTTTTCCTGAAGCAATTGTGTAAAACATCTGTTGCATCATTCAAAGTTCATGGTCATCCTGAACAAATCAGCCATTTACTTTATCAATTTCTGTATGGAGTTTGTGTTATTTGTTTATAACTGGTTTGTAGTAGGATCTGATATTCACTCCCTGTCTAATCACTAAATCTCTAGAGCAGTGATGCCAATAACATGCTTCTTCATTTTGCAATTTAGCTAATTTCTATATTAGATGCTGTTCCTGGGAGGCCTGCTGTTAGGTGAAACAGGAAACCTTATTCTCCAATTTGCTCATGCAGAAAATTCATTTTTTCTTGTGTTGGTTGATAGGCTAGCAATTTTGCCAGAAATTTACTTGTTTCAATCTTGAATTATTTTGTCACAGATGATTGAGCTTTCACAATCATATATACAGGGGCTTACAGTCCTACTTTAGCAAAATTGTTTGGTAAATTAGGATGTTTCAGCTACATGTATTTAAATTTGAAGATGTGGCAACGGTTTGGACTATCTTTCTCAATTTCCTGTTGCTGGTCACCTATTTATAGGATATAAGCAGAGCCTATCTAGCTTTACTGCAATTCCTTGTGGTTCCATACCTTGATTACGCCATGTGAATTTACCCTGGGAAAAGTTAAAACATCAACGGATAACTTCCTGTCAGTTAGCTGATGCAAGGCTTTACATTAATGCCAGGAACTTTCTTTTCCTTAGACTTAGAAGATGTAGCATTGAAGTCTCCTGTTGTAATGAGGTTTATAGAGATATTGGTATGGATACAATGGTCATTCCCCAATTGAAGAAGAAACTTTTTACCCATGTCTACACTGAAGTTTGTAATAACAATTGAAAAGGGATACAAGAATATGTGCAGATCACAGCTTGAAAGCAATTATGCATCAACTGCATAATCAATTTTGTTTGTTGTTAGCCTAGGAATAATTTGAAGGTGTATCAGCAGTTTAGTTGTTGGCAGGAACATTTGTCTTAAGAGAAGTGTTGATGTGATTTTTTTATAATCATGAGGAGGCAAGTCGTGTAGTATGTTTTAAACATTATAGGCAAATAATAAAACTTGTGGCATGTTTTCTTCGATGTTTGTGGCAATGGCTCTTTTGTGCAATGCTTACTTCATTTATTATGCCATTAAACTGTAAACATTTGAGTGTTTCAGATGGGCAATAAGGGTGCATTCATAAGATTCAAGGCTCCAGAACTTAAACCAGAAATCATCTCCTTTTCTTCTGTGGTAAGTAAAGGCTTACTTGCATTCTATTAATTGTAATATTTAGTATTTGATTTTTAAGGCATAGATGAATTGCTGCTTGTTACAATTGACAAGATCTCATTTAGTTCTCTGTCCTTTTATTAGCGGTGTTGAACATATTTTCATAGTTGAAGTTGCTCACTAATTCTAGTGTTTATGCAGTATGCACAAAAATGTGGCTGGCTATGATATGCATAATTTAACATATATTAATGAATTTTCTGTCCCATTTTTTATTTGCAGCCACATCCTGATATAAAGCCCATGGCATATGCAAGTAATTTTTTGAGGATGTTCTCTTAATTGCGAGAAGGTCCCTACCAAGAAGTTGATCTTTTTATTTTGTCAATATCCAATATCTGTGTCACATGCAAACCTTCCAAGTTGTGAATTTTGCAGTTAAGAGGCTTCATGGTTGCTCGTTCCAGTGAAATCAGAGGATGAAATGAACCGAGTTGCTTAAAAGATTTATTCTCATTGGCTTCTGTGCATTTAAGTTCCCTGATTTATTCATATTATTTATGAACTATGCTGGAGAAAGTCAAAAGGACTAATTTGCTTCAAAAGACCTGCTTTGTGTTATATATATCTAATAAGGTCATTTTTCCAGGTCCAAAATTCCAAGTCTGACAGAATGTTTGGGCTTGAGGCAAGAGTGCATTTTTCTGTAAATTAATTTTGGAAATGCTCATTTTTTGTGTATTTAATTTTCTCTAAACAAGGAGCATCTGTGGTGTTCCAGATTGATGATCTGGAATTAAGCTCCAATGATCTTTGCCTGGTACTTAATAGCCAAACATTGCTATGATGTTATTCAGAATCTTGATTTACGTGATAGGCAAAGTGTGCACTTCTTGTAAATTAAAATTTGATAGTGCTGGAATTTTCACTTATTTATAATTTTGTTCTGTAAAATTGTGATTCATATTTGGTTTTCTATAGGAAGTCTGAATGTAGGCTCTAAGATGGTTTTTACCCGTGTGCACAGTAGCATTCTGTAATACCATGCAGAGTGGATTAATTATCCGAATGTGCTGGTTTTATTTCTTTGTTTTGTTGATTGTACCATAGAGAAAAGGAATATCAAGGATTCATCAGGTAATGCCAGTGTATGCTAATTGAGACTATTATCTTTTACTGTAAATGCAAGGAATGACTATTCTGTTCTTATACCTGATGTTATAAACTGCGAATGTTTCATCGTGAGAAATGTTAACATGGTACATGCATTATGATGGATCGTAGCACTTGTATGTGCTGCGTAAAGAAAGGTTTCTGTGTCTTTTTTCGTAAGTGAAGAGTTTTTTCTTATGAGGAACGACAAACTACTACACTCGCCATCATAATTGATGAATTTTAGGCCTTGCCATGTTAATCAAGCGGGGATGATGAGCATATTACTTAGTATCTCATTTACAAAGATGCATAAATTTTATTCTTATGATGTGAAATACCAAACCCCAGTAGGGTGTTTGCAATTTTAGCTCGCCTTTTTGAATAATAGCAGTTCCGTTCTGAGTATTCAATAGCATAGATAATCTATTATTAGTTCTTCCTGAATCACTTATGTTAATTTTTATTTTTCCTAAGATTTTGATGTGTTTATTGTTTGATTTGTACCATTCAGGTAAATTTTTTACATAACAGAAGGTAAAAAAATTATGACTATTAAGATTATTAGAATGTATTGCTTGCATAAATACTATTTTGTCAATGGATATGTATTTTTTACAATATATTTCCCAAGTCTCGTTTGATTTTTTTTTTTTTTTTTGGACTTTAAAGATTTCGTTGAGGATATCATGATTGCTATAATGTGTAGTATTCCTCAAAAGCATTCCAAAAAACATGTTTTAAGGAAACGCGATTTATCTTCCACCTATTTAGGTAGTGTATTATATTATGATACCAATGTGTCTTTAGGCATGTCATCGACTTCTATTTCTATTAAATGCAAATGGATGTATTTTTTAAATTATAATATATTTTTTTAAAGGCAAAAGTGGCAAGCCACTAATATATATTAAAAATAATAAAATTTACAAAATCTGGTTCAAAGGGCATACTGGGAGGAAAAAACTAGAAAAGAAAACCTCCGGTTATAGTTCGAGATAAGAAATACCTATTTAATCTAAACAAAATAAAATAACATATTACAAAGCCGATGTCGGCGTAAGTCTGAGATCTCATATTGATATGCAAAGTCTATACCCGTTCAACATTCAATCAACTCGTCGACTTGACTCCCATCGATGATCAATTGGGCAAATCCATCGACATGACTACAATTGTCAGGCAAAGATGAGGAAAGTTAAATCGAAGAACAAAGTCTCTCCGATGCCTTGAATCAATCAATCAACAACAACTTACCGACAATAGTTTCATTGATGAGCTACACAACCTAATTCATCAACAAGACTTAATACTGTCGAAACAACATTCTCCAAGTCAGCTTGAAGACCAATGTCACTTTGATGATGTTTCACGTCGGTAAGACTCACCTCGACGATCATCCATCAGTATGATTCTTGTTGAGGTTCAATTTCAGCTTGATAACACCCTCTAGCCAATCATCGGCTAGAGTCACCTCGACCACACACTATCGGCTAGAGACGTTCTGTTGGTGAAACACCTATCGACATCACGAGTCACCTTGATGATGATTATTTGCTACTCATCGACCAAAGTTTGACCGATACGATCACAAATAAAATTTCTAAGAGCATTTCCCAAATTGGCCAAAGTTTGACCGATACGATCACGAACATAACTTCTAAGAGCATTTCCCAAATTGGGTAGAGTCTCGCCGATCCAATTGCCTGGTACACTTAGAGGATAAAACTGATATTTGGTAAGACTGTCTAGGGGTCTCACCAATTTACTTCTTCAGGAGGTCCTAGCCAGGAGATTTGAGAACCCAGAAGTTAGATCAAGAGTCATGCACACTTCAAAACCTTTGAAACAAAATTCCAGTGCGAATTCCCTCACATACAAAGAATTTCTTCCTTCTGCAAATTCCTTTGTTCACTTCGTGTTTAACTGTAATGCTGAACTTGAAATCATTCCCAATCTGCAAGACATTAATTATATGCTCATTAGATATGCGTCCTAACACTTGAAATCATATGTAATGGCCTCGAATGACTTATCTTGAAAAGTCATTATTCCTATTAATCATATGCTTTTCATCCATCACAATATCCTATAAGTGGGGAAAAACATCTATATCTGCACCTCCATCAATTGAATCCACCTCCATTTTGTCGCATCCCATGTTAGCTAACCTGACCGCTAGCCTGTTGCTTTCTCAGAATGTGTGATAAGATGTACGAACTAAACGAATCTAAAAGAGCCCAAGCTTGAATTAAAACATAATTGATATGCCAATTGAAAAGTTTTCTTGTTTTGCAAGTATTTATAATCAATGCAAAATCACCTTCTACATGAATCGTCGAGTAACCCAATTTCTTTGCTATCGATAGTTCATATAAGAGAGCCTGAGCTTTTGCCATATTATTAGTGCCTTGTGGCAATGTAGATGATTTAAAAGCTTGTACCTCACCCAAATAATTCCAAATACATGCCCCTGCTCTTGAGTCTCTTGGATTACCTCGAGAGGAGCCATCAAAGTTAATCTTCACAAAGTCTTGATGTGGGGGTTGCCAGGTTATAAGAGATCTTAGAGACCAAAGACAAATTACCATTGGGATATAATCATATATACTTCCAATTCTTGATGATAGAGCCATCCCAAGAGGTGAATGTTGAATTTCAAGTGTGATGATTTTGCACAAACATTTTCTAATTCAGAGATTTTTCTCTTTTGTATTGCACTTTCTCAACAAAGGAGACTTTCTTGAAAATTCTTTTATTACGTTCCCACCAAATATACCACGTAGTTGTTGTTGGAATGATTCTCCAAATGCAAGAAAAAAGAGAGGACTTGAAGAGGATGGGCCATCTTTGGAACAAGTCCCATATTTTATTATGGAAGGGGCATAGACAATTCTAATTTATTCATCATAAAATTCCAACACTGTTGAGCAAAAGGACACTGAATAAAAAGATGACTAGCTGTTTCATACTCTTGATCACATAAAACACATTTAAATTGTTGTGAGATTTGCAGCTTTACTAATTTATCACTGGTTAAATTTTTTTTCTTCAAAGCCAACCATGCAAAACATCCTGCTTTGGGCATAATTGCATTGTTCCAACAAAAATAAAATGCCCTTTGTACCTGTTGCTGATTTATCAAGTGTTGCAGTGCTGTGTATCCATGCTTCATTGAATAAATGCCATCTTTGGATGGGGCCCATTGTTGGCATTATGTGAACCGGTATGTGGACATAATGACATTGTATGTTGTCATTGATGTCAATATGTTGAAGAGGTGTGAACCGGCATATGTGAGAACCGGTATAACACTGTGAACCGGCATATGTGAGAACCAGTATAACATTGTGAACTGACATTTGTGCCAAAGTGAAGCGGTGTGCTTGTTCATGATGAACCGACATATAGTTATGGGAACCGACATATGGAAGTATTGTATGACTACCGGTTGGTAGTTTCAACTTCAGGGTTTCTGGTTGATGTGCCTCAAGCCTGTGTGGCTCAACTGGTGACATTGTGTGATGAGTTAGCATTGTAAAGAAGAATAGATCGTGTTGCCATGTAAGCCTGTGTGCGTGAAGGATCTTGCATGAGCGAGATTGTTCCTATCTACCTCGGGAATGTGCGAAGTCTGTAAAACGGTGATAACGTGTGATGAGTTATCAATCGCCATAAAATCGGTGAAAATGGACGATAGAGAATGTCTTGAGTTTGGATCAAGATCTGCTGCATTTAATGCAGTGTGCTCAACGTTCAGGATTGAATCGTTTGAATTCCTTAACCGAACAGGTTTAGGGTTTAGGGTTTATGCTACCAACCTATCTGTTTTCCTATAAGGTCGATGTTGTGTCTCTTTCTGAGGTTGTTGGCAAAAGTTGTGTGTGTGTGTGTATCCAAGAGAAGGGATACGTGATTCTTGCCAGACCAAAAGGAGAGAAGTGATACCTGCAGAGTGTAAGTGCAGAAGGTGAAGAGGAGCTTAAGTGGATCTGCATTGACATTGAGTGCTGTTACCAGATCATTGTAATACCTGTTGATCTCTAACCACCTCAACAGTTGGAAAATCCCTTAACAAGGTAGCTTTAACCGGCTTGCTGAAAATCCTTTAACAGGGTAATTCAAAGCTACTGAGTTCGGAATCCTTTAGCTATTGAATTCTTGAAATCCTCTAACAAGGTAACCTTTAACAGGGTTTAACCCTTAACCGGGTATTGTAGCCATCCCTTAACTGGGTGATCTCTAATAGGATCAGTTTCTAGCAAAACCTATTGTAATGTCTCTAATAGGACAAGGCTTCTAACAGAGCGGACTTCTAAAGAGTTCAAAAATAGCTTGTGGATATTCATCCCCAACGTGGTTTTTCCCAGTTGGGTTTCCATGTGAAAAATATGTGTGTCATGTGTGATGCTTTTATCTTGTGACGCTTTGCTATTGTTTGTCAAGCATATGATGGTTCTGTGTTTTATGCCTGTCAATAAAACATGTTGAACTAGCTGTTATTATGATCTGATGATAGATTATTTGTTTATGCATAAGGGTGAAATGGTAGTATAGTCTTGAGTTGAGTGGAAAGCTAAGTGAGTAACCGGTTAATGCTCGTCTTAGATGTTCTTAGCTTTACCAATTGCACTCTGTTTCAAACCGGTGTCACTGTTTGCCAGTCATTTGGAGTGTCTGCTATCAAACCGGTTTAGGACTGTATTTTTTGTCTGTACTGATTCACCCCCCCCTCTCAGTACCGGTTTGGTACTATTTGCTCATCATTGAGTTATCACCCATATGATTTTGTCATATGCATTTGTCAAAAAAACTATCTTCTGAGATAAAACTTGCTGGAGCAACTTCATTAGATCAACATCAATCCCAATATCCATGAGATTCTTCCAAATGACTTTCCTTGAATATAGATTGATTGCACTCACATAGTCTATTAATTTAGAGCCCCATTTTTGAGTAAAAAGTGGAATTATTGGTTGCAATTGATGAATCTGGGATAATGGGGTATAGCCATTCCATGAATCAAACCAAAATTGTATTGATTCCCCATTATGTACTTGCCAAGAAATGTATTTGGTTACCACATCCCTAGAAGCCATCATGAACTTCCACATAACTGATCCACCTGGAGGATTAGATATAGTAAGAACTCGAAGAGGATTAAATGTGTCCAAATACTTAGCTTGCATGATTTGACACCATTTTGAGTTCTGCTTTGTATACATTTTCCAAACTAATTTCCCTTCAAAGGCTTTATTTCACTTAGCCAAGTCATGTAAACCTACTCCTCCCTCTCTTTTCCTAATTGACATGTTACTCAGTGAGACTAATCGAATCTTCCTTTCTTCTGATAAATTTCGCTTCCAAAGAAAGTTCCTAATGACTTTTTCAATTTGAAGAATCATAGATTTGGGGGATTTAAGTACATACATATAATAGTTTGGAATGACAGTCAAGACAATTTTGATAAGTAGGATGCACCTTGAAAGTGATAGCCATCTAGTTTTCCACGCTGGAATTCTATTTTTTATCCGTTCAATAACATCTTTCCAATACGATATCTTATTATTATCCATGAATAAAGGTATACCCAAGTATATACAAGGTAACTCTTCTAGCTCAAATCCCAAAATCTTAATAATCTTTCTTTTAGTAACAACTTTAGTATTCAAAATAAATACCTTAGAATTTTGAGGGTTTATCTACTGTCCTGACACTGATGTATAGAGTTCTAGCACTATCTTCATTTGGGTGGCTTCTTGAGCAGTTGATTTTCCATAGAGCAAAGCATTATCTACAAATAGAGAGTGTGTAACAAATATAGATGTATTTGGGATATGAATACCTCGCCAAACACCCCTATCATGATTAAATCTGATTAATCTACTAAAAGTTTCAGCCATAATAATAAACAAGAAAGGAGATAGTGGATCTCCTTGGGTAGCTATTGGTGCCCCATCTATGATTACTGAAAAATGTGCTCCTGATATACATGCCTTAATCCATTTACACCATTTTAATTTACACCATTTTTAAGAGAAACTGAACTTATGTAAGACTGCTATCAAAAAACTCCACTTTACCTTATCATAGGCTTTCATCATATCTAATTTGACAATAATTGACAAGTGAGAGGTATGAACCGAATGAAGTACCTCAATGGCAACCAGTGCCCCTTCCATAGTCTCCCTTCTTGGTACCAAGCCTCCTTGTTGTGGAGAGACAATTTTTGGAATTAGATGTTGCAACCTTAGATAAATAGCCTTAGTAAGAATCTTATATATTGTAGTGCACAAAGATATAGGCCTGAATTCTGCAAAAGTTTTTGGATTTTTAACTTTTGGTAGGATAGCTATGTTTGTAGCATTGAATTTTTTTAAAACTGAAGTACTTCTTCTTGACTCTTCAAGCACTGCCAATAAATCAAAACTTACTACATCCTAACATTTTTTAACATTAAAAAAAAAAAATGCTGTAAATCCATCCGGTCGTGGTGCTTTATTTGATGCTAGTGAAAAAACCACTTTCTTAACTTTTTTCCATAGTGAATGGCTTGATTAGATCCTCATTATCTTGCTGAGAAATAAGTTGTGGAATAACATCCAATACTTCTCGCTCACCATGATTAAGAATTGGATTAAGGTTAATAATAGGAGCTAAGAGATTTTTGAAAAATCTTATGCCTTCTTGAATTTTTAAAGCATTTGTGATCCTATTACCAGTGATAGCATCATTGATGGTGAATATTGATGATTCTTGCTCTTTTGGCTTTGGCTGAAGCATGAAAGTACTTGGTATTTTCATCTCATTCTCTTAGCCAAAGTTCCTTAGATTTGTGCCTCCAATAAATCTCTCCTCTTTTACTAAGCTCTTCCCATGTAGCTTGCAATTGTTTTTGCTTTTCATATGTACTTGGATCCAAACCATGGAGAATAATATGATCCTGAATGGCTATTAATTGTTTTGCTACTGTTTCTTTTTCAACAAAAATGTTTTCAAACACATGGACATTCCACATTTTGATTTGGTTCTTTACATGTTTCAATTTTCTGTCAAGTTGAAACATCTTTGTGCCAATTTGAGAGGGTGCACTTACCCACCATTGCCACAAAAGAAGTAAGAAGTGTGGATGTCTAAACCACATTCTCTCAAATTTAAAAGAAGGACGATGCAAAGGTGGGGTTGTACTTATCAAAATGTTCAGTGATATTGCACAATGATCTGAGCATGTGAGAGGCAAAATTTCAGACTCCAAATTCATATTCTGGAGTAGCCAATGATGTGAAATGAGAAACCTATCAAGCCTTTCTGCAATCTGTCAAAAGTTCTTTCTTCTGTTTGTCCAAGTGAATTGCTCCTTCTCAGAAATTACATCTGTCAAGTCATTATCAGAAATAAAGAATACAAAATCCTCAACAGTCTTTGGAGGAGGGTATATTCCACCTTTTTTTCTCTTGGAGAGAGGCAATTGCATTAAAATCCCCTCCTAATATGACATTTTGATATGCAAATTGTTGAACTATAACTGTTAAATCACCCCATAACTTCTTTTTCACTTGAGTAGTAGTTGGCCCATAAACATTTATCAGTTTGAAGGAGAGTTCAAAACTTTGAATACCAAGCACTTGCCAATTGTTACCTTCACTAATTACCTCTGCAATTAGAGTCTTTGGATTTCATAAGGTTATTAGACCTCCTGATGCTCCTACTGCTGGCACATGTGCAGATTTCCATTTAGACCACTTATGGACTGTTGACTGAAAGGTGTCTTGAGATGTTTTTGTTTCTTGTAACATAATGATATCCACCCTTGAAGAATCACGTTGTTGCTTAACCATATTTATCTAGTTGGAGGCATTAATGCCTCTAACATTCCATGAAATAATTCTCATTGTGGGCGAGGAGAGTGACACGCCCTCCTCGGTCTTTTGGTGAGAGAAAACTTTCCATCAAGAGTAGTCTGAATTCCTGCTTCTATTTCCTCTTTAGTTTTAATTTTATTAGACTTCTTTCCTCGTAACCTTTTTGATTTTGGAGTCTGTGATTGAGAAACTTATAGAGTATGAGAAATCAAATAATGATTCTGATTGCAAATTAGGTTCCTCTAAGATACTGTCATGGTCATCTTCCATTAGCACTGAAGAGTGAGATTGTGGAAACATCTTTCCATCAATTGTATCTAAACTTTCCAACAACATTCCATCTATTTTATCTAAAATTTCCAAAGCTGTCAGAGGATTTTCAAACATCATTCCATCCTTTTTATCTAAGCTTTTCTCTTCATTTGGTAGGAAAGACATCTTGTCAATCATCATCTTATCATTATGTCTCTCCTGTTGTAAACCCGTTGAGGTTGTTGTCATATTTAGCATCACATCATCTTCTTCATGTAAAATTTGCTCTACAATTCCATCAAACATTTGGGAACCGATAGAGTAAAGCAATTCCTCAGCTAATCTTTCTAAATGATCTGGAAACTTTCTATGCTCATGAGGAGTATATGAAATCTTAGGAGTGTCTGCCTTGGAAGTATCCATAATGCTAATAGGATGGTTATGAAACAATAGATTATGCATTATATCAACAGTTCTGCTACATACCAATAAATTATTGGAATCCATCATTTGAAAGCATACATGAGACTGTTGCATCAAAAAATCCTTAATTCCTAGGAGCTAAACCTGCAGAATTACATATTGATCTTTTTGGCAAATGGATACCACCAATTTGCTAATTGCCACTGAGAGTTTATTCCTTATAAATCCATGTTGACTTGAGTCTTCTATTGGAATACCCTTTTGATTATTGCAAACTATCATTGTGCTACAACCTTCATGATTTTCAAAGGAGGAATCATAGGCTTTTTCTTTTTTGTGATCTTGGAGATTGGAAATTGAAAAACGTCGAGGATCAAAAGAATGGTCCTCACACTTATTGATATTCTGAATTACACAAAAAAAGTAGTAGAACCATTGAAAAAATTATACCCTGTATTCATCATCATAGATATTTCTTGATGAGGATTGTCAATGATAGGACTCTTACAAAGAGTTGGATCTGAGGAAAAATCTTCGCAAATCTGCACTTCATCATGATCCCTTCTTACACATGGGTGGGTAAAATGACTTAGATTGTTAGCATGCTTTTGAACCATAAATGGACAGTCTTTTTCAACAGCTTCTGGCCATACACCAAATTTTGACTCAATGATCAATTGTTATGGGAAGGGTTTTTTAAAATCAATTAAAAGACATATGCTTAGTGTGAGACCTGTTTGCTCAAAAGGTATTAGGTCATGCCTAATAAATATGCCCATTTGGTTGGCAAATGTTTCTATTAGATCAGGGTCTCTATATTCTAAGGGTAAAGAGGGTAATGAAACCCAGAAGGGAGCAAAGTGAACTGTCGGTGTATCAGGGTTAAAATTTGGAGTCCACAACATTGTTGACAAACCTTCTCCTTCACAGAACCAGTCTTTCTTTTTGTGAACTTTATCCCTTGAATCTTTAGAAGAAAAAATAGCAATAAAAAACCCCTTCCCTTTATCTATATAAAAAATATCATTAAATCCTAACCAGAAGTGAACAACCCAATCTTTCAAAATCAGTGCATCAAAATATTTATTAGGGAGCTTACCTATAAGGGCTTTGTCCCAAAGGATGAAGATCTGTGGTAATAGGCCATCCTCTGGCAAACTAATTCTGAAGGTCCCTTTGTTATCTCCTCAACCGATATTTGTAAAAGAGAGCCGTTCAGGATTGATCAAAAACACTTTCTTTGAAACCCATTTTTTTGGGGCCCTTTATTCTAGGAAAATAGAGATTGAGCCTCTATATCTTTAGATCCAAAATGGGTTTTATTTGATTTCAAGGGAGCTCCCAACATAATGTTATTGGGGTAAGTAAGGAATCTTTCTGCATCTCCTGACAACAGACCATCTCCATTAAGTGAAGACTCATTCTTCTTGAGTGGAATGTTATTTAAAAATGTACAATATTCTGAGGGTTTTTTAGTGTAAAAACACTACAAAAAGGGTGAATACTTCTCAGGATGATGTGGAATAAAACCCCCCTTTTCATATTGTGCATTCCGATCATTTTCACATATGTTGAAAATAGGTTGTTTAGTTTTGTCCAACTTGTGAGTTCTTGGAGAGAAATTCCAGTTGGGTCTAGAGAATCTGAAGTGCTTATTTGATAACCCTTTCCATTGGTGATCACGAGTCATTTTAGAGTGTTGTCGACGACCTGACCCCCACCTATCACTGTCTATCGAAAAACCCCATATGGCCATTGATCCCCCCAAGTTGCATATGACCTGTGGCCATTTCTGTCAAATCCTTCCTTCTAAGTAGTGTTTCCTTGCCCTAATTGTTTTCTTGCCCAGGGCCATCCATCTTATGCGGAGCCCATCTCTATGGAACATTGGGGTAAAATCTAGAATACTAGAAAATTGAATTTATTTCTTTTATATAATATTGTATAACTGTTTTTTTTTATTATTTGACTGTCAAGATTTCTTTTAGGAATAAAATAGAATTAAAGATTTGTAATGTTCGAGAGGTTAAAGATAGTTTATGGGACAACATATCTTTCAATTTTTGTATTGTGAAATGTTGATTTTAATTTGATAATAAATTCTTTCATTCTTTTTGTCATCTCCTTATTGAATAAATTTTGAAAAGTTGCTGCTAATTTACTTTTGTAATTGATTGAGATGTTTTTCTATGCTTCACAATTCAAATTAAAGTTTTTTAATTTGATTCAACTGTATCATATATGCAAAAGACATTACCTTCTTTTCCCATACCTCTTTTGGCCCTTTCTATCTACATGTTTCATATCATGATGATGTGAGAGTCTTAGGAAATGAGAATCTTTAATCTCCAAGAGATATTGGTCTCTAAATAATATTTTGGTTGATGGTTTGAAGAGTTAAATTCCATGAGGTGATTTGTTTTCTTTTTTCCAAATGTCTTTTCTTAGACTTGTGAAACTTATCTACAATAGAAATCTATTTATTGATGGTTTGGAGTGGGGTTAGGTTCTTCAAGGATATTATGTTCGTAAATAAAAAGTGTAATATTTTTCAAACAAATTCTAAAAAATATAATGATAGCAAATAAAGTCCAATATTTTTTAAATGTCTTATATAACAAGTTTTAAGGGAGTGTAGTCCATCTTCCATTCATTTAGGTAGTACACATTGTTATGGTACCATGTAATGTCTTTTTTCCAAAGTTTTAAGTCATGGGGAGTCCACGCTAATGAGGTAAAGTAAAGTCATCTATTTCCCTAAGTGATTCCCATATTTATATATTTTTTTGTTATTTATTGAAAATGTGTCTAAAAAATGAGGGTCAAAGTAAATGCTATTTAAAATTTTTTTTGGCATTTTTAAAATAAAGCAATATCATGATACAAAAGGAGAGATGAGGCCTTAGATTTGTATGAAATCAATTATTTATTTTCTTTGAGGATGAGTTTTGTTTATCTTTTTGCTTGAGGATAAAAACTTATATTTAGATTGGAACACAAAAACTCTCCAATCTTTCGTGGTAGATTTATTCAAAGATCACAATTGTGTGGAAAGTTTACAATTAGTTTTCAGATCAGATTTGGTGATTGCAAATTTTAGTGAGTTTTTAGATGATTCTAAAATATCATATATTTTGATGTTTGGTGGTAAATTATATTATATTATGATCATTTTGGTATGTTGTCCATTTCCTTGTTAGTAGTGGTTGCACTAGCTATAAATTTTACTTTGACCATATTTGTGGCAATCGTATTACATTGTTGTTTATTTTTGTGAAAATGATGCAATATAATTTTGAACGATTTATATTTATTTTGGAAGCCAGTGTATATGTCCAAAGTTGAAAGCATTCAAAAAGGAATATCTTTGGTTGCCTTACCCTTTAATAAAGGGGCCACATTATTCCAAATGCATAAACTTTGTGTCTTACTGGCCGTTGTACTATTGGAAAGGGAATTACATTATCTTATTTGTTGAAATATTATTCATCTTGAGTGGTCATACAATCAAATTAAAGATAATTTTTTTTGAAATACCATTTTTCATTCATGAAGACTATTGTATCAATATTTATTGATATCATTCACTATCAAGGTGGTTGTAACTCTTCAGTGTGCATTGTATTACTTTAATATATTTCTTTTGAGACTTTGATTAGTAGTTGTATTGATATATTTGGTGTTGGAATCTGATTTCAGTTTATGACTTATGATTTCCTAGGAATTGGCCATTGCTAATAGTTTTGTTTAGTGGTTAAGAGTAAGAAATGAACTCATCCTCTACAAGGATAAAATTTATCTTGTTGTTGATTCAAAGATAGAAGACTAAGTCTCTAGGGAACTCCATGATACACCTTTGGTAGGCCATCTTGAATACTTAAGATATATAAGTAGATTGGGATTTTTTTTTCCATCAAAAGGAGCTAAAGATGACGTCCTTAAACATATCAGATAGTTCCTTGCTCTTCAACAAAACTAGAGAAAATATTTCTAGCAAACCTATTTTAGCCCCTACACATTCTTATTAAATGAGAGTATTTCAATGGATTTTATCACAAGATTTCCTAAAACGCAATGTTAGGATTGAATTTATGTTGTGGTGGTTAGTTCCATTAAATACTCACTTCTTTGCCATATCTTTTGAGTACAAAATACCTTAGGTAGTTGTTTAATATTTAAACAAAGTGTTTACTCTTCATTGTTTGACTAAATGTATAGGATGTGATCAAGATAATAGGTTCCTAAGTTTTTTTTGGCTAGATTTTTTTTTCAGATTAATAGGTAGACAAAGCTTTTAAATATATAGATTGAGGGATGCCTAAGAAATTATGCAGCAGGACAACAAAAGACATGGCTCAAATGGCTCTATTTGGGAGATAATTGCTATATAAAACCCATCACATGTCTATATGTATGACATTGTTCATGTCTTTATATGGATATTTGTCTCAAACCTTTGTTGATTTAGTCATTTCTAAACAAAACCAAGACACTTTGAAAACTCTCAAAGAAAATCTCCATCATGCTTAGAATTAGCATAAATGTGTAGATCAACATCATACAAAGCACAATTTTAAGGTTAGAGATATGGTTTTCTTAAGATTGCAACTATATAGACAATCCTCTCTTAAGAGTAAACTAGATAAATCTTAAGCCCCATTTCTATGGGCTATACATGTAGAAGATTAGAAAAGTTGTAGATGAGTTGGAGAGCACAATAAAATCAATAATTTGTTTCATGTGTTGTGCCTTAAGAGGGTATTTTGGTAGGATATTACTCCATTGGCTAAACTGCTCATGTTGGATGATGAGGGGAAATTGATCTTGGTTCACGAAGGAACATTGGCACTAGGGAGTTAAGATTAAGGAACAAGAGCATTGGAAAGTACTCAATTTGTTGGAAGAATCTACTAGTAAAGGATTTCACTTGGGAAGGAGATAGATTTTGGGGCATCCAAATTTGTAATTGCTTGTGGGAAGGTGATTATAGGAATGGTAGTCTATCATGTCTCATTTTCAAGTTTAGGTCCTTGGGAGTCCTTTAGCCATATGTTATCTCTCATAGCCTACTGGGGCAAAGTAACATAAATAATTAAAAAAATTTACTTATCCTAAATAACTTTTTGTTAAATTGATAAAAAGATAACTTATGTTTTACTAATAAAAAGTGTGTATCTATAAAGAGGGTCAATGTAACGTTATTTTAAATGTATTTTTTGCACTTGTAAAATAAGATGGAAAGTTAATTTTAAAATATATAAAAAAGGGTACTAAAGGAATGACATAATTATGTAGATTTTATGGCAAGAGAAGCATCAAATACAAGTACCATTACCACACATGGATGACTTGATGGATTGTTTAAGTGGTGTATTATATTTCATAAAGATATATTTGAAGAGAGGGTAACGTCAAATAATAATTAGAGAATATGATGAATAGAAGACTACATTGAAGATAAAGAAAGGGTTATATGAACTATAGTCCTATAATACAATCAGAGTTAGGGGTCCCAATGAAGTGATTCCTTAGACTACACAACCCTTGAATTTCTTGTGCCAATAGTCAAATGGGTTTGCACAACACAATAACATGTTGTTAGCATATATAGTGCTAGTATAAAAATAATATCAATTTAAAAATAATGAAAGAAAATACAAAAATAGAAATGAAAAATTACTTCTTATTATAGTCTTCAAATCGAAAGGTTATAAAGATCTCAAATGAAAAAAATGCTCCTAAACTAGTCTTGAAATCAAACGAAACTTTTCACACATACATATTGTAGCAATTAACAATATGTTCTTAGATTCAACTTTATGCAATATTACTCTATTTGCCACCTCTTTAATAAATTTAATCAAGGAATTTAGAGGCACATGAAGTAGCTATATAAGTTGAATAGGTCATTTTCTTTGTCAACCAATTTTTTATTTGAGACTTTTCATTTCCTTTTGTTAGTATTCAACTATATTGGTCTTCTTGTGGATGATGCTTCATATTTTCTCTTCACAAATGTGTATGAATGTTAGTGGTTGTACTAAAATCACAAACCAATTAAGTGCAATATTGTGGAAGTTTCTCTACTATGTAGGGTTGCACAAAGTTTTTCTTATACACAAGTTCCAATTATTGTGTAAAGGTTAATTTTGTAGAAGGATTCAAGCCTTTATTACAACAATAGACTAAAATTTTGCTTTTAGAACTATTTTATCATTTACATGATTCTTAAATAATAATTATCATATTATTATCATTAATAATTTATTTTTATTTGATAATTTCTTATCATTTGATTAAATTGAGCTGGGATTCCTCTAATTAAATAAATAAAAATGAATCATATTTCATTATTCATAAAATATTTAAATAAAATAAATTAAGTTCATTTAATATTCTCACATTATCCATTAAACAAATAATAAAATTCTCAAAATCCACCTTATTCAAGTAATTAATAAATTGAAATTAGTTAACTGATTTGTCTAATTAGCTCACTAATGTAATTGGTTAACTCCTTCATGCACCTAATTAACTATATGCAATCACTTAACTCCTTTGTACACTGAGTCAACTCCTTCATACAATTACTTAACTTCTTTTTATAATCATTAAACTCTTTTATGCATTGAATCAACTTCTTTCAATCACTTAAATCTTTCATGCACACAATAAATACACCCATCTAATCTCTATATAATTAGTTGCCTTCTAACTCTCTCATCAAATTTAGTTGACTAACAATCATTGTTTTAATTAAAAATTAAATTAATTCTCAACTCCTCCATGATTTTCACCTTTTCCCATCACATCCATCAATCATCATACTCTTGATTCAAGATTTAATATGAGCATTCCATGTGATCATCTAAAAATCTAAAAATATATCCTCAAACCCATCCTTTTCAATCAACAATCTCCAATTTGTAATACCATGCTATTAATCTAAAAATACAATGAATGCTAATGTTACGGTGGCAAAATGAGAGCACCCATAAATATTTAATATCAAGAGCACATCTATATGATGCTTAAATGGAGGTTTGTATTTATTAAAATAATTATGTTTTAACTAATTAATGCTTATTGTTTTATTTCCATTTATCAAATTTGACATTTTGGGGAATCTGATATGAACAACCCCTTCATCTATTATGTTTTCTATCTTGTCTTTTCTTCTATAATGTTAATTGTTATTATCACATTCATTATTCTTGTTATTATTATTGTTGTAATAATGATGAGGTAGAGAGTTGGATATTATAAACTCCATTTGATGCTCCTCCTTTAATTTCTAGAATGAAGTATTTTAGAGGCCATCCAAAGTAGGCAATGAATTAGATGATCATGTTGTATGAATAATTTTACCTTTATCATTGATTTACATAGATTTTTACTCAAGCTTGATCACGAGGGAAGATAAATATGTGAACATGAGATTGATTGTTTAGGATTGATCTACACTTTTTTGGGATTGAGATGTTGTAGATATTTGTAGAAACAATACTGTTTGGAGTGGACCTTGCACATAATTTTTTTATCAAGCTCTTTCTTGGATTCAAAATTCATCAGTTTTATTCCCACTTTGGTTGCATATTTGAGATAAGTATTCACTTTGTAGGAGTTAGCATAGATAATACAATTGGTTCCACACTAAAGGAAACCATGACCTCCAACTTGGCTTGGTTAGTGCAATCAATGCCTACATTGAGTGCCACTAAGGTGGATAACAACATTGGCTCTAGATTGCACTTCATGACGTAGAAATGGTGAATATTTTGATATTCTTCAATTCAAACAATGTGAAGTTTCATACCAATAATTAATTTATACTAGTTGCTTGCCTAAGATGAATTACACGCGGGTATAAAAGGTAGTGAAAAATATCAAACACCAGTTGAGAATTTTTCAGTTGAGCCTGATTGACAAAGATAAATGTTATCTATAAGTTTAGTAATCTTAATTGAACCTACATTTTTAGATCTAGTTTTTATTTATTATGAATAAATTTGATGTTATAGTTATAGGAAGATTATATTTAGCTTGTATCATTTAGAAAATAATATTTTTGTCTTGTCAAAACATTATGTTCCCCCGTTCTTGAAAATAAGTTTGATCTTGTCCTTTTAAAAGGTTGTGAAAAACTTGTCTCAAGATCAAGAATCTAGTCTTAAAACGTGTTATTTTTTAGCTATTGTAAATCAATTGCTGCAATAGGCATAGGGAGATTGATTTTGGTTCACTTCATTTTTTTAAACCAAACAATAATTTTTTTATATATTTTATTTAGTAGGAACATATCAAAACAAGAGGATGTAGGGAGATTGGTTCTAGTTTGTCTTGTTTTTTAAATAAAATAAGATTTTTTTTATTGTTGATATGTTTTATTTACTATGAGCATATTGAAACAACAAGTATATGACTATTATTTTAAAAAAACAAAAAACAAATTTGTCTGGTATTTTTTATTTATTATGAATAGATTGAAGTAGTAGTTATATAAAGATTGGTTTTGATTCTTCTCATTTAAACAAATACATAAATAAAAAATACACTTTTTTGTATTCTTTTATCATTGTATTTAGTAGTTTTACATTTTTTATCATTACGAGTTTGAAAACTCAAAAAACTACCTTTTAAAAATATTTTTATCATTGTATTTAGTAGTTTTACATTTTTATCATTACGAATTTGAAAAATCAAAATAACATCTTTTTAAAATATTTTTATCATTGTATTTGGAAAATTTGTCTTCTTATTATTACATGTCATATGTTCCTTTTATTCATCACTTTTTCTCTCTTTTTGTGCCAATTTTCTATGTAATAGGTTCATCTTAATTGAGGTTTTTGTATGAATCTACTTTTCAAAAGTCCCCCAAATTTAAAACTACTGTAGACACTAAAAATTGTCCTAGGTCTTCGACGACACTTTTCATTAACTTTTTGTCTAAACTGATTAAATGATTTTAATATTTAATTAGTGCTAGTATTCTTCTTCTAATTTCTTATAATTAAATAATTCTTCATTATTTAATTATTGTTCTTCTAAACCATTAATTAAATAATCTTCATTATTTAATTAATTTTCATCATTATCTTTTTCTAATCAATTAATCTTGATCTTAATCGCCTAATCCTAACTATTCATCTTCTATTCAATTATTTAATTATTTAATCCTTTTATTCTAAACTAAGCATTTTTCCATGATTAAATAATTATTTTAGTTATTTAATCCCTTTCTCCAAATTCGTCTACTATAATAAATTTTTAATTTATTTGATTACCATGTGGTGAAATAAATAAATTTTATTTATTTATTTATGACCCCACTTAACTCTTCCACTTTCTAATTTCTCTCCCTTTAACTCTTCCATCTCCTTCCACTTATCTCTTCCACTTTCCACTTTCCATTTCCACTTATCTCTTCCACTTGCTAATTTCCCTCTAACTTAACTCTTCTATTTTTTATTTTCTTTTCCATTTGACTCTTCATTCTTCCACTTTCAAAAAGGTAGATTTTGATGAAAATAAATACTTTATTTATTTATTTTCAATTAATTCATTTTCTATCCATTTAATTGATCCTCTCAATCAATCCTATTAATTCATTTTCCGAAATAAAAAACAATTTTAGCCATTGATCAAAATCTAAAATCTCTATAAACTGCAAATCAAATCCTCATTTTTAATAACCACACCTTCAATATCTTCTCATTGTAATCACATCATGCTTTCAAATTTGCTTTGTGTACACATAATTTCTGAGAGCCATCATACAAGAAAATTTGCTTTGTGTAAGGTGATGTTGACTTGCTCTCATGAAGTCATATAAAAGCTTAGTACAACATGATAATAATGATGAATTATAATTAATAAATGATACTTGATAGTAGATTGCTATATGCTTGATAATACCCTCAAAATTATTCACTTGATTGAACTTGATTGCTTAAGATTGGAAAGAGAGAGATTCTTAGAAGGTGTTGAAAATGATAGAGGGAGTTGCTTTTATATGCAACTAACAACTTTTCACAAGAAACATTTTTTGGAGAGGTCAACATAAGCTTATATATGTTAACGGATTGAAGTCAACATCAAAACTTTTGAAATTGGGGCCAAATTTTGAAGACATTGGCACAAGGTGTTAGTCTCTAGGCCCTTTTGGTGATTCAAGGGTCCAAATTGAGAGGGAACTAGTGCCTAGTTCGAGTGCCCAACTGAATTTGACATTTCAAATGGCCTGTTAGATTCAATGTCTATCCCGAAGACACTGAGAGGGGGGGATGAATCAGTGTCTAACCGGTTAGTGGAATATTTGAACTTATTTATATCTTTGCAACCCAAACTAGTGTATCGGTAAACAAGAAATAATGCAGTAAAGAGAGATAATAGAGACAACATAAATGCACACCATAACAAAAATATTTTAATGAGGAAACCCAGTTTGGGAAAAACCTCGGTGGGATTTGTGACCCACAATATTTACTCACTGGCCAATATGAATAAATATTACTTACAATAAGGGCCTGCACATGCAGGAAGGCCAACTGCCTGGAGCGCACTGCTCAAAAGAGTCTCACTGACTACAATATGGATAATTAAATCCAATACAATGTACTGCTCAAAATAGCATCTCTAATGTCTGGTTCAGTACCGGTTTAAGCTCAATCATGTACCATAACCAAAAAACTTTTCGCTGTCCAACAATAATATTCTGTCCTTCTTCCTTACAATTCCATTCCTATTTTCCTACCCATTACATTACATTCCATTCATCATATTCCAAAAATGATCTACAAGATCTCATACATATATGAGTCTTTTACAATATACCAAGTTGTCTTACAAATAATTAATTATATTTACAATACAATTCATATAAGAAAAACTTTATCCCTTGTCTGCCTGAGTGCCGATATACTTCATTTCCGGTGTAATCTGGATGCTGGTGAAAGTGCCTGCCGATGTCGGTGCCTACCGGTGTATGATGTCTATGATGCCGGTGCATGTGTAGAAACTTGTTGCCGGTTGGTTTCCAGTTGGTTGCCATCAATGACAACATCAACTATTCTCATTAGAGTGTAGAATTCTAACAATCTCCCCCTTTGGCATTGATGGCAACACTCGTGAGAAAAATCCAAAACTACTATCCAAAAATGAAATCCAAAAAGAAGTGTGCTCCCCCTGAGCAAGTGATCTCCTCTGTGCATTTTCTTCATACTAGTCCTTATTTTTCTCCATACTATTCCCCCTTTGACATCAATGACAAAGGATGTCAAAAAGAATCAAAGAATACAAAAATGCTACCTCATCGCCTATAACCGGTTGGTTACAATTTGAAAAATGTTTGCCAAAATTAGATTTAGGCTCTGCATGAATTTGTTGCTGTCGGAGAGAATGGTCTCAGTCTGCTGGATCATGTCGGTTAGATAATTTTTGTTGCTTCGGTGTCCGTTCTCCTTGAATTGTTGCCTTTGATAGCTCAACCCGCTGAGTGATGAGACTGTCCAATCTTGGACCAAGTTTAATTTTGAGTTCCCGGGCCTTTAACCATATCCTTTCTTTCTCTTTCTCAAGTTTCTCTAACTTTTCCTTTTCAACAAAAAATATATCCCATTTGTCTGCAGTCTCATCAACAATCTCTTTCACTCTACCAACCATTAGGCTAACCTGCCGGTGTCTACTGATAAAAACTGATTGGTTTGCTTCAAAAATTAGCTCATCATTTCCCTCTCTAGAGTTTACAGGGTGCACTGCCAATAATGCTTCAACTTTTAGCTTTTTGTCTAATTCCATCACTGACATTCTTTTAGACTCTAGTCTTAGGTATAAGTCATTTGGTAGATCCTCTACAACTTCGATCAAAACCTTTTTATAGATATCTAAATGCAAAATTATACTAGCCTCTATTGTTTCCTTGTCTGAATCTTTGTAAGAGTGATAGTATTTATTTACATTGCAAATATTGCCATCCTGTGTTATCTCATTTACCAGTTCCTCCGGTATTAGGGTATCCAGTGTCTTAGTCTGTTTCTTCTTTGGTGTAAGCTTCTTTTTAGGTTCCCTAACTGCCTGATGTTTCTTCCTTAGTGTTTTGGTCCTTTTGGGAGAAGGAGAGGGTACCGATGAGGGTTTCCTCTTCTTTCTTTCAACTCTTTTGAACTCTGGTGCTCTCCCACTATCTGTATCCGAAGAAGCAACAACCGGTGAAACATGAGCTTCTGGTTTGAATCCTTCTAGTTCACTGGCAGATATACCACTTATGTTCATTACATTTTCCTTAATTTCCTTTTCCATCTTGGATGCATCTCTGATAAACTTTTCTCTTCTTTTTCTTGTCTCCTGCATTGAGACATCACTCTCAATGGTTTCAACACTACCAAATAATTTCTCAGATGGTTCCTTAGGTGTATCAAGTAGTGTTATAGCATTTTTTTCAAGAATGGGTAAATCAACTTCATAACCCATTTCAGTAACCCATATAGTTCTAGGGCTAACTGCTTCCATCCATGTCTCATCACGTTTGATTACAAAGTAGATTTGCTTATCATACTTATCTACTATGCTCTGGGGTAACCTTTCTCTAGCTCTCATCTTAGTCTGAAAGTTCTTGAAGTAATCTGTTATAATGTTGTCACTGTTATTGTCCATACGAGTGATAGCTTCCTTGATTTGTTTGCCTACCGGGATGTCATATCCAAAGTCCTTATGACTAATGTCGGGTATCTCTTTGGTGAAGTAAAGCATCAGTCACACAAGTAGGTTGCCAAAACGAAATGTCCCTTTCTTGTCACCCTTAATTTTTTTCAGGTTGTCTATTAATTCATCTTTAAGCCATTCACAAATATCAATCCTAGCATTGTTCTTTACCATTTCATATGCACTATGAATACATAAGCTGGAAACTAAATTCAATCTGTTTGCATGAGTTACTCTATATCCAAGTACCATACTTACATATCTCACATTAGCATCAGTAATGTCATTAACCCTAAGAGATCTGTTGTCAGATGTAGCTCCGATTAACTCCATAACTCCCTTGTTAGGTATCTTCTTGGTTTTGTCAGGCCTACTATCGGTTGAGGGTAAACTAGTAACTGCCTTGATTGCTTCCTTAGAGATTTTAAAAACACAGTCAAGCCACATGAACTCTCCATGAACTCTACTCAGAACAAGACAAACTACCTCCTTAGGAAATTTAGGTATGTTCAGTATCTTAATGAATCCAAAGTCTTCGACTATCTTATGCTCCGGTTTAATTAAACCTTGTTCATCAGTAATGACACCACTGTACATGTTCTCCAAATTATTGGTTCCTAGAATTTCTATGTTGCAGTGAATGTAGATTCTAGGGTCTTTGGCAAAAATGACTCCCTTTGGAATTTTTGAAAAAGCTTCGATAGAATCATCTTGCTTGGCAATTTCAGGGATGATTTTAAACACGGGCCTAGGGCACTTAACATTTTCTACCATAGTAGGGTTTGCAATAAACTCAGGTACAAAAGATGAAGATGCCATTTCGAAAGATAGATACCTCTTGCTTGAAATCCTTGGATGCCTGAAAAACACTTCGCAGCTCGCCTTTAGAATGCCTTTGCTCAATTTCGCACTCTCTGAATGCTTGAATGCTTGGTGGAAGAAAATGAGGGTTTTCCGGTGCTTTATAGCCAAAAATGCTTTCAAACTACCGTATTAAATGCTTACCGGTTAAGTGAAATCTTAACACATCTGCCGGTAAAGAAGAAATGTATCTTCTTCCCATCAACCGAGGGTAGAATGCATTATTTTCAATTTGCTGCCATACCCCCTAAGGATTATTCCTTAGTTAGATGAAGAATCTCCTACCAATGGAGGGTTACTCTTTTCAACCGATGCAGAGGCAGATTCATCAACTTTCTGATCTCCCTTGTTAATCCATTGTTTTGAAAATTCTTGCTTTATTTCATTTACCTTTTCTTTTCCCTTCTCATTAGATCCTTTATTGTTCGCCAGTATAGTCTTGCTTCTACAAAATTTTGCAATATGCCCAATCTTGTTACATGCATAACAAGTTACATTATTTCTCTGAATAGCTTTTCCATATCCTTGACCGGTTTGTGATCTGCATTGATTAGATAAATTACCAAATCTACCACAAACATAGCATTTCACATTCATTCTACAATTTTCTGAATTGTGACCAACTTTATTGCATTTGGAACATTGACCGATGGGTAAATTTGTATTCTGATTATTTCTAAATCTGCACTGATTTTCTCTATGACCAAATTTGTTGCAATTGAAACATTTCCCATTAAATTTATAAGCATTAGGTTGTCTTACAGGTTTACTGTGATCTTGATTGTTTGCAGTCCTAAAACTTTCTCCATGTTCAAATCCAAGTCCAATTGTATCTCCATCAGGTTTTTGTCTTTTCAACATGTCATCAAGTCTTTTTGAACTTTTCTTGAATTTGTCTTTGTGTTCATTTGTAGTGATCAACTCATTTTCAAGATTTCCAACTTGTCTCATAAGCTCTTCTTTATCATGTTGCATGTGAATCAGATTTGTATTTAGCATATCAATTTCATGACAAAGTCTCAGATTTTCATTACCTCCATCATTAAGTCTTCTAGTTAAATCTTCTTCATTCTTCTTTCTGTCTTCAATATCCTTACATAGTCTCATAGCCATATCTTGCATTTCATTCCTCATATTATTGTTCTCTTGTCCTAACTTATCTGCAATATCACTAAGAGTTTCTTTTCATCATCATGTTTCTGCATTTTCTCATGAAGTTCTTTCCTCTTGTTTTGTGCTATAACCAGGTTTTCCTGAAGTCCTTTAATGAATTCCTTAGCAGTCCTCAGATCATCTTCAAGTTTGATATTCTTCAATTTTTCAGCATCAAAATCTTCAAGAGCTCCCTCCAACTGTTTTCTTAAATTCTCCATCGGTACCGGTTTCAGAATCTTCCTCAAGCTGTTAGACTTTTGAAAATAGAGGACCAGGCTCTGATACCAATTGTTAGATTCAATGACAGTCCCGAAGACACTGAGAGGGGGGGGGGGTGAATTAGTGTCTAACCGGTTAGTGGAATATTTAAACTTATTTATATCTTTGCAACCCAAAACAGTGTATTGGTAAACAAGAAATAATGCAGTAAAGATAAATAATAGAGACAACATAAATGCACACCTTAACATAGAATATTTTAACGAGGAAACCCGGTGTGGGAAAAACCTCGGTGGGATTTGTGACCCACAATATTTACTCACTAGCCAATATGAATAAATATTACTTACAATAAGGGCCTGCACATGCAGGAAGGCCAACTGCCTAGAGCGCACTACTCAAAAGAGTCTCACTAACTACAATATGGATAATTAAATCCAATACAATCAACTGCTCAAAATAGCATCTCTAATGCCTGGTTCAGTACCGGTTTAAGCTCAGTCATGTACCATAACCAAAAAACCTTTCGCTGTCCAACAATAATATTATGTCCTTCTTCCTTACAATTCCATTCCTATTTTCCTATCCATTACATTACATTCCATTCATCATATTCGAAAAATGATCTTCAAGATCTCATACATATATGAGTCTTTTACAATATACCAAGTCGGCTTACAAATAATTAATTATATTTACAATACAATTCATATAAGCAAAAATTTATCCCATGTCGGCCTGAGTGCTGGTATACTTCATTTTTGGTGCAATATGGATGCCGATGAAAGTGCCTGCCAGTGTCGGTGCCTGCTAGTGTATGATGTCTGTGATGCCGGTGCATGTGTAGAAACCTGTTGCCGGTTGGTTGCCAGTTGGTTGCCATCAATGACAACATCAACTATTCTCATTAGAGTGTAGAATGCCAACAGGGCCAAACACTATATGATGTTATCAAAATTTCCAATTGAGTCTCGAGACATGCATATTTTCATATGCAAATCCTAAATGCCAAACTAGGTGGAAAGCATAGCATGAAAATGTTAGGTGTAACAATTTTTTAACGTTACACATCCATATATTAAAATCCAAGGACCAACCAAACATAGCATACAACCCACAACCCATCTAATAACTGCACCATATTGGATAGAGCATTTTCCACCTTTCCTCACCTGTAATAATCTAATCCTCCCACTATACATACACCCAAAATATTGTGGCACATATACCAATCAACTCATAATCACTTCTTGTGTACTCCATAATGAAATTTTTGACATTATATTCAAACTTCAATTATATGTCTTAGTCTACTAGGGTCTTTCAAGTATCTCCATCAAAGCTATTGATGCCTAGTTGACAATGGAACAATATTTAATGGGGGCTAGAGGTAACTCTATTAGGACTATGGACATTTGATTGGCAGAAGAGCTATGCCCAGGATGACATTGCAGAAAATTCAAAATTAATTTCACTCACATACCCTGAACATGAATTCTTTTGTCCATCTTTAAAGTCGATATGATGGGGTAATTATTCAAAGCACACACCTACAAGTTGCTCGAGTATAAGTTCTGCACTTTTCATTTGCCTTCCGCTTGATCAAAATTTTCCTATTATAAGTTGTCTTGAATGATAGTAGCCTTGGGGGTCTAGTTATCTCTGGATTCCGAAGTTCTAAAATGCCTAGAGTCATTTTTCCTATAGAGTCGCTATTTGTTACACCCTGCATATTCGTCCCCTCCATTTTTACTTAGTAAAACATGGGTCCCCCTTTTGTCCTTGCTTTCTATTGTTTTCCCTTGTTTTCCCTTTGTTTTCCTTGTTTCTTTTGTTCTATTTTGGGATTTTGGGTTCCCATGGTTTGAAGTTTCCAGCTTCAGAACCCAGGGGTCTTAGATTTTTGGTTTTTCCTTGCTGTCTTGTTTTGTTTGCTTTGGTTCTAGAACTTCAGGTTTTTGGGTTTAAAATAATAAAACTCTTCAAGTGACTCCTCTTTGGGTGCCAAACCTAAAGAAACAAACTTTAGACATTTCAAGTGTTTCATAACTCTCAGTGATTGTGCATATCCCCAAATGGACACCTTTTCTCCTCCCTAACTTGGTCTCCTCATGCATGACCCTTCATGTCTCAATATGGATGTGGGAAATAGTGTATTTTGTCCATTTTGATTTATCTTTATCACCTCTTCATGTTCACCTCTTGAAAATGCAATTACAAATAGCCATAAAGTACAAATATTTAATATTTTTCTCTCATGTCCTAAGGCACAATTTCCAAGGAACATGGAGACATATGAACAACTTAGGCTTGAAAGGTTAATGTCACCTTATTCTAAAAAACCCTACACAAAAAATTGCTGGGAGGTTTGAAGAAAAATATTTATCCATAAAAATTATATCTAAGATTGAGGCTATGAGACCTAAAGAATATGAATTCAACAAGTACATTGAACCAAGTGGGATCCAAGGAAAGGAACTAGAGATGGATATGGAAGTAATTGTGCCTTATGAATCCTTTTATCAATAGTGGATAGTACCACATAATTTAAAATGATTTTTTTTCTCTATCTTCTACTAGGATCCTCTATTGGTAAAATTATGGGATGGAAAGAAAATATAGGTTTGATGGAGATTCTACATTTGAACTGGCCAATCCAAAACCTTGCCCTTCAATTATAGCCTAGATGTAAAGTGGGTCTAGTTATATGACCATGAACTATTGAAAGGCTCACCAGAGCCAAGTTATATAATATCAAAGGACCTTGGTGCAATAGGTGGCTACAAGGTCATCTCATAATAAAAAACGTCTTCATACCATTTGAAGGACCTTTAAATCAACATTGGTCCGATTCCAAAACCACTAATAAAGGAAGAAACAAGTATTACTAGTTGTAGAAATATATCATATTGATTATCTAACAAGTGTCAACCTCTAAGTTAATGGTGAAGCCCTAAGAATGAGAGGTGAAACATTTATCCTAGCACTAGATGGTCCCATATAAATGCTTGCTACTACCCACCACCTAAAATAAGATCTCATCAAAAGGGGAATAACAAGATAGAATAGCTCATCTCCAATGCTCACATTATATCAATGAAAAGGCGAGAAGGGTCATCATAGAAAAGTACAAAAAAGAGCTGAAGTAACTCCAATGTGGCGCAAATAGAGGTGATGTTAGGTATCATGTCTCCCCCTCTTTATCCTCTTTCTTCTACTTGAACCATCCTCTCTCTTTTTAGATTCACCATCCCCACTTTTTTTTCCCAAGCATCATTTCCCCACATCTTGTTAGTCCTTCATACTATCTCCTTCACCCAAAGTTCCTTTCTTGATAAACATTTTATTTTTGAAGATGATAGTCCCCTAGATCAAGGCATAAAATATCACCTTTCTCCTCAATCCTAATCCACACCCACTTTCATTTTATCCTGGACTCCCTCAACTTGTCCTATAATCAAGTGGTCTTTACCCGACCATCCATTCCAATTCATATCAATTTTATATCAGATTTATTTATATTAATAATCATATTAGGTTCATAATTCATAAATGTTGATATCAACAAAAATGATTTTATTATGAAATATCTTCTACCTAGTTGAATTTTATGTGCAACACAGAAGTAAAGGAAGAAACAAAGAGTGAATTATATTCATGTCTTCTACCTCCTGCAAAGATATACATATAAATGCTTGTATCTAAGGAAAATGAGTACTTGTGACCTACTTTTATTCATGTCTTCTACCTCTACCTATTAATATCATGACGAGGCCCCCATGACAATGAGTTCTTTTTTGTGTATTAGATTTCTACTAGTCATTTATCTCTTCATCTAATAGGTAACATGGAGTTACATGTAGCTCCACCCTAGAAGCTCCTTGCCCTTGCTATTGGTCCATCCTACCAAGGTGAGGCCTAGCCTAATAAATATGTGGCTATAGCATTTAGTAAGACACCATATGACATGCTATTGTGATTTGTCACTAGGGGTTGAGGAGATGCAAATTTGAATCTAAGAATTTTGCCTATTGCTAACAAATATACTTCATAGATGTAGCCCCGAGGTAGACAAGATCACTTACCTACTAAATGAACATATCAATGACAATTATACTATAGGTCTATGAGGTCTATCCCAAGGGAAAATCTGAGATAAGGTTGACCAAATGTGATCTCATGTACATCTCTACCGAAATTTATGGCATGTTTTCTTCTCCAAGTAGTGAACATGATATAATTTAATTTTAGGATACAAGGACCCAACTACTTCAAATTAAACTTGTAGCTCCATCTTCTTGCAATGACTTAACATGTGACCTCATTTTAATGTAGAACTAGAACAATTAACCTCTTTATTGGCAATTTTAGGTGGCACCAAACTTGGGAAGAGTATATAGGGATTTTGACAAAAGATCTACTTAACTTCTTTGAGATTTGCACATATCCTTGTTCAGATGGATATTAATGCATTCATCCTTAGGAATTTGCCTATTCCTACCTTCCTTTTGTCCTTTAGATTCCCTTGGTTTTCTATAAATGAGAGTCACGTACTTGAGGCTCAAGATGGATCTTTGTACATTTGTACACATAACTAAGCCTTGTATATAAGAAACCTTAATAGAATTTCTCTTTTTTTTATTGTTGATTCTAGACCATCCAACCTTACCTCACATGTAGGAACATTCCAACCTCCTTTGTTATGTAGGATTGTGCATCTTTAGGAACTTTAATATGACAATATTAGTCTAGTTCTATGTTGCATTATAGGAATGAACATTTATCTATTTTTTGTTTTCTTAAGTGCGTTTATATCGTATTTTTATTGATAAATGATTCACATAATGCATCACTTCTCTTAACATAAGATTAACTTTGTATGTATTCTCATAAGATTAACTTTGTATGCATTCTCTCCCTTCCCTATTTGCTTTACCGGGTTATATAATAGAGCTATTATATATTTACAAGGAGTCCGCCTTTCTAACCCAAAGGTTGCCCCAGGAATAATGTGGATAACTCCCACATTGATAGGCTTACTATTATTTTGTATGCTGCCAACTAATACAAGGGATAGCTGCATCATTTGAGCAATGACATTTTAATGTTGTTTTACACATAATTAAAGTTGACTATTTTATTATGTACATGAAATTGAACAACAACATTTCAATGTTGTTTTACACATAACTAAAGTTGAACATGAGATTTTAATACAATCTATGAGAATGGTCATGAAAAATTCTTAAAATTTCATATCACACTTATAATTCATAAATATTGATATCAACAAAAGTACTTTTATTATGAAATTTATCTTCTACCTAATTGAATTTTACAAGCAACACAGAGGTGAAGGAAGAAACAAAGAGTGAACTGCATTCATGGCTTGCACCTCCTAGTGAGATATGTATAGCAGTGCTTGTAGTTCTATTATTAAAATGATCACCTCGTGTTCTTCAAATTTACTCAAATTAAGCATTTGATATCGCACAAAAATTAAGAAATCCACCGGTTGGATGCTATTTGAAGAGTGCCAGAAAATTCTATTAATGTGCGAATGGCCTTTCCAGATGCCAGATAAATACAACAAAGACAAATGCCAACCATGGCCAAAAGATAGTGACTGGGTACTGGGTAAGCCAAGCTTCCCCTCGTTCAAACATTGCCTATCTTCCTTTCTTCAGCGATATCCTTATTCTATTCAAGATTGCTGCCTGCAACAACATAAAAAGAATCAAGAAATCACTGCAAATGTTCTTCAATTCTAAAAAGGATGGTCTAGTATGAATTGATTCTCTAGTCACATTATTTTTTTTTTTAACATTTTGGATGATTTAGGTAATCAAATTTTATGATCTATCAAATGATGAGTTCTATTTTTCTTGATAGATCTAGTGATCCCCCAAAAATAAAAACTCATTGATTATGGAGTTTGATCCCTGTGTGAACTTTTTTCCCCCTATTTTACATGAAACTCCATGATCTACAATTTATTCTCTTTTTCTTATTCTTACTCTTACTCTTACTTTTACTTTCTGATCATAGCTTTCTGATATTCTTATTCTTACTCTTACTCTTACTTTTACTTTCTGATCATAGCTTTCTGATCATAGATTGTTAAAAAACTTTATAAAATAAAATTCAAAAACAATTCTCACTAGAACTGTAAAAATTATAGGTCTACGGTCATGCATTTCTTGTTAAGTATTACTAATGTCAATGGCAACAGGGAAGGGTGGTCACCACCACTATAATTTACATTCATAATAATTTCATAAGCAGTAAGATATGCTACTATGGCATCATAGATGAAAATTTGATTTGCACACAAGCCTTGAATCCCAATTACTAATTAATTTTAGAATGGGCAGGATCGAACTCGATAAGCCTGCTCAATATAATGGTACTGATGGAACAAAACCTACACATTGATGACTTGGAGTTAAGCAGGTGAGAGAATATTGATTTCTGTAGGTGAAGAAGCTCACACAAACCTCAATTGCAAACAGCATAATCTGTATCCAAAACAGGCAGGGCAGGCGTATAACACAATTTTGACCCATGTCTTGTGACATATACAGGGACTACTGTGACGGCTGTTCAAATTGATATTACTGCAACTAGCCTTCCCTACTTCCAAATTTATTGTGGGTACAAAGCTACTCCACTGGTGGCCGAATTTGTTGGTCTACGGTTAAAATTGAAACTCAAAGTGGGTATGTAATTTTCTGGTCTAACTATATCATTTGTTTTCATAATTGCAAGAAAGAAGAAAAAAACAGAGGAACAGAGTACATACAAATAATGCAGAAGTCCTTTTCATTCTAATCAAGATCCCTTTTTTCCCGAGGGTGGGACTCGGACTGGAATAAGAAAGTGAGCAAGGTTTTGCGAGCAATTCCTCAGTAGTGGGAGGCCAATGGTGGATGATGCAGAGGGGAGGAGGAGGAGGAGGAGGAGGGGTAGAGGAATAGGAAAGGGAAGAAGACCTGCGAATGGAAGTGGAGTGTACTTGGAGAGGCTGAAGTCTGGGAGGCAGATGGAGTGACTTGGAGTGGGTGAGGGTCTGGTTGCGAGGAGGCTGAATGGGTTTCCCTGGAATTTCTTCCCACTTGAAGGGAATTGCTATGGAGTGTGGGGGTATTAATGGTGGAGTCTTCATCCCCTGCGCCTCTGCGTCTGCGTCTGCTTCCACTTCCCATGGATTCGACAAAACAGACAGCCTCGGAGTACAACTCTCTTCCTCCTTCATCGTCTTTCTTCCTTCCCTCTTCACCACTCCATTACTGTAAGCTGTTCGGCTTTGAACGAACGGCGCTGGGTTCACGGGAAATAATAGTAGCTTGAAACTTGTGGGTAGGCTCCTCTATTCTTGGATACTTACGCCGTGTCACGCGATCGGTCACGCTTGACTTAAAACTAGCATTGTCTTCCTTCTGCTCCCTCCACGGACATCAACTTCATATTTATAACTCATACTCGGATGACTGCTGGCTTTCATCCGGGTAAAATAGATGACGGGTTGCTTTCATTACGTTTGACAAAAAAAGGGTAAAAAACTAAATAAATGTTTGGGAATTTTTTTTATTATTAGGAAATCACATTTTGATGTGCAATGAATGTATAATTATTATTATTTTTTCTTATATTAGTGTGGTATATGAGGTCAATTAGTAGGTCATTTAATAAATGATGTTGTTTGTGCAACAATAGTTTTAAAAATGATAACTTCAAATAAGTTATACATCTACTTAGATTCAAATAGCGTTTCTTATGTTTGCAATAGGAAGAGAGGGAGAGGGAGAGGGATATGGAGAGAAGGAGAGGGAGATATATAGAGAGAAATGAGAGGGATAAATAAAAACGGAAGAGAGAAATATATACAGAGGGAGATAATGAGGGAGATATAGAAAGATAAAGATAAAGATATGAAGTGATATATAAAGAGAGTTAGAGAGAGGGAGAGATATAGCGGTAGATGTAATACCCTAAAATTGGTCGCCTAAACCATGGGCCCCTATTTTCGACAATATCACCAAGGTCCTAACCAAAGGCAATTAAATCAACTTTGAGCACACAATTAATTAGTTCTTCAATCATCAAATATCACATGGCAAGTGAATTATTCAATATTAATTAAATATTTAATTAATTAATTGAATCATTCCAAGAAAATCATTTTGATCAATTATCCTATTTAATTTATTAAATAACCTAGCATATTAAATTCATGTAGAGAGATATTGGGCACTCTGCAACTAGGGCACGAAACCCCGTGGTGCCGTTGGTTGCAGTACGCTACCGCGTGCGAGGGCTCCCTGGCCTTGCTGGGAAGCCCTCGATTCATTTATTACCCCTCCTGCAATAAATGGAGCCGAATAAAGATGGCCCCAATAATCCTAAACAACCCATTCTTCCCTCTGCGAATGCTCGAGAGCTGCGGAGAACCTTCAGCCAGGCGGTGGAGGATAAGCGGTTTTCATTCCCCAAAGATGCAAAGTTTGAAGCCGCTCTCCACCATGAAGATGAAACCAATCTCACAGCAGCACAAGGTGAGGTCCACTCTTCCAAACGCATCACCGTTAAACCTAACGACTCTATGCTCTCTGCCATTTCTTCTGAGATTTCTAGACTTAGGGATTCAACAATTTTTTGTTGTTGCCTTTGATGTAAATAACTTACCATCTCGACAATATATGAATAAATGGTTGCAAGATGTGTGGGTCAATAAACTAGGGTTTCAATTTTCGTTTTGTAGAATGATTCAAAAGGGTTTGTTTTTACTTTTCTTTGATAATAAGGAAAGCCAAAGCAAAATTGTAAATAAACAGTTTTGGTCAATAGGAAATTCATCTTTTAGGGCGGTTCGTTGGGACCCCGAAGATTGTAACGATGAAATTCTTGCCCTTTCCTGCCCAAAATGGATAACCATTAAGAATGTTCCAGCTTTCCTCTGTACCTGTGTTGACAAAATTGCGGAACCCTTGGGGAAAATTGTAAAAATCGACTCTTCTCCCTCGGTACTCCCTCATCTCGATGCTAGACTGCTTATTGCCTTGAAACCAGGTATGGTTTACCCTGCAGAAATTGTTATTCGACTCAACAATAAAACTTACTATTGTTCAATTGAGTATATGGGTGGAATAGATGCTTAGTGGTCATTTTAGAAGTAAATGTCCCTTATTATCAAACAAATCTTCAAGGTCTAAAACTCGGGCCTCCGGACCCCCTATAGCTAAAGCCACGCCCTCTGTACCTGCCCCCTTGTCTCCCCTTCATGTCCCTTCCTCACCCCCCCCACCTGCTTCTTCTCCCTCCCCCTCGCTGTTCCCCCACAACCCTCCCCCTTCCTCTTCAACCCCCTCGATGGCTAACTCCATCCTAGACTACAACAATGCTATCAAGGAGGCCCTCGCCGCTGCTTAGCCACCCCCCTTTACTCCCTCTGAAACAATTGTTACTCCTGCTCATCTCTCAAACCTGAGGACCCTTAATGTACAACAACTAGTGATGGAAAAACTAAGAAAAGCAGTGGAAGCTAGGAAAATTCTTGAACAGATGCTCTTCAAGCAGAAATTGGAAATTGAATCTCTCAGTGTCAGCTACCTGACCTTGAGGACATTGATAGGGGTGTTCCAGATATGATAGACACCATTAGCAGGGCCTTGGTCCAGGACCCTGAACTATCCACTTGCAAGGAACTTAATGGACTCAATACTGAGGAATCCCCTACCCTGCAAGGGGAAAGGGGAAGACCTACTTTGGAGGAGGTACCATCAACCCCTCTAGATGATCTTGATACTTTAGAGGCCGCTAGGGGAGACCCTGCTAGTGTTGTCTCCTATACTGCTAGCACCCCTATTAGTGCCCTGAAGGCAGAGTCAACTACCACTCAAGGTGTGGAGCCCAACATAGACCCCTTCACTCCTGTGGATACCAACTTTGAACAAGGATTGACAGTCCCTCAAGATGGATTTACTATGGTTAAACACGAGAAAGCTAGGAGGAAGAGATCTCCTAAGAACAACAAGGAGAATGATAACAAGAAGGAATCTGTAGGCCCTGAACAAATCTCCGAGGCAAGGAAAAAGAGAGGTAGACCCTCCTCTTCTATTGCATTTGATGCTAACAATATAGCAAACAAAGAGGATTGGCCCAAGTGTTTTGAGGGATTTAAATCTCAAACTGACCCTCCCCAACCAGGTGTATCATGTTGAAAATTATATCTTGGAACATCAGAGGCCTAGAGGCCCCTGATCGGAAATACATCATAAAGAGATTTCTTAATGCACACAAGAACATGGATTGCCTCCTCTTGCAGGAGCTAAAAGTAGTGGGTTTCACCCTGCAAATCGGTCTCAAATGTATCTAGAGGGAGGCTGCCTCCTTTTACACTAACCATACCAAAGGAAAAGGTGGCTCAGCCATACTCCTTAGTCCTAAATGGGCCAACAAAGTGGTTAACTGGGGACAATCCCCCTGTGCTAGAGCTATATGGGTCTCTATTCAAATGGAGAACCAGAGGTTTGGAATTTGCTCTATCTATGCCCTGAATGACTACAGAGAAAGAGGAGAACTATAGAACTGGCTAACAATGCTAGAGGATATCCCTTGGATTATTGGGGGAGACTTCAATATGGTGGAATCTCCTAGTGATAAAAAGGGGGCAACAAATTTGAATGGAAGGGAATGGAAAGGCTTCAATGGGATAGAATGATCAACAAATTGAATCTCTTTGACCCTATTGCTGGAAGGAAAGACAATTTGAACACCATATGGTACACCTGGTGCAACTATCAATAGTTGAATAAAAGGATCTACTGTAGGCTGGACAAGCTCTACCTCGATAAATCCCACTTTATGATAGACAAAGGCTCTAATGGTGGTCACTATTTTGTCTCCCCATTTACCCTCTCTGATCACCACCCGATAATAATGGGAATTGACCTCTCCACAACAACCCCTCCTCCTCCTCAAGAGCTCCTTCATTCATCCTCAACACTAGACTCCTAGAAGATGAGGACTTTCGCTCTGCCCTAGCCTTTATCAGATTGTTTAACAAAAAGGATAGGAACCAACTCTCTGGTACAGATACATGGAATTTAAACATAAAAACTGTGACCATCCTTTGTCAAATAGTGGGCAAAAAGAAGGCCAAGGATGCCAGGAGGGTAGAAATACTACTCCAGGAGGATCTATGTAATGCAAAAATGAATCTTCAGAACTCTTCGAATGATGAAAACCTCACTTACACTCTGATGACAATCAAAGATCACCTCAGAAAGTTTCAGAACCAGAAAATTAAAGGGCTAAAAACCAGGTCCAAACTAAATTGGTTGGATTCGGGGGACAAGGGCTCCAAATTATTCTTCCATATGCTCAAACTTAAGGAAGCTAAGGAGAACATCAATGCTATATGGGACAATAACACTCAAATCAAAGACTCCCAAGAGATCCTACAATACTTCTCCCTCTATTATCAGAAGCTTTTTACCTCAGAAGAGGTAAATGAAGACCACATACATGCTAGAGAGCTCATTAAGCAATTGACCCCACCCAAGCTTAATGAGGAGGGCTTTGAGGTTGTGGGGCGCTCTATCTCAAGAGAGGAAATATCCATGGCTATCTCCTCTATGGGTAATGACAGATCCCCTAGACCAGATGGATTCCCAGTGGAGTTCTATAAGAAAAAAATTAAATGGATTGTAGACGACCTCCATGTCCTATATTTGGAGGCTATATCCAAAGGAACCCTAGGCAAAGAGATCAACCAAGGGCTTATCAAGCTCATTCCCAAGGAAGGAGACAAGACTTTGGTTAAGAAATGGAGGCCTATCACGCTACTAAATGTATCTTATAAAATATTGGCCAAAGTAGTAGCAAACAGGTTAATCAGAATACTGCCAAAGATTATCAGTCCTACCCAAATGGGATTTGTTAAAGGCAGGTTCATCCTTGAGAACTTGGTGACCTGTTGGGAGTCTCTTGAATAGGCTAAGGTCTCCAATCAGAATGGGGCTATGCTACTAATAGACTTTGAGAAGGCATATGATAGGATAGAGTGGGGATTCATAATTCAGATGCTAGCTAGTCTGGGATTCCCGAACTCCTTCTGCAAGATTGTCCAAACACTACTTAGTGATGCCAATGCAGTTGTGGAAGTAAACAGATTAAAATTTGACAACATCACTCTCTCCAGATCAATTAGAAAGGGGTGTCCTCTTGCCCCAGCCCTATTTTTCCTGGCTGCGGATGCTATGCACTACATACTAAAGGAATTCAACTTATCCCCTAGGGTTAAAGGAATTGCACTCCCTAACAAAGAAGAAGTAATTAATATACAGTTTGCAGATGACACAACTATCCTCTTCTCCTTAGAGGAGGATAATTTATCACATCTTCTTCACAGTATTGGGATCTTCTGCAAAGCATCAGGTAGTAGAATTGCCCTTCACAAATCTACCCTGTTAGGTTGGACTGATGCCCCTCCTATCTGGTTGTCTAAGTTTGATCTAAAGTGGGGAGGCCCAGATACCATCATTAGATACTCGGGAATCCCTTTCTCTGTCTCCCCAAACTTGAAAGAAATGTGGGAATGGTTCAGAAATAAGGTTGATAAGAAACTCACTAAATGGAACCAGAACTTCCTATCCTTAGCAGGTCGTTTTCAGGTTTGTCAAAAACTACTATCTTCATATAACATATACTGCTCCTCAGCTTGGTTATTCAACAATTATCAGTTCAACTACATTCAAAAATAAATCAGGAACTTCCTCTGGTCAGATGGAAAAGGCAAAAAGAAGCAACACACTGTTAAATAGGATTGGTGTATCAGATCTAAGATTCAGGGAGGTATGGGCCTCAAAGATCTCAAACTTCAAGGAACTGCCCTGGTTGCCAAATGGATTTGTAAAGCCATTGATGGCAACGAACCCTAGAAAGTGCTTGGGTTAGTGCAGGATCAAGGGGGGCCAAAAAGTGGCGATGTGAAAAAATAGCCTTCCTCGCCTAAAAACGCGAAAATCCGTGTTGACTTTTTGCTTGGCCTGGGTGTCAGTACACCTTGACCTGGTAATTACCTATGCAAATTGGATATCGGATAAAATCAGATATTGGATTTTATCCGATATCCGATTTTTATTTGTAATTTTAATTTAAAAAATATATTATATGTTACGTATTATATGTTACATATTATATAATATAATATAATATAATATAATATAATATTATATTATATAATATAATATTATATTATATAATATAATATTATATTATATTATATATTATATAATATTGTATTATATAATATAATATAATATAATATAATATAATATAATATAATATTATATTATATATAATATAATATAATATAATATAATATTATATTATATATAATATAATATAATATAATATAATATAATATAATACGTATTATATAATACAATATTATATTATATTATCAATAATATAATATAATATAATACAATTATATTATCAATAATATATAACATAATATTATATTATATTATATATTATATAATATTGTATTATATTATATATTATAATATAATATAATATTATATTATAATATAATATAATATTATATTATATATTATAATATAATATAATATTATATTATATATTATAATATAATATAATATTATATTATATATTATAATATAATATAATATTATATTATATATTATAATATAATATAATATAATATAATATTATATTATATTATAATATAATATAATATAATATTATATTATATAAAATATAATATAATATTATATATAATATAATATTATATATAATATAATATTATATATAATATAATATAATATAATATAATATAATACAATATAATATAATATAATATTATATTATATTATATATTATAATATATATAATATAATACAATACGTATTATATTATATAATAATATATTATTATATTATATATGTTATTTAAAAATAATTTAAGTGTTGAAATCGGATATCCGATTTTCTGAGACTTTTATATTTCGACAGTGACAGTCCCATGAGTCATTTTTAACTCACGGGTCGCGCGAATTCGTCAAAATCCAATATCCGCTCCATCCGATATCCGGTGTTTTGACAAAAAATTGCTAAAAAATAGATTTAGAGGTAAGAATTTTGTCGTTTTGAATCATTTTCATTCATTTTTTGTATTTTTTGTGAATGTTTATTTGATTTTTCATTGAAAATATGGTTTTTTTTCATGAAAACTAGGTTTTTTAAAAATCAAATACCTAATTGTTTAAATTTGTTAACTAAATTTAATTGTTTACATTCAATTAGGTTAAAAATAGGGGATAACAATGAAAACACTGACCAACCACAACTGCAACAACCAAACCCTCATTTGCCAAACCCCCCCTCAATTCAAGATTTGATTGCACAAAATTTAAACGAATTGAGGGGGATTGCATAAGTATATCGTAGGATCCCTCGTCTAAACCCATTGTTTGATCCTCTCACGTCGATCATAAAAAGTATGGAAACCATGACTGAGGAGCACGATGCCGCCCTTTTGTGGTGAGATTCTATGAAGGACAAATATGTAGATGGCTTGTCATATAAGGATATCAAGGATCTTGAGATATCCAAAGCCGAAATAGCCTCATTGTTTGTCAATCCCCGTACTGGTCAGCCCGTAGATCCCCAAAAAACAAAACTTTCTATCAAATGGTGCACAAATGATGGGATTGTGAAAAACTTTTGGGATCGTTGGTGGATGGTTTTCGACAAACCACCCAACAACAATCTTGATATCCCCTTCTATTTCATAAAAAAATTGTATGCTGAGTTTGTTTTACATAAACATGTGAACTACTTTAACATCCAACCTTTCCAGGGTGTAGGTTTAGGTATGCCCCAAAATAGACCTGGGGCAGTCAGAGTAGTCTAGGGCCCATATGTCCCCCCTCCTCCTGTTGATCCCCCACCTGCAGTTCAACATCCTGATATCATTTGTGAGGCGGCTTCACGGACCATATTGGCTATTCACTCTTTGAGTAGCCTTTTGGTTTCTCAGGCCGCGTCAGTAGCTCAGCCTACTCTTGATGGTAGCGGTGCATCCGGTGCCGGTGACACATCATCCTTGGCTCCACACATATGCGTGCCCCATAGTTGTGTCATGTGTGGGCACGTATGCTTGGGTCCAGTTGGACAACCCGTTGATCCTGCTGTGGACAGTGCAGATTACGAGGTGCATGAGATGCATGATGCACCAGAGGTTATTACACAGACTGGAGGATACCTTGGGGAGTCCTCACATGCTAGAGGCAAGGAGGCACCGTCATCATACATTGATGATGTATTGGTAAGATTTGTGTTTTCACAGTTCATGTTATATTTTAATTAAATATTTATAAATTAGATAATATTAAGTACTAATTTTTATTTACAGGTCTATTTAACAGTTGATGACCGCAGATGAGTTGAGATGGATTCAGGAGGGCACCTTGTCGGCCATTTCATTTGGCCTCGATAGCTTGATGGTACATATATTATTGCACCTAGTCGTTTGTATTTTATTGTACATACATGCTCATCATTTATATTTGTATTAATTAGATTATGTAGTAACTTGCATGTATATCTTATTTTACTCTTGTAGGGGACAAGTAACATGAGTGCGGTGTAGTGTGATCTAGGATCTGGTAGTGCAATTGGAGACAAGGGAAAGGTAATTGAATGCAAATATGATTGAATGAATAGTTTAAATAACTTATAGTGATTATACATGTCTAGACATAGATTGATAGTTTCATATACTTCTTGTGTATATATACAAAGAACTCTTGGCTTCACATCCTTGATGACTACACCCATTATACCTGAAGAAGAAGAAGAGATGCCTCGAGTAGATGTGTGTTTATTTTATTATTTGATTAGTAGATATAATTTGTTATTATCAGTGACAATTATATGCTAACTTGTATCAATCTCATGTTTCTGAACATATGTAGGTTGTGTATCAAAATATTCAAAACATACCTCCTCTACCAAAGACATACATCAAGAGTCCTGCAAAGCTGAAGAGAAAACGTGGAGATGAGGTAAACATGAATAGTTCAATTAAATAGTTCATTTTTATGTTAACTTTTTGAAAGTGAATTATATAATATAACTAATATTAATCGTGGTTTGTTTTTCTTGTGCAGGATCCTTCAAAGCCGAGAAGTGTGGGGAAGAGGATCGATTTTGATGATCCATCAACAACTTAGGATGTTATAGATAGTTTTGGGATGCTTAAATGTCTAGTTGGCATGTATATTTTGTATATGGACATACATTCACGTATTTAGACATACATTTTGTTTCAGTTGGCGTTTATGCCATATTTGTGTATGGACATACATTTGTAATCATTCGACATTTTTATATATACAGAAGTTGATATTCGATCATATAAATTGTTGCTCATCTGTGTGTGGTGTTATCATGGAAATCTTTAATCTTCATTCCAATAATTAAAAATGGTTAATAATGGCTATTTAATGAACAATACAATTCATTTCATTTCATCATAAGTGTTGTTTTTATAATGAACAATATAGTTCATTTAATGAACAATATAATTCATTTAATGAACAATACAATACAATTTATTTAATGAACAATACAATTCATTTAATGAACAATACCCTACGCATGCTCCTATTTTGCCCCCCCACTCGATCGAATGCTCGGGGTCATACCCTACCGACGTCGTCCCTTGAGTGCCCTAAATGCTCAAAATTGTCAAACTTTGACGGGCCCTAACTCAGAATCCGTGGCACTTATGAATGATCCGTTTGAACCTACGGGGCCACAAGAGGGGTCCCTAAAAAAGCCTATCTCAGTATTTCAAGTTGCTCTATGGTTTTAGTAGGGCAGCAATTTTTCGGTTGGCGAAAAAATCGTCAGTCTCACTCAATGGAATGTTGTCGCATGGTCGATTTCTCGTTCAGCTCGTCGCGATGATGAACTATCGGCTCTGACATGTCCAGTTAGGCATTATTACCCTATGCATGCTCTTATTTCCCCCCCCCACTCGATCGAACGCTCAGGGTCATACCCTACCGACGTCGTCCCTTGAGCGCCTTAAGTGCTCAAAATTGTCAAACTTTGACGGGCCCTAACTCGGAATCCGTGGCACCTGCGAACAATTAATTTAAACCTATGGGGCCACGAGAGGGGTCCATACAAAATCCTATCTCGGTATTTCAATTTTCCCTACGGTTTTATTAGGGCAGCAATTTTTTCGGTTGGCGAAAAAATCGTCAGTCTCACTCAATGGAATGTTGTCGCATGGTCGATTTCTCATTCAACTCATCGGGATGACGAACTGTCGGCTCTGACATGTCCAGTTAGGCATTATTACCCTACACATGCTCCTATTTTGCCCCCCCACTCGATCGAACACTTGGGGTCATACCCTACTGACATCGTCCCTTGAGCGCCCTAAGTGCTCAAAATTATCAAACTTTGATGGGCCCTAACTCAGAATCTGTGGCACCTGTGAACGATCCGTTTGAACCTACGGGGCCATGAGAGAGGTCCCTACAAAATCCTATCTCGATTTTTCAAGTTTCCCTATGGTTTTATTAGGGCAGCAATTTTTCAGTTGGCAAAAAAATTGTCAGTCTCACTCAATGGAATGTTCTTGCGTGGCCGATTTGTAATTCTGCTCGTCGCGATGATGAACCGTTAGCTCTGACATGTCCAGTTAGGCATTATTACCCTACGCATGCTCCTGTTTTGCCCCCCCACTCGATCGAACGCTCGGGGTCATACCCTATTGACGTCGTCCCTTGAGTGCCCTAAGTGCTCAAAATTGTCAAACTTTGACGGGCCCTAACTCAGAATCCGTGGCACCTGCGAATGATCCATTTGAACCTACGGGGCCACGAGAGAGGTCCCTACAAAAGCCTATCTTGGTTTTTCAAGTTGCACTATGGTTTTATTAGGGCAACAATTTTTCAGTTGGCGAAAAAATCGTCAGTCTCACTCAATGGAATGTTGTCGCGTGGCCGATTTCTCGTTCTGCTCATCGCGATGATGAACCGTCGGCTCTGACATATATAGTTAGGCATTATTACCCTACGCATGCTCCTATTTTGCCCCCCCACTCGATCAAACGCTCGGGGTCATACCCTACCGACGTCGTCCCTTGAGCGCCCTAAGTGCTCAAAATTGTCAAACTTTGACGGGCCCTAACTCAGAATCTGTGGCACCTACGAATGATCTGTTTGAACCTACAGGGCCACGAGAGAGGTCCCTACAAAATCCTATCTCGGTTTTTCAAGTTGCCCTACGGTTTTATTAGGGCAGCAATTTTTCAGTTGGCGAAAAAATCGTTAGTCTCACTCAATGGAATGTTGTCGCGTGGCCGATTTCTCATTCTGCTCGTCGCAATGATGAACCGTCGGCTCTGACATGTCCAGTTAGGCATTATTACCCTACGCATGCTCCTGTTTTGCCCTCCCACTCGATCGAACGATCGGGGTCATACCCTATGCATGTGACATCCATGAGAGAAAAGCTTCATATGAGAGAAAAGATTCATTTTATCTCAATACAGTTGTACCTATTTCATTATTAGAAAAAATAAATATACAAAGATCTGTTATTAGTATCCTCTATATTATGGATTTGAATTGATGTTCTCAATTAGTTATTATCTGTTCAACTTTTCTTCATTTGGCACAACCATGTGGTGGTTATCATATTAGGACAACCATCCATGACTTTCAAAGTAATTGATATTTATTCCTACACCTCACACTCACAAGATTAATAATGAAATGACATTTATGATTCATCAAATGCTGACAAAGTCTAATCAAATTTCAACTTCAAGATGCATACAACATATCATATTCAACTTCAAGATGCATACAACTTACCATATTCAAGCTCATGCCAACCACCACTTGGATATTGTTATATGTCGATTAAAGTACAATATATGTTATAAAACCATATAGTCTTACAAAAAATCCATCATAGACCATCTATGTCGATTAAAGTACAATTCATTTGTAATAGGGGCACACTCACAATGTGAAGTTACAAAGCCTTGTGGGAAGCATCAAATTAGAAATTTACTAATATGACTCATACTACTGTCAAAAGCATCAAATATGCTACTGCTAGAGAACACCATGCTCCATTGTGGAGAGAATATTAGGTGCATTTGATGTCAGCATCTGAAAATGAAACAATGTTATTCAATTGCCAAAATCTAACTAACTTTATTTTATAAACCATTAATGAATAAAAATAGACAAGGTTACCTGAGTGAAAGTTCGATGACCACCTTGACTAGTAGGTGTTGATTTTGAAGGCCCAACATTAACAAATGTCAAATGTCAAATGTTTGATTCAATAGACCACCTTGACCATCAATGTCAAATGTTTGATTCAATAGATCATCTGTCATGACAATTTGATCCACTGCAGATGTGTCCTGGCCACATGCATTTGAATCATCTTCATGATAATAAACACAACAAGACCCACAATTTAATCTCATTAATGCACAAAGGAATATGTACCATCACCAAGAGAGGGTCTTGTCAACGACGAATGATCTAGCATGAACCTGTATTTATAAGAATTGTTAGTCTACACATCTTCTCTCCATCTTCTTGTTCATACAAATCTTCAATTTGTTTAGCAATGGTCTCATCTTTATCATCTTTAACAATTGAACAAAGAGTTGGCATTGCTCGGTCAATGTCTTATTGCTAAAATTTTGGTTGAAAGTTGTTTAGCCCACAACCGAACGGTTCTTGTCGACCTCTTGCCTTCAAGATTCGCAATAATGTTCTCATCGATTTCAAATAACCATTTTGGGGTTCTTGAAGGTCTTGGATTTGGAATTTGTCTTTCATCCATGAGAGGATCTTCATTTCTAAAGTAATTAGGTGTTACATATGGTTCACTTGGTTGAGCAATTCCACCTTCAACGTTAAAGTTTTCCACATTTTCACCTCCTATGTCAAAATTTTCCACATGTTGAGCATTTTCATTATCACTTTCAACATTTTCAAAATTTTCAATATTTTCACTTTCAAAATCTACATTTTCATTTTCAATAACTTGTGGCACATTTTCAAATTCAATTTCCTCTTCAGTTGAAGTAACATTAGTAATATTTAACATACCTTGTCTTCTCCTCCTATGACATTCTCTATCTCTTTCTCTATACACTGCAATGTGGTCATTTGAAAGTTTTCTTTTGCGTTTAGACTTCCAACGACTAATACTCCCCATTTCCCTCCACACATGTGCCTTCGTGATTGACAATGTAAGTTTTCACTTTAAGAATCTCCCAAAAGCACAAATTTGTCTCTAGCTGTCTGAAAACCCGTGATCCTCGACAGAAAATAGAATATGTAGACTATGGGCCGTTGGAATCTACAGAATGGCCCACAAACCCTTTTTTTCTCGATTTTTTGTACAAAAATCAGATATCGGATTTTATCCGATATCCGATTTTAGTACAAAATTTTTGGTCCCCAAAAAAAATTCCCGTTGCCGCCATTTATTTGTAATCTGCCACATTGTAGAAATCCGATATCCGATTAAATCGGATATCAGAGTTTAGTAGTCATAGAGAGAGAGAGAGAGAGAGAGAGAGAGAGAGAGAGAGAGAGAGAGAGAGAGAGAGAGAGAGAGAGAGAGAGAGAGAGAGAGAGAGAGAGAGAGGATGGGGTCCTATGGTGTTGTTAGGGGTCATATGGTGTCTTGGGACACCATAGGACCCCTTAAGACACAATATGACCCCTAACGACATGATTTGGTGTCTTAAGGGGTCCTATGGTGTCATTAGGGGTCATATGGTGTCTTCAAACACCATAGGACCATACCATCCTTAAGTCTGCACTTGCTCCCATCCTTCCTTCTCCTTACCCCTCCTCCCCCTCCCCTTTAGCCTCCCTCTACTGGATAGATGGGTCTCCCCTTTTTCTAACCAAGGCCAAAATGATCTAATCTGCCCTTTCTGACTTTGTGGATATCCTTGACCATCTTAACTGCACTTGGAACCTTTCTTGGGACTCCAAACAATGGCATTCTTCCCTCTCGAGATTCTGGTCTAATCTGACTGAACCAAAGAAGAAATTTTTTGCCTGGAGACTCCTGCTTCATAAACTACCACTTAAGGACAACAAAGGAGACCCCTTACTATGTAAACTTTGTCGTATCCTTGAATCTGTTTACCACATTTTTTTGGTTGTCCTTTTGCCAAAGAAGTCTGGCATCTGTTTGGTATCTCACTTAATAGAAATTGTTTTACTATTGAAGAGATGGTATTTGGTTATATTAGAGGTGGCAGGAAACATACTAATCTTTTCTGGTCTGTTCTCTATTTGGAAATTATGTGGATCATTTGGAAATTTAGGAATGATGATGTGTTTAATGGAAAGAGTAGGAACCTCACTGAGTCTCTTAGGAGACTCATCCGCTACCTTGTTTCTATGTAGGTCACAGTGGTACTAAGACTAGAGGAAGACAAATTTGATAGGTGGCTAAAGAATGGGTTTAATCTAGTTTTCATAAGAGAGCTCTCACATGGCTTCACTTGGGATCGCATGGGAAGCAATAGGACTCATTTTGAACTAGGGCTAATGAGGTTCATGCAAGAGATGGAGGTGCGACAACAGAGGGAAGACTTCATCGAGCTGGAGCTAGAAGGACTACCCTCCCACCCCTACAGAGATCAGTTTGCCGAAGGAAATGTGCTGGTCTAGTGTGAGGGAGAGCTAGGCTGGACTGTATGGCTCCCCCTAGTGGGAGACAACAATGACCCTGTTTCCTCCTTTGTGTTCAGTTAGCCGTATACCCCGTGATGCTTTTTGACATGTCTATCATTTTGTGTAATTTTGTAATTCAACTCCTATGTAAATGATCGTATATCATGACTCGAGTTCTTGCCTGATTATGTTTTAACTCTTTAGTTGTCTACAAGGTATCTAGCCCACACTCTCAAATTTTGTAACTACTGTTTATATGATGCTTAATACAAAAAATATCCTAGCATATTTAATTAATTAATAAATTTTCCATTTAATCATAAAAAAAGAATTAATTTATCATAAAAGAGGAATAAATCACAAAGCAAGAGTTAAATTGAAAATAAAATAAAAGAATTGAATTGAGAGAGAAATCAAACTTGAGATATTATTTCTTTCTTCTAAATTGAGAACTTGAAATCAGATAGGCAATTAAATGAATTTAATCATTCTCTAAAATTGGAACTCAAAGCTTTTGAGAAAAAAAGTTCAGTTGCATTGAAAAGACTATTTTCTTGAATAAATCAAAGAATTACCTATTTTTATCTCAAGTGCATGGAATTAATTGAATTATATCTCTAATGCAAACTCAAACTTCTTTTCTGAATGCATTTCAATTAAACTATAATTGGAATCTATCTCAAGGTTAACTGAATCTGATTTCTCAATTATTTCAATTATCCTAAATTGTGCTTTTTCTTGATCTCTCTTGTGATTCTCTATAAATTCAGCCTTCATCTCTCATTCAAACCACCTTGGAGATTTATTGTTATTATACAGTTTTTGCTTTGGAGTCATTGAAGATTTTGTGCTTTCTTTTTGAGATTATTACATCTTAGTTTAATTTCTTTTTGCATATTTTCATGATTTCTTGAATTCATATAGCTTACTATTCATCCATCTAGCATAATATTGTATCCATTTAGCTTAATCTCATGCTCATATAGATTAAATCATTCATCTTGGTGTAGTCTAGTCATTGGTATTGCTTATACAAATATGTGAGCAATCTTATAGGCAATTAGTCGATTTGTTATGGTTTTCATATTCATGCTTATATTTGTCTAACCATACATGTAATGACTTAATTGAAGTGTTGTGTCTTGCAGTTTACATACTTATTCCACTTTTTCACACACACAGTAGAAAGAGATGGAGAGATAATAAGATAAAGATAGAGGGAGATGTTGAAGACAAAATATGAAGAAATACAGATAGAGGCAAAGAAACATAGATATAGAAGTCTACGAAGAGGGAGGGAGAGAGAGGGAGACATGTCTAGAGATAAAGGAGTGAGAAAGATAGAAGTAGAGATGAAGACAAAGTGAAATAGAAAAAGGGAGACAAATAAAGAGGTAGAGATAGAGAGACATATAAGAGGACAGGGTGTTAAATTTTTATGATCAGATTAGATAGACAGTAAATCAAACATAAATGCACAAAATATATCTTGGGAAAACCTTCCTCTAGAAGGTAAAAAACCCAACAGTGAATGTCTCTGATTATATTTATCAAATAAGGATATGATTTTACAAGGTTGCTTCACTTCTTGAAGCTATATGAATAAGTCAATCACTCTAGACTACTGTGATATAATCCGAACTCCTGTAGGATTCTCAGACTGCATAAGGATGAATGATGATCTTTGATCTGACTTGAATGTATTACGTAATCTACAGATGAAGGAGGTCGATCTGCTATAGGATGAATCAGATCCACTAAAGAATGTATTTGGTTTGCCAATTCGATATGCTTCAATCTGCTTATAGTATATGATCTACTAATTGTGTATGTTAAAATTGTCATGTTGGAATGTGAGGCAGATCAAACTATATATCAATATCAAACAACACGACTTCTTCAAAGTCGACTCTTCCCAAACATCACATCTTTCCTAAATGCTTAACCACCACATCTCTTCATTAAGGCGAGTTCAGTATTAGTTATATATATTAATAAATGACTTTATTAATCTGCCAGTATAAATCAAATGTTGGCATTATATAATTTGAACTATGTATTAAATGCGTAAGGCCGATTAGGCCATTCACGCATTTGATGACAAGTCGGCCCTATAGGATCCAAACGATGCTATACAAAAATACTCCCTCTTAGCTGGGAAGGAATCCTCCTTGATATCTAAGTCACGTAGTGACATCCACCATGGCTACTCCCAGAGGGTGAATAAGCACAAATGCCAAATCATGAAGTCTCTCACATGAAATCCACCATACCTACTCACAGAGGGTGGAACAAGGGATGAAACCTCAAACTTCTCTCACAGAGAAGAATGCACAACAAGGGCTGATACCTCAAACTTCTCTCATAGAGAAGAATGCATAACAAGGGCTAATACCTCTAACTTCTCTCATAGAGAATAATGCTCAACAAGGGCTGATACCTCAAACTTCTCTCATAGAGAAGAATGCATGACAAGGGCTTGCAACTCAAACTTCTCTCACATAGAAGAATGCATTATAATACATATCAAGTAATCACCGATGCCAAGAATCCCTCTCAACAAGGGCTTCATTCTCCACAATTCCAAGCTTGTCTTGAAAATGCACAAATTTCACTTTCGCAAGAGGCTTGGTGAAAATGTTAGTTGTCTGTTCCTCAGTACAAATGTATCTCAACTAAACAACATTCCTTTGTACCATATATTTGATATAGTGGTACTGAATCTCTACATGCTTCATTCTGTCATGAAATATTGGATTGACTGAAAGCTTCACACAGCTTTGGTTATCACAATGTATGGTAGTAGGCTCCAATGATTGTCCAAACAATCCTGCAAGGAGCTTACGAAGCCACACTGCTTCGTGAGTTGCCACACATGCTGCAATGTATTCTACCTCTGCAGTGCTTAGAGCTACTGAAGAATTCTTCCTGCTACACTAGGAAATCATAGCAGATCCCAATCTAAAACAACAACCAGAGGTGCTCTTCCAATCAGTAACACTCCCTGCCCAATCAGAATTAGAACATCCTTCAAGAACCAGGTCCACATTGGAAGAGTATTTCAAACCATATCCAACTGTGCCATGCAAGTATCTCAAGATATGCTTGGCTGCAGCTAGATGTATTTGTCTAGGTTCATTCATGAACTGGCTAAGTGCACTCACTGCATAGCAAATATTTGGTCTAGTGTTAACTAGATACATGAAGGACCCAATCAATTGCCTGTACATAGTAGGGTCCACAAGATCTGAACTAGCTGCAGCTTCCCTCAATTTCTACAAGTTAGTTTCCATTGGCGTGGACATATATTTACAATCTTTCATTCCAAATCTCTTCAAGATATCAAAGGTATATTTTCCTTGACTTAGGATAATCCCATTGGGCCTCTGCCAAACTTGCAACCCTAGAAAGAAGTGCATGAGTCCTAAGTCCTTCATCTCAAATTCGGAAGTCAACTCCTTCTTACATCTATCAATGAGAGGATCTTCTCCGGTAACAAATAGGTCATCAATATAAAGTAATAAGATCAACATATCACCATTGAATACCTTGAAGTAAAGGTTTGGATCAACATAATTCTTGCAGAAACCCAAACCCACTAAGTATTTGTCAATTCTTTCATACCAAGCTTGAGGAGCCTGTTTAAGACCATATAGTGATTTCTTCAATCTACACACATGAGACTCTTTCCCATGAATCACGAACCCCTCAGGTTGCTCGATGTATACTTCTTCTTCAATCACACTATTGAGAAAAGCAGTCTTCACATCCATCTAATGCAACTTCCATCCCTTAGCCGCTGCAATGGCAATACTGGTTCTAATGGAAGTATAGCGAGCAACATGAGCAAATGTTTCTTCATAGTCTATTCCCTCTGATGGTATGATGAAAGAATATGTATCCGGTCAACTACTGAGAGGGGGGGTGAATCAATAGATAGAAAAACTGATACAAACTTCACCAATCTCAAAAATCAATCTCTCAAAGTAAACTTATAACTAACAATGTAATACCTCTGTGTAAAGACGTAAATTAATCTATAAGACATAATCTACTCTTTAATCATAAATAAACTCATAGGTCAATTAAGAAGTCTATTTCATACATAATATAAAACAAGTTTAATAAATTGATAAAACAATCATAGATATTAAAGAGTTAAATAAAATTTTCATATACAATGGAAGGTACAAATTTCTCATTACATATCATTATACCATACTTAGGATTTCTAATTGCCTTAAGTATTATACAAACATAAAGAAAGTGAGATACATCCGTCGATCTCCAATAGTTGTCGCTTCCTTTCAATCCGTCGAATGAAGACGAGAACAAGATTCAGGTGCTTTTTCCGCCCAACCTTGAAGCTTACGCTTCCCCAGAATTCTTGGTCAATCAAGAATACCCGACCCTGCATGAATTGTTTTAACCAAAGAATCTGAAAGACAAGAGGGAATCTGGTGCGTGCCTAGATGATACAAGCATTTTCATTTTTCTAATTCTTTTAAGAAACAAGCATTATCATTCAAGGATATGGTAGAGAGCATAAAATAAAGAATTCCATCTATTTCTATGGATAATTCAATTCATTACTCGGCTGAGTACAGTGCCATGCATAGCAAAAAATAAATAGTTTGTAAAAATCAACTATTCTATCTAAGATTCCATATTCGGCACTCGTCCCGGAAGGTAACTTTCCATACACAAGCCTATCTAGCTTGGTTCTCACAAACAAGAATACATTTCCTTAAAGAATACAATTTTTTGACTAATATATCTATCATCTTTCCTATCACTTTCATAAATTAAACACTATTTCATTACTTTCACCTAATTGAAAACAATCTTTCGTAGAATTACAATTTCGCAATTTGATAAGCAAATATATTTTCATCAAAAATATTTGAATAAGTACAAAGTAAGAAGAAGGTGTAATGCAAGTATGATTCTTTTCATATAAATGAGTTCAATTTGAGTACACATTCTTTAATTGAAAATATTTCCTAACCCAATGACATTATTCACCATTCTTAAACTATATAACTGCATTTCTCAACTATTTCAATATATATTCCACCTAATGATTTCCTTCTATGTCTATTCAAGGAATAAGAAAACAAATTCAATTAAAAAACATGGAATATCATAAATGAAATCTTATGCTACAACCATAGCTTTATTTCACTAACATTTCTTAGTGCAAATTAACCAAAATGAAATAAATATCCTACCTTCTTACGCTTGAGACTGGCTTGGAATGAACTCTTTCGTGCATCCTCTAAATCAGTCTACTTCTTCCTTGGTGGCTCAAAAGTTCTCTCACAGATCTTCTATTCTCCTTCTATCTCTGCTCTAAAATGCTCTCTCTCTAATCTCTCTTCTAACTTAATATATTTCTCTTTGATCCACTTGCTATTTTCGAACTTTTTTTCCCTCTCCTACCTATCGAGCCTATGCCTATATTTATACTATTTCCCTATGATATCTGCTACGTCTAAGGCTCGGTTATTGTTATCAATTTGTAGTCTTTTCTGCATTATCGATAGGTCTAATGCTTTAACTATTCCATCTCTTCCTTTTCCCAATGTGCTACCTGTTTAGCGATCTCTCTAGTCTACACGTCTTGGAGAGGTGGGAGGCCAAGTAATATCTTCTGCAGTGGTCGACCTCAGATAGTGGAGAGATCGTTGGCCTTCTCCTCCATCATCATGGAGTCTGCAGTTTTCTAAATTAACTCCATGGATCATGGACAATCCGCAATTAGTCATCTCCATGGCACTACGTGCCTATTAACTCCTCCCTCGCACAGGTTACAAGCCATTAACTAAGGTTGAGGAGTGGTTTGCTGTATGTGGTGTGATCTGCAGTTACGTGGGCTGATCTGCAGTCACGTGGAGTGATTTTCTTACTTGGTGGGGAGGTCGGCTTTGTCAACTACCACTAGTCAACTAATACCCACCATCGCCACCTTTTGAAACAAACATCCGTCACCTTTTGAATTATAATGTTAATATTAACAATATCATATTAGAATTAAAAACTTTGCATTTTAATTCATTAGAAATTAAATTCTAATATGATTTTCTTATGATAAATAAATCAATAATGTATATATATATATATATTGTAGACACCTAAAAATGATCAACGCTTGCAGAATCATACTTTAACATTTGCGCATTGCCTTATTTTAGGTTTTTGCGTCGCATTAACATTTCTCCTATGATTCGCACTTGGTCTTTATCATTTGCGAGCATCGAGTCCTTCTTCTGCATTCCTAATTTTTTTATCGCTTTTGAATTAGGGTTTTGTCCTCTTATCAATCTTGTCATTTTGAGATTGATTTGTCATCGATCCTCATCCTTGTCAATCTCGTCAATTTTGTGATCGATTTGTCATCAATCCTTGTCCTCTTCAATCATGTCAATTGGCGCATATCAATTTGGTCTCTTTATCAATATTGGTCAATTTGTCAACCAATTTCAATTGTTTATCAATCAAATCATTTATCAATTCAAAATCATGATCGAATCAACATCAAATCAATTTTATATCAAGACCTAATTGTCGTTCTTGCATTTCTAATTTATCTTCTAGGGTTTCATGATTTATTCATTTAACCTTGTTTGTCATTTTCTCTCCATTTTCTCTTTAGGATAAATGATTTATTTATTTATCCTAAGTCTTCTTGTCACAATTAAATGTTTATTTAATTGGCTAATTAATTCCTCCTATTTTTGTAAATTAATTAATGAATGGGAAATTATTAATTAATTTACCTAATTTTCATCAATTTCCTAATTTCCAAGTCATTATTTCTAACCTAATTTTCTAATTTCTCCTAAATTCCTAAATGTCTATTTCTATTTCAAAATCTTGTCATAAATCCTTGCATAGCAATTTGTCATAAATTGTCATAAATCGTCATAAATCCTTGCATAGCAATTTGTCATACACATGTCATAATTTTGCTATTCTTGATTTGAATTTCCATTCGAATCACTTTCATGCTAATTTGATCTTTTCTCCAATTTGTCTATAAATTGGATGAATTTCTTCAATCAAAGATCCCCAATTGATCGCATTTTGAATCCCAACTAATCACTTGGTCGAATCAATCATGCTTCTAGTATTCTTGCGCTATCGTCTTGTCTACTTGCTTTCACATCATGCTTATGCACTAGTAGGTGAGATCCACAAATAAAGCTATTTGAAGGAGAAAGAAGGACAATGGAGCCACATTAAGGAGACATTCAAGTTTGCAATGGTTTGCGTTTGAATTGATGTCTTGTTTTCGTGTCTTTATTGAGTGTTTTTAGGATTCTTGTCACTGCATTTTAGTTTTCGTGATTGAACTAGGCCAAATTCCTACTTGCTTTGATGATCCAGATTCCTATCTACATATATATATCGATTTCATTAAAGTTATTATGAAATTTATACTCACATACAATTACTTAATCGATGAGACCATAATACTCATTTTCCAACGAACAAAACAATAATCAACTTCATACAATTGAAATCATGTCAACATAAAGTTTACATTTTAAATCAGATTTAATAAAAATGTTAAGTCGCTAATTAATTAACCCTAATTTTTCAACTATTAGACATTTTCAAATATGAAATCAATGCAATGACTAATTTTTATTCAAATCATTTCAATTTGAAAATAAGCATCGATGAAGTCACAATTCAAACAATGATGCATTGACGAAGTCATATTTGCACAAACAATTTTTCTATTCTGGTGTGTGAGATTCCCCTAGTCTATCAAAGTCTTAAGCTAAAAACAACTCTACTTGAGTCATGTCCTTGCCTTCATCTTCGTTCACCTGTCCCTGCATCACTTGCACTCAATAATTCATCAGCATTGACGATCCCCAATTAAGATAATACTAGATATCGAATTACATATTGCATGAGTAAAATGCATACATCATTTCCTATTATTTGTATACAACTGCATTATCATCAAAATGAATGCTCATATCTATTTCCATTTCAATTCATAAATAAAAACCTACATTATATCTCTTAATAACACATTATCAAAAATACAGTTCGTGACACTTTGTCAAGATAAAAACTCATAAGATAAACCGGCGGTCTGTTACAACAAATTAACAGTAAACAACTTCTTCATTTCTCAATGCTTCCGGTTATCATGACTGGTGCAGGAGCACTCTTCCAATCTCTTCCTCCTTCTTTGTTTTGTTGGTGTTATGCTTCTTTTGAAGCCTTTGTATATAAAATAAAGAGCCATGTGCTCATGGGTCCTAGCCATGTGCTCATGGGTCCTAGTTGAGGTCTTAGGGTCATAAGTCAAGATTGAGATTTTCTTGAAATTTGAGGGTATGTGTGCCTTTGAGGTGTTTAGGGGTCTTTCCTAGCATGGTGGTGTCCTTAGGTTTTCCCAAAATGGGTCTAGGAGTCAAGAAAAGCAACATTGGGAAAGTTGCTCAAAAGTTGCAAAAGTTGCATGACAACTTTTAAAAGTTGTCAAACAACTTTTCCACCATGAGGACAAAATCTTTAGGTTAGCATGGAAAACCCTAGTATGGGCACATAGAACGAGGAGAGGGTAGTATAAGTATTTACAAACCCTAAATTAAAGGGTTGGATGTCAGACATTGTACGACCCAAGCAAAGTGACCCGACTGAGACTGCAAACTTGTTACCAATCAGTTTGAATGAAGCAACTGAGTGAGTTAATGGATTGATTTGCATGCAAAACTATGTGGAATGTCTTCTATGGTGTAAATAATTTCATTATGGGCAATTAGATTAGGTTTTTATTTGTAGATTGAGTGTGTTTGTAAATAGTTTGTAAATTGCCTGTCCACTATCCAGTTTTGGACTGGTTTGTGTAAATGGATGCATAACTCCATTCCCCATTGTGGAATCATAATGAAACCATGGGGAATGATAGTAGAGACCTTGTACTATAGTTAAATGCAAGAAAGGCCCTTGAAAATGCAAGGAGGCCATACAAAGACCCACTCCTAGGCGAGACCGGATAGTGCCCAGCTAGGAAGGGTCAAGTTGCAAAGGTCTTGAGGAGCAAGGTTGGTCAGAGGAGAGTGCACCCTTTGGAGGAGGTGTAGAGGAGTGTGTGAAGAAACATTGGTGTGAAGGAGGAGCCTCCACCAATCCAGAAAAGGTGGCTAAAACACAAAACATACACTGTGACCCAGGCAGACCCTAAAAACCCTCACAAAACCCTTAAAAACCCCAAAATTCGCCCAAGGCACTGTACGGCCACTTGGAGGCCCAAAACTAGAGAAATCCTTGAGCCCTTTCCAAATGAATGGTAGTCCATTTTGGGAGTTTGGATAGTTTGTGCATCATTTGTGAGAGGGAGCCCTAAAGGACCAGTTAGGAGGCCTAATTGGTCAAAATCCTTATAGCCCTATTTTGTAGGCAAAAACACAAAATAGTGAAATCGGTAAGGGGTTGGAGACTTGAAACCTCTTGGGGGCACATGAATGGGTGGAAAAACCATGAAATAGACTTGACCTATCTTTTCTAAGACCTTGGAATGTGTGGAACAAGCCTAGCCCTTATTAGCCATAGTAAGTGGATTTGAGTCTCATGAGTAGGTGAGACCTTAGGAGCAACATTGCAACTCATTGGTGGGTGGACTAGGCAAGGTTAGGGGATTCCTCAAGCAAGGGAAGTCATAGAGACCCTAGGGTGTGAAGAGAACACTAGGTGATCCAAGAGAAGGATCCAAGAGCATAGACTAGGCTAGTCTATCCCAAACCCCATCCCATTAGATTGGTATCAGAGCAAGTTAAAGATTTGTTGGACTGTGTATGTCTCTATATACTGGTGAATCAGTAGGGGAGAGCAGAATGGTCACTAATGTAGAGCTGGCTAGGGAGGTAGAAGAGCGAAAGGAGAAGAATAGACTTTTTGAAGAAGCTATGAGCAAGATAAGGGATAAACTGCAGGAAATGGTGGATCAGAGGACACAAGGACCTTGGGGTGAAGACACCAAGGATAAAGGCAAGAAAACCATTGACATAGATGACATTATACCTGAACCAGATCCCTTGTTTAATGAAGAACCATTTGTAAAGGCTATCAAGGCTTTGAACACCAAAGCTTTTGAAGGATTGCCACATTTCAGTGGAAGGATGGACATTGACACTGTTATGGAATCGATTGAGGGCATGGAAAACCACTTTGAGTGTGAGGGAGTGACAGAGGCTCAACAGGTTAAAGTTGCCAAATCAAGATTAAGGGGAGCAACTTTGACATGGTGGAAGTACCTGCAAGAAGAGAGAGTTAGCATGGGGAAGCTACCTATTGCCAATTGGAAGGCCATGGTGAGTAAGATCAAGGAGAACTACTTACCAGAGGGTTATGAAGTTCAACTTCATAAGAAGAGACAGGGTTTGAAGCAAAAAGACCTTGATGTGACCTTCTACACTGAAGAGTTTCAAAAACTTTGTCTTAGATCTAAAGTCCAAGAAGATGAATTTATTAAGGTGGCTAGGTATCTAAGCGGCCTAAAGTGGAACATTCAAAAGGAGATAAGCCTATGGACTCCTGCTAGACCGTTCAAAAATTTCATCAGCTTGTTGTCAAGGTGGAAGAGAGGAACAAAAGGAAAGGAGACTCCAATAATAGGGGTAGAGGTAGAGGTAGAGACCAAGTGAATCACTGAGGTGGTTACCAAAGCAAGGCAAATGAGCAGAGGAACCAAGGAGAAGCCAAGTTGATTGAACATGGCAGTGAAACCAATCTTAGAGGGGGCCATTCTAGAGGAAGAGGTGCACAAGGTGGTCCAAGTAGGGGTAGAGGTACTGGTAGAGGTAACTCCTACTTTGCAACTATGAAGTGCTACAACTGTGGACAATTGGGACACCCGACATATAGATGCCCTGACAAGCCTACCTCATCAAACAGTGGAAAGAGGGTTGCTTATGCTCATGAAGACTCTTCAAGCAGCAAGACACCGGATGTGGACCAGATTGAATTAGAAATTGGTGAGAATCTGATGTTCAATAGGATTTTGATCAGACAGCCAATTAAGGAGGAACCCAAACATAGGAGAGCATTGTTTAGGGTGAGATGCAAAGTTCTTGGTAAAGTGTGCAAGGTGATAGTTGATTCAGGCTCAACTGACAACATCATATCAGAAGAGGCAGTTAGGAAGTTGAAACTCACAAGAATACCCCACACTAGCCCTTACAAGGTGACGTGGTTGAACAAAGGACAAAGTGTGCTAGTCAATGAACAGACTTGGGTAGAGTTTTCTATTGGAGGATACAAGGATAAGATCCTTTGTGATGTGTTGCCTATGGATGCTTGTCATCTGCTTCTAGGAAGAGCCTGACAATTTGATAGGAAGGTGATCTATGACGGAGAGGAGAACTCCATATCATTCAAGAAGGATAGCAAGACCTTGAAGATTCAGTCCTTGACAGAGGATGAAGAGGGAACTTCAAGAACACCCAGTGTCTTATTGGCTACTGGTAAAGAGTTCTTAAACTTGCTACATGAGGAGGAGATAGTGAAGTGTGCCATCTTTGTGAAACCAAAGGAGGAAGAAGACAAGTTGCAGGTAGAGATACCCAAGGAGGTGAAGCAAATGCTGCAAGAGTATAAGGATATAGTGAGTGATGGAGCACCTACAACACTCCCACCAAGAAGGTCTATAAACCATCAAATAGACTTTGTTCCCGGAGCATCCCTACCTAACAAAGCTGCATATAAACTCACACTAGACCAAAACAAGGAGGTAGCAAGGCAAGTGCAGGAGTTATTGGAACAAGGACTGATTAAGAAGAGCATCAGCCCATGTACAGTCCCGGTAGTGCTAGCATCAAAGAAGGGAGGCAAGTGGAGACTCTGCACTGACTCAAGAGAAATTAATAGGATCACCATAAGGTATAGGTTTCCTATTCCTAGAATAGAGGATTTGATGGACTATTTAGGAGGTGCCATGTATTTCACCAAGCTAGACCTCAAAATTGGTTATCACCAGATTAGGATCAAGGAGGGTGATGAGTGGAAGATTGCTTTCAAGACCACAGAAGGGTTGTATGAATGGCTTGTGATGCCATTTGGACTCACCAATGCCCCAAGCACCTTCATGAGGTTGATGAATGAGGTGTTAAAGGATTTCACAGGTAGATTTGTGGTGGTGTACCTAGATGACATACTCATCTATAGCAAAACTAAAGAGGAGCACCTTGAGCATTTGAGGTTAGTCTTAGAGAGGTTGCACGAGGAGAAGTTATCCATCAACCTAGAGAAGTGTGACTTCTTGAAGCAAGAGCTGGTCTACTTAGGATTTGTGGTGTCTAAGGGAACCTTGAAGATGGATCCAAGCAAAGTGGAGGCAATCTTGAATTGGCCTGCACCTAGAACAGGGACTGAGGTTAGGAGTTTCCATGGATTAGCTCAATTCTATAGAAAGTTTGTGAGGAACTTCAGTGGCATATGTGCACCAATCCTTGACACCATTAAAGGAGGCCTTAAAACTAAGTTTAGGTGGACTAAGCAGGCTAACAAAGCATTTCAATTGTTGAAGCAGGAAGTAGCCACAAAACCTATCTTTCTCCTACCTACTTTTGACAAGCTATTCACATTGGAGTGTGATGCAAGTGGAATTGCAGTAGGGGGTGTATTGACTCAAGAGGGAAGACCTGTGGCATTTTTCAGTGAGAAGCTTAATGAAGCAAAGAAGAAGTACTCATCCTATGACCTAGAGTTGTATGCATTAGTGCAGTCTCTAAAAAAATGGAGGCATTACCTACTTCCAAAGGAATTTGTGGTGTTACAGACAACTAGGCATTGAGTTACATTAACACTCAAGAGAATCTTAGCAATAGGCATTTGAAATGGATGGAATACCTCCAATCCTTCACCTTCACCATCAAGCATAAGAAAGGGCAACTCAACAAGGTGGCAGATGCATTAAGCAGGAAGTTGTTGACAGTTCAAGAACTACAGTTGTAGAGCATAGGAATAGAAGGTTTAAAGGACCTCTATGAAGGAGATGAATACTTCTCATCAACTTACAAGGTTTGCAGGGAGTTTGAGAACCATTTCAATGGTGAGGATGCAGATTACACTCTCCAAAATGGTCTCTTGTTCAAAGCTAATCAGTTGTGTGTACCAAGAGGATCCATGAGGGAAAACCTCATCCAAGAGAAACACAATGGTAGTTTAAATCGACACTTTGGAGTCAACAAAACCTTGGATTTAGTACAGAGGTACTACTATTGGCCAAAGTTGCCAAGAGATGTGAAAAGATATGTAGAACAATGTGGTGTGTGCCAAAGAGCAAAAGGAGGATCAAGCAATGCTGGTCTCTATCAAGCATTGCCGGTCCCTAATAGACCTTGGGAATGTGTAAGCATGGACTTTGTAGTAGGACTTCCCAAGACAAAGACAGGTATGGACAACATCTATGTGGTAGTAGATAGATTTTCCAAGATGAGCCATTTCATTCCATGTAAAACTACACATGATGCTAGCTATGTTGCACATCTCTTCTTTAAGGAGATTGTTAGGATTCATGGACTCCCTTTAAGCATTGTTTCAGACAGGGACAACAAGTTAATGGGCCATTTTTTGTAAACATTATGGAAGAGACTAGGAACTAACTTGTCATTTAGCTCAACTTACCATCCACAAACAGATGGTGAAACTGAAGTCATCAATAGGGTGTTAGGCAATTTGTTGAGGTGTTTAACTAAGGAGTATGGGCAGACATGGGACCTAATCATTCCTCAAGAAGAGTATGCATATAATGACATTGTGAATAGGACCACTAGTAGAAGTCCTTTTGAGGTTGTCTATGGTAGACATCCAAGGGGAGTATGTGAGTTGAGAGACCTTGGTACTTTTGAGATGAAGAGTGGGCAAGCAGAGGACTTCACTCAAACCATCAAGGAATTTCAAGAGCAAGTCAAGAAATCCATCCTTGAATCCACTTAAAAACTAAAAGCAAAAATGGATGAGAAAAGGAGAGAGGTTCAGTTCAAGGTGGGTGACTATGTGATGGTCCATTTGAGAAAAGATAGGATGCAAAGTGGTAAGCCTACCAAACTGCAAATGAAGAGGGTAGGACCTTGTAGAATTCTAGAAAAATATGGTGAGAACGCTTATAAGGTTGAACTTCCTTCAGACTTAGCCATTTCACCAGTCTTCAACGTTGCTGATCTGATCATGTACAAGGGTGAGATAGAAGGGCAGACTGAGAGCCAAGCCAAGGTACTGCAGGACCTAGATGTTAATGTCTTACCATAGGTGAAGAAGCCCATAGCAGAGGAGATCTTGGAATCTAGAGTAAAGAAGTCCACCAAACACTAGGTCTACATGGAACACTTGGTGAAGTGGGTAGGTCAGCCTGAGTCTGAAGCTACCTGGGTTGAAGAGAGCAGGTTCAAGACAGTTGGCATAGACCTGACTCTCATCTCTTCTTCTATTTCTTATTTGTGTGCAAAGGGGGAGTATGGTGCAGGAGCACCCTTCCAAGCTCTTCCTCCTTCTTTGTTTTTTTGGTGTTATGCTTCTTTTGAAGCCATTGTATAAAAAATAAAGAGCCATGTGCTCATGGGTCCTAGTTGAGGTCTTAGGGTCATAAGTCAAGATTGCGATTTTCTTGAAATTTGAGGGTATGTGTGCCTTTGAGGTGTTTAGGGGTCTTTCCTATCATGGTGGTGTCCTTAGGTTTTCCCAAAATGGGTCTAGGAGTCAAGAAAAGCAACATTGGGAAAGTTGCTCAAAAGTTGCATGACAACTTTTAAAAGTTGTCAAGCAACTTTTCCACCATGAGGACAAAATCTTTAGGTTAGCACGGAAAAACCTAGTATGGGCACATAGACCAAGGAGAGGGTATTATAAATATTTACAAACCATAAACTAAAGGGTTGGATGTCAAACATTGTACGGCCCAAGCAAAGTGACCTGACTGAGACTGCAAACTTATTACCAGTCAGTTTGAATGAAGCAACCGAGCGAGTTAATGGATTGATTTGCATGCAAAAATATGTGAAATGTCTTATATGGTGTAAATAATTTCATTTTGAGCAATTAGATTCGGTTTTTATTTGTAGATTGAGTGTGTTTGTAAATAGTTTGTAAATTGCCTGTCCACTATCCAGTTTTGGACTGGTTTGTGTAAATGGATGCATAACTCCATTCCCCATTGTGGAATCATAATGAAACCATGGGGAATGAGAGTAGAGACCTTGTACTATAGTTCAATGCAAGAAAGGCCCTTGAAAATGCAAGGAGGCCATACAAAGACCCACTCCTAGGCGAGACCGGATAGTGCCCGGCTAGGAAGGGTCAAGTTGCAAAGGTCTTGAGGAGCAAGGTTGGTCAGAGGAGAGTGCACCCTTTGGAGGAGGTGTAGAGGAGTGTGTGAAGCACCATTTGTGTGAAGGAGGAGCCTCCACCAATCTAGAAAAGGTGGCTAAAACACAAAACATACACTGTGACCCAAGCAGACCCTAAAAACCCTCACAAAACCCTTAAAAACCCCAAAATTCGCCCAAGGCATTGTACGACCACTTGGAGGCCCAAAACTAGAGAAATCCTTGAGCCCTTGAAAAATTAATGGTATTCCATTTTGGGAGTTTGGATAGTTTGTGCAACGTTTGTGAGAGGGAGCCCTAAAGGACTGGTTAGGAGGCCTAATTGGTCAAAATCCTTGTAGCCCTATTTTGTAGGCAAAAACACAAAATAGTGAAATCGGTAAGGGGTTGGAGTCTTGAAACCTCTTGGGGGCACATGAATGGGTGGAAAAACCATGAAATAGACCTGACCTATCTTTTCTAAGACCTTGGAAGGTGTGGAACAAGCCTAGCTCTTATTAGCCATAGTATGGGGATTTGAGTCTCATGAGTAGGTGAGACCTTAGGAGCAGCATTGCAACTCATTGGTAGGTGGATTGGGCAAGGTCAGGGGATTCCTCAAGCAAGGGAAGTCCTAGAGACCATAGGGTGTGAAGAGAACACTAGGTGATCCAAGGGAAGGATCCAAGAGCATAGACTAGGCTAGTCTATCCCAAACCCCATCCCATCAATGACTTATCAAAGTAGTTAAGTTAAGTAAAGTAACCATGAAAACATAACCACAAAAAAATTCACCACTTGACACAAATATTTTTTGATGTGGAAACCCAAATAGGTAAAAACCATGGTGAGATGAGACTCACAAGATAACTATCTGAACTCTTCTGAAGTTTGCCTTGTTAGGAGCCTAGCTTGTTAAAGCTTTACAAAAAGTCTTGTTAAGAACAGATCTTGTTAGGAATCACCCGATTAAGGGATTGACTACAATTCCTTGTTAGAAGCAATACCATGTAAGGAGTAACATTGATAGAGGATTTGAATAACACAAATCTTGTTAGAGCTTACCCGGTTAGGGGATTTCAATTCTACTGTAATTGTTAGAAAACAACAGGAGTTTGCTGATCTGTGTGAATATTAATACACTTGCTTGATTAGATCCATTTCATGCTTCTATTTGCCTTTACTCAAACTGCAAATACATCATCCGATTCGGCAACCACACACTCAACTGATCTTTGATAACTCTTTGCCAATTCATTAAACTTAAACAACTTCATCGGCCTTATAAACAAATCAATCAGGTCGATAACACAACACAAACCTAATTCTCATAGAGATTACAAACAAATCGGTTCAAGTATGACCGTTGTATTACATAGCAATCTCTGCACATAAATCAAGAAAAACTTGATCGCTCCTTGATCACTGCTTCATCAAACTTAGTAGCTAATCACGCGCTTTGCATGAGATGCAGTACATTTGCTCATTCCCTAGACAAAAACCGTTACAACAACTCACCAAAATCTCTTGAAATTGTCTTCACACAATAATCATACGTGTCATAATCATTACCGCTCATCATCATATCGTAAACCAATTAACCAATTCACCAAACTTAATCAGTTAGGGTTTATAAAAAACAAAGGCAGGGTTTACTGGTTACATCAATAGATAAGGTTTACACCAGTTACCAGTTCATTCCATAAATTCTTCCTACCGGTTATAGTAACAATATTACAAGAATATCAACAATATCATTACCGGTTAATTGACATCAATGACAACATAACATATCATTAATGCAATCTTCATGCATATGCCAACAATCTCCCCCTTTGGCATTGATGGCAATACAAATATCAATACCATTTATTGCTGCGTGATTGTGAATAGGAATCCTGGTTTACATTACCAAGTATTCACCATGCTCTCCATGTCTTTAGCTACCAAGTATTCACATAATTCTTCTCCCGCTTTGACAACAATGCCAAATTGAAAGTAAAACATGAAATGTCAAATTTCACTGTGCATCATCAATAATCTACAACTTGATGCTCCCCCCATGGAATAAATCCACTTCTACACCAATCCTTCTGTAAAATTCTGCAAGTAGCTCCGGGATTGATGTAATCTACATCATACTTAATTGACTTCATGAAGAGGGAAAACCCCTAACTGACTTCTAAGATACTCAAAAGTAGTCTTAGGCAGAGGTTTAGTAAAAATATCTGCAAGCTCTTCCTTGGTAGAAACATGCTCTGAGATCATATCTTTACTTTGTACTTTTTAGCTCAAGAAATGATACTTCAATTCAATATGCTTGGTTCATGCGTGCAAAACAGGGTTATTGGAAATATTTATGGCACTTGTATTATCACATAAAATCTTTATAGGTTCTGAAATCTTCATCTTAAAACCTTCCAAAATGTGCCTCATCCATCTAGCCTGTGTACAATTCATGTAAGCTGCAACATACTCAGCTTCAGCAGTAGATTGTGAAGTACAACTCTTATTCTTACTACTCCATGAAACAAGTCTTCCTCCAAGAAAAAATGCTCCACTGGTTGTGCTTTTCTGGTCATCAACATTTCTTGCCCAATCTACATTTGTGTACACCTTCAAGTCAAAATTTCCTCCATATGGATACCATAACTCATAATCAACAGTACTTTTCAGATATCTCAAAATTCTTTTGGTTGCTATCAGATGTGTTTCCTTAGGATTCTTTTGGAATCTAGTAGCTATGCCAACTGCATGAGCTATGTTTGGTTTGCTGTGAACAACATAGTGCGATTTTCCAATCATTGACCTGTATTCCTTCTCATCAACAGATTTGGAATCATCTTCCTTAGACAACTTACAACCTGTAACCATAGGTGTCCCAACTGGTTTATAGTCACTCATGCCAAATATCTTCAAGACCTCTTTCACATACTTAGACTGTGTGATGAAAATACCATTCTTAATTTGCTGTATTTGCAAGCCTATGAATTTTTTATTTCTCCCACTAAAGACATTTCAAACTCATTTTTCATTTCATCTGCAAAACTGTTGCTCATGTCATCATTACCTCCAAATATGATATCATCAACAAATACTTCCCTGACTAGTATTTTATCTCCTTCAGATTTGAGATATATGTTACTATCATCACTGGTTCTTAGAAAGCCTATTTTCATCAGATGTGTATGAAGCCTTTCATACCATGCTCTCAGTGCCTACTTTAATCCATATAAATCTTTATGCAATCTGCATACCATGTCTTTCTTATCAGTCAGAGCATAACCATCTGGTTGCTCAATGTATACTTCTTCTTCTAGTATCCCATTCAAAAATGCAGACTTAACATCCATCTGGTATACCTTGAATTTCTTGTGTGCTACAAATGCAAGCAAAGTTATAACACCTTCCAGTCTTGCCACTAGTGCAAAAGTCTCACCATAGTCTTCTCCTTCCTCTTGTGCATAACCTTTTCAAACCAACCTAGCTTTGTTGTGAACTACAACACCTTATTCATTCAACTTGTTCCTGAATACCCACTTTGTACCTATCACATTTTTATTTACTGGTTGGGGTACTAGGGTCCATGTGTCATTCTTCTCAATTTGATCTAATTCCTCCTCCATAGCTTTAACCCAATGATCATCACCAAATGCTTCCTTAGCAGTTCTTGGTTCAATAGTGAAGATCATGCAAGAATTCTCTCTGATTCTTCTTCTGGTTAGTACTCCAATATCCTTATCCCCAATAATCTGTTTAGGATTGTGATTCAGTCTCACATATCTTGGAATAACATGATCATTATCTTAAAGTTTAACTTCTTCATTATCATCATCTTCTTCTGAATTTATCTATTCTGGTTGAACTGGTACATCAATATTTGCTTTTCCCGTTTCAGATTTCACAATTTCTGGTTCCAAAAACAAAATGCAAGGATCTTCATCCTTTTTCTCCAAACTAGTTTCCTCTGAGACTTCAGGATTTTCATCCACTCAAACATCAACACTCTCAATAATTATCTATGTCCGGTTGTTAAAACACTTGTAAGCCTTACTCTTGGTGGAATATCCAAGAAATATACCTTCATCACTTTTAACCTCAAATTTGTTAATATAATCACATCTCTTAGTAAAACATTTGCTTCCAAATATTCTGAAATAACTAACATCAGGTGATCTACCATACCAATATTCATAAGGAGTCTTGTCCTTACCTCTCTTTACCAGAATCAAGTTCACAGTGTAGACAACTATGTTGATAGCTTCCCTCCAAAAGGTTTTGGCTACACCTCCTTGTATCAACATCATCCTAGAAGCTTCAACAATTGACCAGTTGTTTCTCTCTATGATACCATTCTTTTGTGGTGTCCTTGGTGCAGAAAGCTACCGTTTGATACCATTTTCTTCATAATACCTAGTGAATTCCTCAGAAGTAAATTCACCGCCCTGATATGTCCTCATAAACTTTATCTTCTTACTACTTTCCTTCTCAAGTAAGGCCCTGAATGCCTTGAACTTACCAAAAGCTTTAGTCTTATCCTTCAAGAATGTGACCCACATCATCCTTGAGCAATCATTAGTGAAGATCATAAAGTATCTGTCACCTTGAATACTTTTTGTTCTTATTGGTCCACAAAGATCCATATGCACCAAATCTAACAAATGTTTTGCTAAAAAATATTTGCTCTTGAAAGTTGAGGATGCCATCTTTCCTAGCTGACATTCTTTGCATAGAGCATTAACTGGTTTGTCTAACTGAGGCAAACCTCTCACTGTCTTGGACTTACTCACTTTAACAATGTTATCAAAGTTTATATGACAAAATCTCCTATGCCAAAGCCAACTATCATCTATCTTTGAAATTAAACAGTTGCTGATTTTAGGATTAAGGTGAAACAAGTTACCTTTAGTTTGCTTACTAGTTGCAATAAGTTCACCTTTGTTGTCATATATTTTGCACATACCATTTTAAAACTCTAGTGGGTATCCTCTATCATTGAGTTGTGCCACACTTGAAAGATTGTGCTTTAGACCTTCAACTTAGTAGACATCATATGCACGACTCTTTCCATTAAGAGAAATATTTCCCTTACCTTTAACCATGCAGGGTGAGTCATTACCAAATCTTACAACTCTGCCATCAAATTCCTTCAGAGAAAGAAATTTGCTCCAATCACCGGTCATGTGATGTGAACAACCACTATCAATGATCCAATCATCAGAGTTATCTATCCTAGATACTAATGCCTTCTAGTTTGACATCTCTTCTTTAATAGCTACAAACACAATGTCTTAATTAACATCACCATCGGATTCCTCATCAATGATACCACCATCAACAACAATAAGACAATCTCTTTTGCCCTTACCCTTATACTTCTTGAATTTCTCTCATTTGTGCTCATTATCAACATTAGGACAGTTAGCAGCAATATGTCCAATCTTGTTGCATGCAAAACATTTTAATGGTAATTTGCCTCTATATTTACCTATACCTCTAGGCAATCGCTTGGCCAACAATGCTTTAAGCTCAACTAAATTGTCTTCATCATTAGCTTCTCTGCTAGATCTGGATTCATAATTGTGACTGAAATCTCTGCTTTTCCTCACAGATGGGTTAGAAACAAAAGCTCTAAATGCAGATTCAGATTTCTATACACTACCATCATAACCATTTAATTCAAAAGTAGTAAGCTTGCCAATGATGAAGTCAAGAGTTACCTTAGTTTTGTCAATGGAGTTCAGCTCCTGAATAGCTGCAACTCAGATAATGTAGTGCAGTAGAAGGGTTCTCATTACCTTATTGATCACTGTGGCAGCTTCCACTTTACCTCTTGCACTCTTAATTTTACCGGCTATCTATTTTATCCTTTGACCATACTGTTGGATATTCTCACTTTTAGCCATCCTCATGTCATCAAACTTTCCTCTCAAACTCTCTTCTTTAGCAATCTTAACATGTTCATCCCCGCTATAAATCTCTTCAAAGTTTTTCCATACCTCATATATAGTTTCAAGACCATGAACATCTACATAATCTGTATCAGACAAAGAACTGATAATAGCCTCCAATGCTTGATGATTTTCTTGTTGCTCTTTCTTCTTATCATCAGTCAACATCTCAGTAGGTGCAACATACTTAGTATCGACATGTTCCCAATACTGGCTTCCCAAACTCTTGATATAAATTTTCATTCTATCACTCCATATCTTGTAGTTCTCTCTATTAAACTTCAGACCTTCCTTATTCATCATGATCTGCAAGATCTTTACCTCAAGCTGTTAGGACTTAGACCTTAGAGGACCTGTAAGCTCTGATACCAATTGATGGTATGATGAAATAATAAGTATCCAGTCAACTACTGAGAGGACGGGGGGGTGAATCAGTAGATAGAAAAATTGATACAAACCTCACCAATCTCAAAAATCAATCTCTCAAAGTAAACTTAGAACTAATAATGTAATACCTCTGTCAAGATAAAAACTCATAAGATAAACCGGTTGACTATTACAACAAATTAACAGTAAACAACTTCTTCATTTCTTAATGCTTCTGGTTATCATGGCTTATCAAAGTAGTTAAGTTAAGTAAATCAACCATGAAAACATAACCACAAAAATATTCACCACTTGACACAAATATTTTTTGACCTAGAAACCCAAATAGGTAAAAACCACGGTGAGATGAGAGTCACAAGATAACTATCTGAACTCTTCTAAAGTTCACCCTGTTAGGAGCCTAGCCTGTTAAAGCTTTACAAAAAGTCCTGTTAAGAACTGATCCTGTTAGGAATAAGAGATTGACTACAATGCCTTGTTAGAAGCAATACCCTGTAAGGAGTAACCTCGATAGAGGATTTGAATAACACCAAGCTTATTAGAGCTTACCCAGTTAGGGGATTTCAATTTTGCTGTAATTGTTAGGAAACAACATGAGTTTGCTGATCTATTTGAATATCACTACACTTTGCTTGATCAGATCCATTTCATGCTCCTGTCCACCTTTACTCAAATTGTAGACACATCATCCAGTTTGGCAACCACCAACTCAACTGATCTTTGCCAACTCATTATGTTGGCTTGATGATAATTCTAATGTATTTATCACTTGTTGTCATTGATGAAACACTCTCACACACACATATGATTACTTTTGACTACCGGTGTAACTTCAATTGGTTTACATTGTTAACCAGTATGTTTAAGGTCTATCTCTAACCGGTACTTTGTGTCAACCAGTATGTGTTGAAGAGATAACCTCTGACTACACTAAGTCAACATCAAATGAAGATGAAGATGAAGATGGAGATCAAGCGGAAGATTCTAGGACAATGGATCACATGTTTTGTTCCAACCGGTATTGACTTTTCTAACCGGTATCTGATTTTGTGATGAGTTACCAACACCATTTTATTGGGGGTTATTTTTGTGATTATGATTACTTGTCTAGATACACTGCAACTAGGAAATTGTGTTTTGATTTCCTTAGGCCGACATAAAATTTGAATGTCTATATTAAGACATCTTAGTGAATCATTTGAAACATATAGTGATAGAGATGAGATTATGCGAATATTGATATGCATAAAGAATGAAAGTTTTTGTTGAAGAGTGATAAGTGTTAAGATGAAGAGTAGTGTTGAATGTACTTAGAATGATCTGATCAAGCAAATATTGTGCTACTCAGAACATATCAAACCATTCTTGTTGTTTTCTAATCATTACAATAGAATCAAATTGCCTAACCGGGTAAGCTCTAACAAGCTTCATTGTACAAATCCTCTAACAAGGTGATCCATTAGTTTGGATTCTCAAATCCTCCAGCGGGGTTACTCTTAACAGGGTAGTACTCTTAACAGGGTATAATCTTCTAATAAAGCTTGGGATCTCTAACAAGATTCACTCCTAGAAGAGCACTTTGTAAGACCTTAACTAGTCAGTTATCTATTACTGCAAATAGTAAACTTGTGAGTTCCATCGCATCGTGGTTTTTACCTATTTGGATTTTCCACATATAAACACTTGTGTTATGGTGGATGCTTTAATTTTTTTGGATACTGTTATATCATTTTGGATAGCATGTATTTTGTTTAAATGCTTGATTAAGTTCATCTACCGGTTAGTGTTTGAAGTAGTGTTTTATTTGGTGTCACTAATTCACCTACCCCTCTCAGTGCTTTTCAAGTCCATCAATTGTTATTAGAGCCTAACTTCTTTGAAGCCTAACTGCTTAGAAGGGAGTCTTGAAACTACCATGGGGGACAAGAGCTACTTCGAGATGGATATAGAGCTAGAAGCTAGCAGAAATGAAGTTGAATCCCTTAGGGGCAAACTGAAAGCTTCTCAAGTCAAAAGGAGAGAGCTACTTGAAAAAATGATAGAAATATCTGATAATAGTTCTTCAGATGAAGCCAATATTGAAGCTTTAGTAGATGAAGTTGAAAAGGTGAATGACGAGAAACTAAATCTAAGGAGGGAGCTAGAAGGTCTCACTATCTGCATGAGTCAGGAACTGGAAGCCAGAAGAGCTGCTGAAGATCTTATCAAGGTAAGAGATCAAGAGATTATAAAGATCAAATGAGAAAAAGACACTATACATGAGAACTTTATTGCTGAAACAGAAGAAAAGGAGAACCTAAAGCTAGACGTTGAGTTGGCATCGTCTCTGAAAGAGAACCTGTCTAAGCATAATGAAGACCTTGCCAAAAAGATTACTGAAGCCAATGAGAAATTGGAGAAGTTCATCAAAAGTTTTACCATGCTGGAAGAACAAATTCAATCACAGAGAATGAAGGGTGATATCTCTGGACTTGGTTTTCATACAATTGAAAAAGGTGAATCCTCCGGTACAAAGAACAAAACTGCTCCTAAAGTCAAAAAGACTACTGGTAAGAAGGTTTTTAAGCCTATTTGCTTAGTCTAGGGGGTTGAGATTATTTGGTTAAAGCATTGAGTTCTCAATGTGGAGACCCAAGTTCAACTCCAAAGAGGGACATCTTTGTGGACTTATAAGTTGTGACTCTTGGTCTTTCATTGGTTGTATTTGTCACATTGTTTAAAGTGGATTTCTAAGTTGTGACCCTTGGTCTTCCAGTTGTTGTTTCTAGTTTGGTGCTTGAAAGGAGCTAGTATTTGTAATAAGCTTGCTCGAAAGGAGCTGGTATTTGTAATAAGTTTGTAATTGTTCTATGATACTTAATACAAAAAAAAACATGTCTGCTTTGTTTGTCATAAGCTTGGTCATATTGCAAATGTCTGTAGAGACAAACCTAACAGAAATACAAATTACAACACTAATGCTAGGTATGTGTCTAGAAAGTTTGAAGGTCATTGCTATACATGTGGAATGTATGGGCATAGACATATTGAGTGCAGATATGGAGCAAACAATCCTGTATCACAAATGCATCCTAGACCAAATGGTGACCGGATAAGGAACTTTGATAACCAGGTAAACCTGAACTAGAAAAGATCCTATGGCAATCGGTTTAGTTCATTCAAGATGGAGAAGGTAACAAATGTTATTTGTACCTTCTGTAATAAGTTTGGTCATGTGGCTATGAACTGCAAAAGAAGAACATGAAGAGGAAATGCAGGACCCTAGAGATCATCTGGTATGGTCTGTTACCACTGCAACAAACCAGGGCACTTAGCAACATTTTATAGATCAAGAAATAGCAGACCGGTCAACTCTTTCAAGGATCAAAAAAGCAAGCAGAAAGTTGATGTTGAGGAAACTAGAGAAGATATGAATCAGATTTGGAAAAAGAAAGGTGATGACTCACTTGGAGAAGAAACTGTTCCTTCACCTAGTGAAGAGAACCTAGCACCGGTGACTTAAGCCTATTTAACACGGCTAAGGGGAGCTTAACGATAAAACATCTCCGGACCCCTTGTAAAATGAGCGGGAAATGATTTTTGAATAATGAATTTTGGTGACTTTTTGTTGACGTGTTATCAACCAGTAGTTCACTTAACCAGTAAAATTAGGGTTTGTAACCTAAAGTGCGAGCATTTATTACAGTTGGTAAAAAGGGATAAAAGCACATTTTACTCTATCATTTTTACCCTAACTCTTTTCGAGAAAGAAATTTGAAGTGATTGCAGAGCCGAACAAGATTGTCTTGGTGTCAATTGGTGAATTGCTTTGTGATTAGAGAAATTAAGTTGAATCGAAACTTGAAGAGAGGCGAACGGGTGTGCACTTGGGCATTTCAACTGGGAAACGAAGCGACGCGCAAGAAACAAGGTATTTATTTGAGTATACCACTTTGAAACTTGTTTATCTAGAATGAAATCTACTTCTAAGTTTGTAGAGAGGTTGACGATCACTGCTGAGCCTAAGGAAGCTCTTAAGGCAGATGAAATTATGTCCTATAATGCATTGTCGCAAATCCTGAGGGGTGTTGTGGTCAAAGGTGACTTGTCCAGCTATATAGATTGCAAAATAGAAAATTTAGGAACTCTACACATCTATACATAGTTGAAATCATTTTGTGATAAGAACAGAAAGATTGAAACAAAATATGCTAGGGTTTTTGAAAAAGGTTTTCATAATGCCGCCTACTTTCTTGAAGATTTTGAGGAAGAACACATAAGAATCATTTTGAGTCGAGTCCACAGAGAGAATATGTATTTGGAGAGGACTCATACAATAACCAAGGAAGCTATTAGGGCTGTAATGGGTTACTTCTCAACTGATGAAATTCCTGTGCTAAGAAGAATTTCAAAGGATATTGTATTCAAATTAATTGGTTCTACATCTGATAAGTGTTCTTTTTCTATCAACAATATTAGAGACCCTGCGGTGAAACTAGCATCAATGGTGATAGGCTATCAGGTGTTTTACTCTAGTAGACTTAACAGTGTTCCATATGCAACAATTCACATAGCACATAGAATGATTGTTGATAATGAAAATTATGATATCTGTGAAGCCATCAGAGTGCAATTATTTCAAAATTTGCAATCCATTAAGAAGGACAAAACACAAAAGTTCAAATATGGTCAACTGTTAGTCAGGTTATTTTTCTATTTTTTAGAACTTCCTACTAGGTATTGAAGACATTGAATGGTCCAAAGACCTACCGATCAATGCACAGATTAAGAACAACATTAAGGTTGTGAAGAATACTTTTTCAGCTGTCGTGAATAAGTATTTTAATGAATTTCAGAAAAAGATGAGCATGAGAATGAGGTTACTTGAAGATGTGGTAAAACACTTTGAAAAAGACATACTGTTACCACTGACTTTTGCTCGATGCAAGAAATTGAGCCTAGAGAGAAAGAGATGGAAGATATGAGCTACGAGGTTAATCATGATTTACTGGTTGGCTATGCTAATACCTTGTTAGCATTGCCTAAAGATAAAATGCAGGAAAAAATGGACATTATGGCAGTCCAAGTTGCACCAATAGAAACCGGTACTGTACCTGTAGCGAATGTGAAAGGAAAGAAAAAGAAGTCTGATGAAAAGTATCTTGTGAAAAAGACCACAAGGGTGACTCAAAGTGTCCTAACCAAGAAGGAACCAACACCTAAAGTATATGTAAAGAAGGAGAGTGCACCAAAGAAGAGAAATCGGAAATTGATTTTGCAACTAGAGTCTGAGGGTATAGATTTTGAAGAAGAACCAAAGAAGGAAAAAGCAACCGACATAACACCCAAGAAGGTAAAGGTAGTGCCAAAGGAAACTACACCTATAGATATTGCTACCTACAAACCTGACACAGTTTTTGAGAGAACAATGAAGACATTAGGAAGAAATAGGTTTGACAATGTCAAAGAATTTGATTCTTTCACTGAAGATGAGTAGAAGCAAGTAATCCAACAGGTAATAACTTATTTGGGTCATTACAATAGATTTCTGCATGACTTGGAAAAAGATATTTCAATCTCTTTGTATAATACTCTTTTAGATAAATGGGAGGAAGCTATTCAATTGGAATAGAAGATTATTGATGAAATATTTGTACAATATTTTCCCAATTTATCATCAGATGAAATTAGTGCTTTAGTTGAGCAATACAAAGTATATTTTGATTTTAAAATGAGAAGATTGAAACTTCTTAATGCAAAAAGGTCAATTATTGAGTCTGAGACACATCAGCTAGCCTGTGTAATGAAAAAGAGGGAAGAAGTCATCCACTCTAGCAATAATGATAATACTACAGATGATGGTCCTCGACCGGAAATGGATGAAGATGAGATTGTTCAATATAACATAGTCTATCCAATCAAGAAGAAGGATGATTCCATTATTCTTGTTGATGAAGATGATCAAAATACAATAGACCTATCTAGAGACATCACTGCACCAGATATGGAGCCTCCTACAAATACTAAAGTACATGTTACATTAGTTGATAAACTGACTATTCAACTAATAGTGGATAATGAACTGGCAACAAAACAATTGGAGAAACCTCAATCTCCACTGGTCATTGAAAATACTCAAAAGGAGTCTACTGAGAAAGTTGTCACTTAGTTACTTGGAGAGACAATAGAGAAGAACACCGAGAGAGCTATCATTAAAAGTGCACCTCCTGAACCAGCAAAGCAGAAACTACTTGAAGATGATGATGATGATTGTTTAAGTATTTCAGGACCCATTGACATGAACACTTTGAGTGCATCAGAAATAATGAAGATTGCTAATGTTATGCAATCTCGAGCACACAAGAAGAGACTGCAAGAGAAAAGGATTGAAGCAGAGATAGTCCGGAATGCAGGAGAAATTTTGTCTGGTTTACTCCTGAAAACAGCTGTTGCACATCTTCCTACACCCATTAGCAAACTTGGTCAGTTAGTTGCAGATGCATTTGATCAAATCAAGTCACTTGAAGATGCTTCTCAAATGTCTGCTGAGAAGAGCCACATGAATAAATATGGAGATAAACTGGCAAAGAACATTGAAAGTGGCAAAATGGCTTTATCTAATAATAGAAGTCTATTGAAGAAAGCTATTGAATCTGGACAAAAGTATCTTGCCTCTACCTCCAATGTTTCTTTCTTTTACTCTAACATTTCTAAGAGTCAAATTGAAACAAAGCAAGAAATGGAAAGGATATGCAAGGCATATGTCCCACTCCAGAACTTCATTCATGCCTTTAATCAGCCTGTAGATGATTTGCATGACAGATTGGTCAGGAATGATAATGAGAAGGCTAAGAGATTCTAATCTCTAAAAGAGCTCAAGAGTCAACTCACCTCACAGGTCGACATTATTCAGAGAGCCTACTCCAATGTAGAAGCTATTCTTGCTACTCCTGAAACCTGCACACTAGACTCAATGGAAGAATTCCATTCCTAGTTGATGTCTAAATTTGAGTATACTACTAACATACTGGAATCATGGGAAAATGTTTTATCACAGATGAAGCAGAACTTCAATCATATTTTTATGAGATTAGTCAATGCATGAACTTTTTTAAGTTGTAATATATGCTGAACACTTTGATACAGATTATATATATATATATATGTATATATATATATGTATATATATATATATATGTATATATATATATATATATGTATATATATATATATATATATATATATGTATGTATGTATATATTTTACTTTATCATTTTTGCATTGTTGTCAAAGGGGGAGTAATAATATGTATGTGTCTTTTTGAAAATTTTGTATTTATGCATGCATTAAGGGGGAGTATGAGAACATGTGTAAATATGTTGTGTATGCACACTTAGTGGTATTGTATTGCTCTAAAATTTTCTAAGTGTTGCCATCAATGCCAAAGGGGGAGATTGTTGGCTTGATGATGATTGTAATGTATTTATCACTTGTCATTGATGAAACACTCTCTCACACACATATGATTACATTGACTACTGGTGTAACTTTAATTGGTTTACACTATCAACCAGTATGTGCTTAAGAGATAACCTATGGCTACACTAGGTTGACATCAAATGAAGATGAAGATGAAGATAGAGATCAAGAAGAAGATTCCAGGACAACGGATCACATGTTTTATTCGAACTGGTATTGACTTTTCTAATAGGTATCTAATTTTGTGATGAGTTATCAACACCATTTTCTTGGTGGTCATTTTTGTGATGAGTTATGATTACTTGTCTAGATACACTGCAGCTAGGAAATTGTGTTTTGATTTCCTTAGGCTGACATAAAATTTGAATGTCTATATTAAGACATCTTAGTGAATCATTTGAAACATATAGTGATAGAGAGGAGATTATGGGAATACTGATATGCATAAAGAGTGAAAGTTTTTGTTGAAGAGCGATAAGTGTTAAGATGAAGAGTAGTGTTGAATGTACTTAGAATGATATGCTCAAGAAAATATTGTGCTACTCAAAACAAATCAAACCATTCTTGCTTTTTTCTAATCATTACAACAGAATCAAATCCCCTAACCGGGTAAGCTCTAACAAGCTTCATTGTACAAATCCTCTAACAAGGTGATCCATTAGTTTGGATTCTCAAATCCTCCAGTGAGGTTACTCCTAACAGGGTAGTACTCTTAACAGGGTATAATCTTCTAATCAAGCTTGGGATCTCTAACAAGATTCACTCCTAGTAGAGCACTTTGTAAGACTTAACCGGTCAGTTATCTATTACTGCAGATAGTTAACTTGTGAGTTCCATCTCAGTGTGGTTTTTACCTATTTGGGTTTTCCACATATAAACACTTGTGTTATGGTGGATGCTTTACTTTTTGTGGATGCTGTTATATCATTTTGGATAGCATGTATTTTGTTTAAATGCTTGATTAAGTTCATCTACCGGTTAGTGTTTTATTAAGTGTCACTGATTTACCCCCCCCCTCTCAGTGCTTTTCAAGTCCATCACATTAAACTTAAACAACTTCATCGACCTTATAAACAAATCAATCAGGTAGGTAACACAACAAAAACCTAATTCTCATAGATATTACAAACAAATTGGTTCAAGTATGACCATTGGATTACATAGCAATCTCTACACATCAATCAAGAAAACCTTGATCTCTCCTTGATCACCGCTTCATCCAACTTAGTAACTTATCACACACTTTGCATTAGAAGCAATACATTTTCTCATTCCCTAGACAAAAACCATTACAACAACTCGTCAGAATATCTTGAAATTGTCTTCATACAATAATCATACATGTCATAATCATTACTTCTCATCATCAGATCATAAACCAATATAACCAATTCACCAAACTTAATCAGTTAGGGTTTATCAAAAAAAACATGTAGGGTTTACCGGTTACATCAATAGATAAGGTTTACACCGGTTACTGGTTCACTCCACAAATTCTTCCTACCAGTTACAGTAACAATATTACAACAATATCAATAATATCATTACTAGTTAATTGACATCAATGACAACATAACATATCATTAATGCAATCTTCATGCAAATGCCAACACCCTCTTGTTGAGAGAAGCCATGAGCCAAAAATCTTGCCTTGTACTTTTCAATGCTACCATCAACTACATGTTTTATCTTGTACAACCACTTGGAAGATACAACAGACTTCCCTTTTGGTCTAGGCACAATATCCCACACATTCTTCTTGAGAATGGATTGATACTCCTCATCCATTGCATCTTTCCAAACTTGTTGTTTTGCGACTTCCTCTACACTAGAAGGTTCGGGCTCAATAAGATTACACATTAATGCAACATAACTAGAAAATCTTTGTGGTCTTTTGCTTTCTTTGAATGTGCTTGTAGGAGCGAAAAACTGTTCTGCTTCCTGCATAGTGTTTCGTGCCCAAAGAGTTATCTTTCGAGACACAACAATATCTCTAGGCCTATCAGTGGGATCCAAAGGTTCAATTGGGTCATTACTCATATTAGGTTCTGTAGTCTCCCTCTAAATCTCAGGAGAATGATCAACATCCATGTCTTGAGGGGTCTCATCATCTATCTCCATACACGAGCCCTTTGATTTCCTAAATGCAACATCTTCCTCAAATGTGACATCCTTGATAACTTCTATTTGCTTCTGACTGAGAATGTAAATACGGTAGGCTTTGGAGGCTTCACTGTAGCCCACAAATATTCCTCTCTTGCCAGAAGGTTCCAACTTGGTTCTCTTGTCCTTGGGAATATGAACATACACATGCCAACCAAATATTCTCAGGTGGATGATATCAGGCTTGATACTTGAAAAGGATTCTTCAGGAGTCATATTTTGTAATATCTGATGAGGACATCTATTTTGAACATACATTGCTGTTCTAGAGGCTTCTGCCCATAGAAAAATCTTAAGGTCTTGATCATGAATCATAACTTTTGTAACTTCAACAATAGATCTGCTCTTCCTTTCAACAACCCCATTTTTTTGAGGGTTGTAAGGAACACATAACTCCCTCTTGATCCCTGCCTCAATACAAAAATCATGAAAGCTACTCGAGGTGTACTCATCTCCATTATAAAACCTTAAAATTTTCATTTTCTTTCCAAATAATTTTTTTACAAGAGCTTTAAACTCTTTAAACCTACCTAGGACTTCATCGGACTCTTTAGACCTTAAGAAATAAATCCAAGTCTTCCAAGTGTAGTCATCTATAAAAGTTACATAGTACAAACATCCACTTAGTGATGGAATTAACATTGGACCACATAAATTTGAATGTACAAGACCTAGTATTTTTGTAGACCTACTTTCACTGCTATGAAAAGGAATTTTAATATTTTTGCCCATAGCACAACCTTTACAAGTACCATCATTTACATAAATAATTTTAGGAATACCTTTTATCATCTTCTCCAGTGATGGAAGAGCCCTGAAGTGAAGATGTCCAAGTCTTCTGTGCCAGAGTTCGCTGGAATTTGAAGAATCATGAATAAGAGCCTGAATAGGGAGAGTGTAGAGTTTGTATAAACTCTCATGTCAATTTCTGATCTTATGAGCAATCTTCATGCTGGAGTTCTTAGGCCAAGCAATAACTCTTCCTTTAGAAAATGCAATTTGATAGCCCTTATCCTCCAAGGCTGAAATAGACACAAGGTTTCTGTTGATCCTTGGAATAAACAATACATCACTTAGGTGTAGAGAGACTCCAAATTCAAGGTTTAGAGATGTAGGACCAACTCCTCTTACATCATATCATGCATCATCCCCAATAATAACTTGGAGATGTGACTCTTTATCCACTAGATCACAAAGGTGCTCCCGATAACTGGTGATATGTCAAGAGGATCCACTATCAATTAACCATGTATTACTGGCCACAGGAACATTGCTTGATAATGCTAATATGAAAAGAAAATCATTGGAGTTATCTTCAACCTCCTTCTAAGATGAGACTTCATTGATGTTTTCTCCTTGATTATTAGGTCTTGTCAAACAATCCTTTGCAAAGTGACCAAACTTGTCACACCTAAAACACTGGATGCGAGAGAGATCTTTCTTCCTCTTCCTAGAATCAGGTACAAAATCTGATTTGAAATCTCTATTCTTTTTGAATTTTCCCTTCTTCCAATACTTAGGTTTCTTGGTAGATTGAGTGGCAAGAACATGAGTATCTTCATTTTGAGAACTCTTGATAATTCCTCTAGTAGTCAATCTTGATTCTTCTTGAATACAATCTGCATGGAGTCGATCAAACTTAGGTAATTTGGATCTTCCACTTATGATTTGGATAAATGGCTCCCATGAATAAGGTAGGCCATTCAAGGCTATCATGACAAGGTCTTTATCAATCACTTGATCTCCAATTGCGCTTAGTTGATGTCTCAATCCTGAAATTTTCATGAAGTAGGTGATGGCTGAATCTCTTTTTTCCATCTTCACTTGGTGGAGTTGCTGCCTCAAGGCAAGAGCCCTACTCACGTTGTTAATCTCATATAAATATTCCAAGGTTTTGAATATATCTCTCACAATTGTCATCTTGGATATGCGAGGCACCAAGTGATCTCTCACGGAGTCGATTAATATGTTCTTTGCTTTGATGACATTTTTCTTGAATTGAAGCTTCTCCTCATGATCTTCAAGTTTAGATAAATCCTTTTTCTCCATGAACTGAAGAAGATAATTTTCTTCAAGTGCAATGAGCACTCTAGGATTCCACGAGGTGAAGTTAGATGCGCCTTCAAGCCTATCTTTGACTTTAAGACTGTTCATCATTTTCGAGACTTAGAGATACTACTCAATGGAGAGAGAGGATAAAATAATTAGAAGTTATAAGGAGTCTAATCATGATCTTCTTGTTGGTATTTTGGTTATGTTGATATGGTTTTGTCATTGATGTCAACACCTTTAACACTTATCAACTCTGGCACTTTGGAGGATTGGCAATGTTCATCGACAAGCAAGTGACTTTATGCATAGTCACCAGTATCTGGTACACCAGCAAGATATACTGTTCATCAGCACTTGGAATGACATGGAAAACACTTGGTTATGTTGAAGACATCATTTAGACACTTTGTCTTGGAGATTTATTCATTGGTATATTCATATTTGCATATTTGTTGTTACCGACAAATAGGTCCAGAATAAGCACCGACAGGCTTATCTATTCCAGATCAGCACGACACACTTTGGAGATGATTTTGTTATTTTTGTAAATGCATTATGCGGGCATGTTGAATTGAATATTGCATTGGTTATTGATTAACTTGTAATATCTTTTAGAGCCGACCTACTTAAATTGGTCTTAGGTTATGGTATATATGTAAGATCTTATTTGTAAGATTGATATGCGATTGGGAAAAGGAATTGCAAGAAAGTATATGCGAGATTAAGCAGAGCTATACATGCATACATCATTTCAAGGTGCATCAAGGTTTTTGTGAAGGCAATCAGAACTACACTGGTACTGAATCCAACATATGAAGATGCTATTTTGAGCAGTACATCTTTATTGGATTTAACCATCCAATTGTAGTCAGTGTGACTCCTATTTGTGTTTGAGCAGTGAGCTCTAGGCACTTGGCCTTTCTGCATGTGCAAACCCCATTTGTATACACATACTACCTGGAGTAGTATCATCTGATTGTGGGTAAGGTTTCCTATCATGGTTTTTCCCCTTATAGGGTTTCCACATACAAATATTGGTGTTAAGTGTTGTGGATGTTATTGGCTTTCTGTTTCATGCATTAATCTTTACTGGTATTGCAATTAACTAATAAACTATCTACTGGTATAAAGTTTGGTTTACTGGTATTAAGAATTAAGGTTGGTTAATTTGTTTTTGGTTTGAGTTAATTTGACAACTGATTCACCCCCCCCTCTCAGTTGTCTCCAGGACCTAACAATTGGTATCAAAGCATAGTCCTCTTTTTGCAGAAGTTTAACAACTTGAGGAGATCCAATGTCTACTATCTATTTCAGGAAGGATAGTCCTAAACTTGATGGAACCAACTATGGCATATGGAAGATCAGAATGGAGACACATTTGAATTGCATTGGAAAGGACATCTGAGATGTTACAAAGAATGGCTATATTGCTCCTACTCAAAGTCAGCCTAATCCACCTACCTTAGGAAAAGATGAAGAAAATGATTGCAAAGAAAGGGAAGCACTTTTGAGCACATTATCAGATCAACAAATCATGGGATTATAAGATAGGTCTACTGCTAAAGCTATTTGGGATCATTTGGAAACATTGAATGAAGGAGATTCCACAGTCAAAATTGCAAAACTTGAAAGCTTCAGAGTCAGGTATGAAAATCTAAAAATGGAAGAAGATGAAAGGATTTCTGCTTTTATGGAAAGAGTAAATGAATTTGTTTTGGGTATTAAATGTTGTGGAGGAACCTTAAGTGAAGATGAAATTGTTTCAAAAGTTTTAAGAGGATTTCCACTGACATATGAAATGAAAGTTACTTCTATAAATGAGTTGAGAACAATGCCTAATACATCAGTAACCAGGGATACATTGATTGGAAAACTTCCAGCTTTTGAAATTGAGGAATTTGGTCCTATTGCTACTATAAAGACAAATTTAGCTTTTAAGGCATCAACATCATCTGCACCATTATTTGAAAAATTTGATTGGAAAGCCTTTTATGCAAGAGAACTTGAGGAAAGCAGGAGAGAAAATGAAGAACTTGATGCACTATTTACAAGGAAAATGCCTAAAGGTCCAGTTGGAAGTAAGTATGAAGGTAAAGCACCCTTTAAATGTTTTAACTGTAATAAGATTGGTTATATGGCTTCAAGATGCCTTGATAGACATGCTATACTAAGAGAAGAAGCTAGAAGAACATACTAGCCTAACCCTAAATATCAGAGATACAGATTTAAGAAGAATAAAGATAAATCTTGTTATCTTGCTGATGAAGGAGTCACTGATGATTTTGATGACGATCCGAAAGATAATGGATGGGTTTTTGTTGCTATAATAGAAGATCAACTGACACCTACTGTTCAACCGGTAGAGCAGGCCCTGGCAGCTAAAGTTCAAGTTAAGGATGAATGGGTCATTGATTTAGGATGTTCACATCATATGACTGGTGATAAAGGTAAATTCTTGAACTTTCAAGATTATAATGGAGGTCTGGTAAGATTTGGAGATGATAAAGCTTGTTTGATCAAAGGAAAAGGTACTATATCTCTTGATGGTAAGCATAATACTGACAATGTTTACTATGTAGAAGGTTTAAAGCATAATCTTTTGAGTGTTGGTCAATTAGTTGAAAAAGGATTTTAGTTACAATTCAAGAATGAAAAATGCAAAATTATGAACAGAACTGGTTTGGAAATTGCAATCGATAATCAAAGTAGAGGTAATATCTTTCATTTGAATAACAATGAAAAGACATGCTTGATTGCACATATTGATGAAAGTTGGCTATGGCATAAGAGACTCCGTCATGTAAATTTTGATTGCATGGTAAAAATCAGTACTACTAAGGCAGTTAGAGATTTACCTAAGATTGTTAAACCTCACAATCCGGTATGTAAGGAATGTCAATTTGGAAAACAAGTTAGAGCATCTTTTAAAAGTATTCCAAAAAAATCTAATAATGTTCTTGACTTAATTCATACTGATTTATGTTGTCCAACTAGAACTAAAAGCTTACAAGGTGATAGATATTTCATGCTAATTATTAATGACTATTCTAGAATGTGTTGGGTTACTTTTCTCAGAGAAAAATCAGAAGCACTTGGGAAATTCAAACTATTCAAGGCAATGGTAGAAAATGAAACCGGTAAGAAAATCAAATGTTTGAGATCAGATCAAGGAGGTGAATTCACATCTAAGGAATTTAATGCATTCTATGAAGTGAATGGAATTAGAAGACAGTTATCAGCACCTCAGACACCACAACAGAATGGAGTTGTAGAAAGGAAAAATAGAACTATCTTGGATGCAGCCAGAAGTATGTTATCTGAAGAAAACCTACCACATGTATATTGGAGAGAGGCAGTAAGCACAATGGTCTATACATTCAACAAAGTTCACATCAAAGGTGAAACCGGTAAGACCCCTCATAAACTATGGTTTGGTATTACTCCTACTCTTAAATATTTCCAAATATTTGGAAGTAAATGCTATATTAGAAGAGATGAGTATATTGGCAAATTTGATCCTAGAAGTGATGAAGGAATATTTCTTGGTTATTCATCTAAGAGCAAAGCATATAGATGTTTTAACAAAAGATTGCAGAAAATTGTTGAGAGTACAAATGTGAAGATTGATGAACAGTTTAGAGGAACTTCAAGGTATATAGACTCTGAACCGGCAACAAAGATACTGACAAATGAACCTACATTGAACCCACTGGTACAAAATGAAGATCCAGTTACACCAGTATCATCTAAAAATTCCACTGTAATCGAGGAACAACATCAAACGAAGACACCCCAGTATGTAAGACTGAATCACTCAAAAAATTAGATAATTGGGAATAAGTATCAAGGAGTTATGACAAGAGGAAGACTAACAAATGAAGAGGTATGTCTTATTTCTCAAATTGAACCATCATCAATTAATGAGGCATGTGAAGATAAACACTGGATTAAAGCTATGGAAGAGGAACTAGAACAATTGAGAAGAATAACACATGGACATTAGTTCCCCGACCTAAAGACAAAAATGTGATTGGAACAAAATGGGTATTTAGAAACAAACTTAATGAAGATGGTAAAGTAATTAGAAATAAAGCAAGACTAGTGTGTAAGGGATATTCTCAAAAAGAAGAAATTTATTATAATGGAACCTTTGCACCGGTAGCTAGAATTGAGGCAGTCAGATTATTCTTGGCTTTTGCAGCACACAAGAGCTACAAAGTATACCAAATGGATATTAAATGTGCATTTCTGAATGGAGATCTTGAAGAAGAAGTTTACATTGAGCAACCTGATGGATTTTCTTTAACAGATAACAAAGGTATGGTTTGCAGGTTAAGGAAAGCTTTGTATGGGCTGAAGTAAGCTCCAAGAGCTTGGTATGCTAGATTGGATAAATTTCTCTTGAAGATTGGATTTTCTAAAGGTAATGCTGACAACAACTTATAATATAAAGTGACTAATGATGACATCTTGGTTATAGAAGTTTTTGTTGATGATATAATCTTTGGAGGAGAAGATGGATTATGAAAAGACTTTTCTATTGAAATGCAACAAGAATTTGAAATGTCTATGATTGGAGACATAAAATTCTTTTTAGGATTGCAGATTTCACAGACTGATAAAGGTATATTCTTGAGTCAATCCAAGTACTTGAAGGAGTTACTAAAGAAATTTGGGATGGAAAAATCTAAATTGGTAAGCACACCTATGGCTACAAATGACAAATTATCACTAAGGGATGAATCTACACCTGTTAATCTGACTAGGTACAAATCTATGATAGGAGGTTTAATGTATTTGACACAAACAAGACCTGATATTGTGAATGCAGTAGGTATTGTTTCAAGATTTCAGAGTAATCCTAGAGAAAATCACGAATCAGTAGTAAAAAGGATTTTCTGGTACTTACAAGGCACTACAAATCTTGGTTTATGGTATCCTAGAGATGAAAACTTTGAATTATGTGCATACACAAATGCAAATTGGGCAGGAGATGTGGATGACAAAAAAAGCACCACTGACAGAGCATTTTTTCTTGGAAGCAGATTAATTTCTTGGTTAAGTAAGAAACAAAGTTGCACATCTTTATCAACAACAGAATTAGAATATGTTGCAGCAGCAACTAACTGTACACAGGTATTATGGCTTAAGCAAATGTTGAAGGACATAAAGGTAAAATGCAAGGAACCTATAACTATCTATTGTGATAACACTACAACAATTGATATATCTAAGAATTTGGTATTACATTATAAAACTAAACATGTTTCTATCAAATTAAATTTTATGAAAGAGAATGTTGAAGCAAAAGAACTAAAACTGGTTTATGTGAATACTAAAGAGCAAATTGCAGATATTTTCACTAAGCCTTTGCCTAAGGAGACTTCTGAATATCTCAGAGATCAGCTTGGGGTCATACCCCCACCGGTAGAGACTTAGATAGTTGATGTTTGTCATCAACTGATAGAATTAATAGAGAAATCTTTTACTCTGTCTTTGATGAGGAGAGCTACTTCTCAGGGGGAGTAGTTGGCATATTGAATTGGTTGGTATTTTGTATTTGAACCTGGATTTTGTATTGGCTTTGGCATTTAATGTCAAAGGGGAGAGATTGATATGGAAAAACACAAGGAAAACACATGTTACTCTTAGGGGGAGAGATTGTTACTTTGGGAGAGATTGATTACTCTCTGTATCTGAATTTTGATTTCTGGTTATGATCTCTTTTGGGAGATTGTTGGTTTATTGGTATTTGGCATTTCTATTTTGGCACTTTGATGGTTTTTCCATCTTGTGTTGCCATCAATGCCAAAGGGGGAGATTGTTGGTATTTTGGTTATGTTGATATGGTTTTGTCATTGATGTCAACACCTTTAACACTTATCAACTTTGGCACTTTGGAGGATTGGCAATGTTCACCGACAAGCAAGTGACTTTATGCACAGTCACCGGTATCTAGTACACCGACAAGATATATTGTTCACTGACACTTGGAATGACATGGAAAACACTTGGTTATGTTGAAGACATCATTTGTACACTTTGTCTTGGAGATTTCTTCATCGGTATATTCCTATTTGCATATTTGCTATTACCAACAAATAGGTCCAGAAAAAGCACCGACAGGCTTATCTATTCCAGATTAGCACGACACACTTTGGAGATGATTTTATTGTTATTGTAAATGCATTATGCTGACATGTTGAATCTGATATTGCATCAGTTATTGATTTACTTGTAATTGATTTTATTGTAATATCTTTTAGAGCCGACCTACTAAAATTGGTCTTAGGTTATGGTATATATGTATGATCTTATTTGTAAGATCGATATGCGATTGGGAAAAGGAATTGTAAGAAATTATATGCAAGATTAAGCAGAGCTATACACGGAGACATCATTTGAAGATGAAGCAAGGTTTTTGTGAAGGCAATCAGAACTACACCGGTACTGAATCCAACATATGAAGATGCTATTTTGAGGAGTACATCTTTATTGGATTTAACCATCCAATTGTAGTCAGTGTGACTCCTATTTGTGTTTGAGTAGTGAGCTCTAGGCACTTGGCCTTTCTGCATGTCCAGATCCCATTTGTATACACATACTATCTGCAGTAGTATCATCTGATTGTGGGTAAGCTTTCCCACCGTGGTTTTTCCCCTTATAGGGTTTCCACGTACAAATATTGGTGTTAAGTGTTGTGGATGTTATTGTCTTTCTATTTCATGCATTAATCTTTACTGGTACTGCAATTAACTAATAAACTATCTACCGGTATAAAGTTTGGTTTATCAGTATTAATCATTAAGGTTGGTTAAGTTGTTTTTGGTTTGAATTTATTTGACAACTAATTCACCGCCCCCCTCTCAGTTGTCTCTAGGACCTAACACTTCTTTCACTGTGGCTCTGATACCATGTTAAATTTTTATGATCAAATTAGATAGACAATAAATCAAACATAAATGCATAGAATATATCCTAGGAAAACCTTCCTCTAGAAGGTGAAAAACCCAGTAGTGAATGTATCTGATTATATTTATCAAATAAGGATATGATTTTACAAGGTTGCTTCACTTCTTGAAGCTATATGAATAAGTCAATCACTCTAGACTGCTGTGATATAATCCAAACTTTTGTAGGATTCTTAGACTGCAGAAGGATGAATAATGATCTTCGATATGACTTGAATGTATTACATAATCCCTAGATGAAGGAGGTTGATTTGCTGTAGGATGAATCCGATCCACTAAAGAATGTATTTGGTCTACCAATTTGATCTGCTTCAATATGATTATAGTATTTGATCTGCTAATTATGTATGTTAAAATCATCATGTTGGAATGTGAGGCAGATCAAACTATATATCAATATCAAACAACATGACTTATTCAAAGTTGTCTCTTCCCAAACATCATATCTTTCCTCAATGCTTAACCAACACGTCTCTTCATTAAGGCGATCTCAATATTAGTTATATATATGAAAAAACCTCTTTATTAATCTGGCAGTATAAATCAAATGTTGGCATTATAGAATTTGAACTATGTATTAAATGCATAAGGCCGATTAGGCCATTCACGCATTTGATGACAAGTCGGCCCTGTAGGATCCGACCGATTCTATACAAAAAAATAACAAGGGAGTGAAAGAGAGACAAATAGGGAGATATAGAGAGGGGGGAGATAGAGAGAGGAAAGGAAAGGGAAAGAAATAGGTAGAGGGGGGAGACAGAGATAGGTAGAGAGGGAGAGAGAAGAGGGAGGTTAGTAGCTCTTGATATATAGAGAGGGAGAGGGAGAAGTAGAAGGAGAGGGAGAGGGAGATAGGTAGAAAAATCCCGAAGGAGATCATGTTTTATGCAACGAAAAAACATTAGATACAGTCTATTGAAGTTGAGGAAGAATTTTTTTCTGTATTCGATGTAGGCAAAGAGATAATTGGGAATCACAATACAGGATGGATCTTAGAAGAAATAATAAAAGGTTGACTCCCAAAAAAGGTGGCAATCTGAATGTAATAAAGAAAAAAATGGTTACAGAAAAGATTGTTGAAAATAAATTGAAGGAAATTGAGATTCCTCCAAAAGAGGAAGGAGAGTGCTCGAGATCTCGAACGAAGAAAAGTATCTCTTTGGAAGAAAGAAGGTGTCACAAAGGGGGAAATGCAAAAAAATTAGAGGCGATCAACCTTGATATTTTAGAGAAGGCTGCATTTCCACTTAAGAAAATAGAGAAGGATCCTTCAAAGGAGTCCTCGCTAGTACGCAATAAGAGCAAAAAAAAAGGAGAGAACATTATAAATTCTTTGGATATGTCATGTTTAGAGGATATAGAAAAGAATTGAGATTCAGAAAAAGACCAGGAGGAGTTAGATGATCTGGGGACTCTAGAGCCCAAATTTTTGAATTGGTCTACAATCTCTTTTATGTGAAAAATCTAGTAAGGGGAGAGACAATGAGAAGAAGAGGGAGGAAGAGACTATGGAAAAAGGTTTCCTTAGTATCAATTTTTTTTTGGCTATATATAACGGAGCAAAGAACTCCCTTGGACAATAGTGAAAATCATAACATGGAATGCCAAGGGTCTCTCTGCCCTTGACAAAAGAAGCTTGGTGAAGTGTCATATGGAGAGAATGGTGACCAATATATTTTTTCTTCAGGAAACAAAAATTAATTCCTCTGTGGGAGAGGATTTTGTTGAAATATTGTAAAATATGGAAAGGGCTCTATATAGATGCTATGGGATCAACATGTGGATTGGGTTTAATGTGGAATAATAATAAGATGGATATTTCTCATATTGATTTTTGTTTTCAATGGATGATGTGTAAGGTGACAAATATATTAGAAAATTTAAGATTCTTTGTTTTTAATGTGTATGGGTCACTCAAGACAGAAGATAAGATTTGTACGTGGAAGGAGATTGTAGGAAGGAAACATTTGCTAGTAGGTTATAAGTTCATTATTGGGGGGAGACTTCAATGCTCTACTAGATCCAAAGAGAAGAGTGAGGGCGTGTATGGAATGAATAAGGTGATAATGTATTTGTGAGACTCTATGGATGAGATGGAAGTTGTAGATTGTGTGTCGAGGAATGGGATGTTCACATGGAACAATCGAAGAGTTGGTTTCACCAACATAGTGTAAAGACTCAATTACGTTCTGGTTGGTCATGATTGGATGGATGACAATTTTTTTGTGAGTCTAATATCCTTTTGATTTTTGTGTCTAATCACTTTTTGGTTTTGTTGGACATTAAGATAGCAATAAACCAAGAAAGGTCTCTTTAAATATTCAAATATGTAGTGGAGAGATTCCTCATTAGAAGATAGGCTGCGAGTTTGATGGGAAGAAAGATTTTTTCAGGGGAACAATTTCTCTCTGCTTCATGAAAATAATAAAATATTTAAAGGTGAATTTGAAAGCTTGGAATATAGAAGTTTTTAAAAACTTTTTTGAGGAAAAATAAAAAGTTGAATGTGAGCTAGAAGAACTAAATGAAAAATCCATTCGATTGGGGATGTTTGAAGAGGATTACAAGAAGGAGAAAGAGCACAAAAATTTTCATTTGGAACTTTTAGCCAGGGAAGAATTATATTAGAGAGAAAAGGCGAGGAAAAATTGGCTGGAGGTTGGAGATCTCAACACAAATGTTTTTCATGCTTATGTAAAAAGCAGAAGAGATTGGAATATAATAGAAAATATTCTTTCCAAAGACAGGTACATAGTCAGGGAACCAAAAAAGATAGAAGAAAAAGCAATTTTGTTCTTCTCATATTTACTGGTAGGTAATGTTGGTCAAAATATTTCAGATGGGATGTAATCATTGGATAACATTCTAACCTACATCAGTGAAGAAGATAATAGGATGTTAATGGTGCCCTTTTCTTTGGAAGAACTTAGAAAGGCCACCTTCCAACTTCACCTAGAGAAAACACTTGGACCAGATGGTCTTTCAATTTTTTTATTATTAAAAGTGTTGGAACTTTGTTGGAATGAATGTGCTTAAGTTAGCAAAGGATATCAGAAAGAGGAAGAAATTTGTCAAAGATTAGAGTAATACAATTTTTTGCATTGATTCCTAAGAAGAAGAATTGTACTAATTTTGGGGATTATCGGCCCATATCACATTGTAATACTATTTACAAAATTATTACGAAGGCTTTGGCTAATAGATATAAGAGGACCCTTAAAAATATTATTTCTGAAGAGCAGATTGGCTTCGTTCTTGGAAGAGAAATTATAGATAGCATCATTGTAGAAAATGAAGCAGTTAACTCGATCAATAAGTAGAAGATAAAATGTATGCTTATTAAACTAGACATTAGCAAGGCCTATGACAAAGTAAATTGAGATTTTCTGTTTGCAATAATGAAGAAATTTGGTTTTGATGATGACTGGATAAATACCATTAGAATTTGCATTTCCTCTACATTATTCTATGTTAGTGAATGTATCATTATGTGGATTCTTTGAAGCAAATAAAAAATTTCATCAAGGCGATCCCATTTCTCCTTTCCTATTTGTGACTATGACAAAAGCTATGGATATACATTTCAAAAAGTTTAAAGATAATAGGATTTAAGAGGGGATTCAAATAACAAAGGGTATCATTTTATCTCATTCCCAAATTGCAGATGACACTATTCTCTTTGGTGAGGCCTCACTGAGGGAAGCATAAATTAATAGGATAGCCATTGAGAAATATTCCTCAGCTTCAAGGCAAATCTTGAATATTGATAAATCAAGAGTTTATTTTTTTAACATGTTAATAAAATGAGCTGGAGAATGATAGCTAGTCTTTTAGGATTTTATGGTTCAAGTCTTCCATCTAAGAACTTGGGGGCTCCATTTATTAATGGGGGGTATATAACAACACATTGGGAGGATACCATTAACAATTGTAGAAATAAAATTTTCTCTTGGAAAACCAAGTGGTTGTCACTGGTAGGGAGGATTTTAATGATAAAATTATCGGTTTTGGTTGTAGTTCACACTTACATGATGTAATGTTTTAAGATGACCTATAAGGCTACCAATATTTTTGAAGGTATGATGAAGAAATTTTTATGGGAAGGGAATCAAGAGGAGAGGAAGATTCCATTAATTGGTTGGGATATGGCTTGCTAATCCAAGGAGGTAAGGGGAGCGAGTTTGAGAAGAATGATGAAATAGAATAGGTCTTTGGGGGAAAAATTAATCTTAAAAGTGTACAAGAAACCAGATAGATTATGGACTAAAATTATCAAGAGAAAATATTTAGATCAAGAAGAGTCACAATGAATATTAAATTTAGCAAACTCAGAAGGGGGATCAGCAATATGGAGATTCATGTGGGAAAGTTGGCATATCATAACCAACCATATATCGTGGAAAATTGGCAATGGTAGAAAATAATTTTTTTGGATAGACTCATAGAATGGAGGGGAGACAATATCCAACATGTTGGGAAACCCGAAGTGGATTAATAGGGTGATAGAAAGACATGGGAAAATGGTTACAGATTATGTTTATAGAAAGACAAGGCTGTTGAATGATACTTACTCTTGGATCAATGTTGATAGATTGGGTGTTCCATAAAATAAAGTTGAATCAGTAAAGAATATTTTGGAGAATATAAAAATTATGTTATCAAAAGATGAGGATGAAGTATTCTAGTGTGCCGCCTCTTCAAGAAACTATTCGGTGAAAATGGGTTATCGCATTCAAAATGAGGTTATCAACAATTTTTATGGCCGAGGTTTTTGTGTTGGAATTTATATGTTCTCCCCAAAGTGGGAGCTTTCTTGTGGGTGACATTGTATGGTAGAATTCTGAAGGGGGACCGACTTCAGTAGATTGGTATCTAGAGCCCAAGTATTTTCCATTTGTACCTTGAAGATAATGAAACAACCAATCATATTCTTTTAACATGCTCTTTTGCTAAAGCATGTTGGGATTGGCTTTTATCCTCTTTGGGTTGGATGTATGCTAGGCGTAATTCTCTCTTAATTTTTTTTACAAGGGTAGCCAAGAAGAGATAAGAAGAATACATGGAGCAAAATCTGGACTATAGCTCTTTCTATATTGGTTTGGCACTTATGGAATGAGAGAAACATGTGTTTTTCAAGACAAGGGATTGTCGACTGGGAAGATTATGACCAAAATAGAAGTAGGTATTTGTGAGGTGGCTAACTTAAATCAAAATTTTAAAAAGAATTTATTTTCTACCTCTTGGGATTTAGATATACATAATAAGTGGGTAAGATTAAAGTCGCCAACATCACTGGCCCCTAGAAAAGGTGTGGCTAGGAAAAATGTTCAATGGATAGCCCCAATTCAAGGGAGGTTGAAATTAAATTTTGATGGAATAGCATGGAGTAACCCGAGTGTAGAAAGGGAGAGATGTATCATTAGAGATGATAAAGGGCAGTGTGTGTGGGCTCTGGCTAGAAAGGTGGGTGTGGCCACAAATAACGAACCTGAATTTGAGGCTTTAGCTTGTGGTTTCTATTTATGCAAGCGAAAAGGTATTAAGGTGTTAAATATAGAAGGGACTCCCTCATTTGCATTAATATAGTAAGTAAAAATGAAGTTTAGGATTGGAAGTTAAGGAAATGATTGAAGATTATTAAAAGTATCTAGATGGAATGGAAGATGTTTCCATATCACATACATATAGGGAGGCTAATAGGGTAGTCGATGAATTGTCCAACATGGGTGTGGAATTATTACAAAAGGAAAGGATATGGTCTTTGGAAAAGATTAATGAAGAAGCATTGGATGCAATTAACTCTGACAAGATGATAGAGTTCAATTTTGAGGACAATCATGGGCTATGTAGTATTTTCTGTTGAGAGAGGAAGTACTAACTTTTTAGATTTTTTTTGTTTGAGTTCTTTAATTTATGCTAGATTACCACTCATCCTTTGTATAGGGGATCACAATTGGGATATGGTGTATAGATTAGTTCCAGTGATCGGTGAAATTTCCCAAATTATCTAGGAGAAAGGAGCGAATCCTTGATATTTAATGTTAAGACTGGATTTCTAGAGATTTCTCGATGTTTCAAATTCATCTCATCTATTTTTTGTTTAGGAGAAATTGTAAGAAAAGAATTAGGGAGGGTCTATTTTGGAGGGGTGTATCTTTATTCATAGGAGAATATTCAAAGGCAATTGAGAAGATTGCTCATGTTGGAGGAGGAACTTATGTTGTTGGCGATAAAGAATATTATTGGATCAACATTTGTTGATGCAGGGCACATGCACAATGGAGTGATCTTTCAGATATTTTTCATGGTTTTTATGGAGGAAATGAGAAAATATTACAAGGCATCTAGATTGGTTCATAGGATACTATAGGAAAGGTACAAGGAAGGGGTTAATGCAGCATTGGATCCGATCTCTGCAAATCCCAGTAGTGAGTTTTATTGCTAACATGTTTGATGTGGAGGTGGTAGGAAAAAAGAAGAAAGTGGTAGAGTGTAGTACCCCTCCCTCGATTAGACTTTTTTGATACTATTTTGACCATGGTTGAATTTTGAGTGGTTATTGTGGATACACTATGTAGTGATGTTTTTATTCAGATATTATGCTATGTTGGATTATGCTTTGATTTTAGATTCAGTGAATGTCTTTTAGGCATTATTTCCTTATGGATGATTAGATGTTAATTTTATTATGTGTTATTGATGATGGACTAACACATTTACCTTAAGCATGAGATGCTTTATGTATATGTCATCATGTATGTGTGGAATTTGTATGGGGTGCGAGGAGATGATTTCCCGTCACTCACTTCTATGAGACACAGAAAGTCACGATTCTCCTTCACTAGTGTGTTTACCATGTTTGTATATATATATATACATGTGGTTTAGTGATGCAGGTAAAAGGTATTGACTTCACCTGGCTCCACAGGTCTAAGCATACCTAATTAATCTGATGGAAGTGGAGGAGATAGTCTTAAGGCCTTAAATTTCATTCCTAGCCTTTCTTGATAGTGAGCATTGTCATTTGTCTGTCAACCTTCCCTATGTTGGTATGCGAGTCGTGTCTTTTCTTTGTTTAGTTGAGTTTGCATGTTATGTGTTTTGTGACTTTACTTATTCTCTTCTTATGTTATTTAATGAGAAATTAATTATTAATACCTCATGGTTATTAATAATTAATGTGTATTGCATTTATTAAATTAAATTAAGAATAAAGTATTATAGGCACCTTTTTATGGTTAAATACATAAATCAATAATCCTTAATTGGTCAGTTAAATTGATGGTTTTATTTAGTAGTGGAATTTATATTATGTCTTGTTCATTTGTTAAAAAAAAGAAGAAGAAGAAACTCATTACTTTTAGTAATTAAAATATCTAATGGCTTTTGTGTGTGAGAAAAATTGAGTTTTTAAATTTTTATAATGTAAATGTTTTTAATGAAAAAAGAAATTGATTTTCAATTTTCGTGAGGAAAGGAATTTGACCTATTTAAGATATTTTGGAAAATTCTTGTATATTTTGGGGATATTTCCAAAATAAGGGGTTCTTTTTGATTTTGGAAATTTTTTCTCCCTATGGTGAATTGAGGATTTTGCTCGAAGTGTGGAAGACATTGGGAAGGGTTTGATTTGGTGTAGTGTTTGAATTCTTCTCCAACTGTGCATCTAGGAAAGCTTTTAAGGTTGGATTTTAAACCCTTGTTATTGAAATTTAATGTTGATAATGAGCTCTCTGTGATTTGTTTGTGTTCTTGTAGCGTCATAAAATTGCAACCCTTGCAATTTTGACCATGTCTTAGGCACTCACCTTTGCGACTACATCTCCCTACTCAATTGGGACCCCTCTATGCACCTTGATTCCAAACTTCCTCCCATCTTAGACCTAATATCACTTCAGGACCTAGTCTAGGCCCCAAAATAGGGTAGGACAGGGGCATAGCGCCCCTGTCCCCCCCTCTTTAGGTGGCCCTAAGATAGGTCCATCTGAACCTTAAACCCAATTTGCTTCTCGAGGGCTTAAATCCTCCTATGTCGACCTTCAGTGAGATAAAAATTAATTCTCCTAGGCTAGTATAAAAGGGGATTTAGCTCTCTCATTTGCATAAGCAAAAAATGATACAAGGATAACAAGGGATAAGTGAAAATTGGGTAAGCAAGAGGAAGGTCTTCAAGCATTCAAGTCTTCAAGCATTCATCAAGTTCTCTTCTTCATGTGGAGTTACAAGATGGTGGAGTTTGCAGTTTGACTTGAAAGTCATTGCATTTGAACCTTAGTTAACTTATATAAAACACAAGAGAATAGCAAGTCATCTTTAACTGCGACAATAGTTGTATCTCCTATGTATGTTGTGTTTGCCTTGCAGCAATGTGCATGTTTGATAGGTGTAATACTGATCTCTTTTCAAAATTGCATGTCACACCTTCGTGAATCATAACTACACCTTATGAAAATTGGAAATGCACTTGGGGTGATCTTCTTGCTTACTGCTTGTTCTTCTTGTAGCTCTAATAGTTCTCATGGTAGCATTCAAGGTAGGCTTGTGGTGGGTGAGGAAAGTACTCAATTCATAACTTTACAACTCTTAGACTCCCCCTTAGTCTCTCCATCTCATCAATTAGATTGTCTACAGTGTGTGATGCCTGGTATGATTGGAGCACAAGGTACATGTATCTTTCCATAATGTTGGTGTCAAACTCAATAGTTAGAGAAAAAATTTCAGATCTATAGGCTTCCCACTATTTGAGAACTTTCTCTCAACTGAGTGAGCCTGTTTGTAATATTTCCAATCCCTAACACCCTAACCACATATTGTTCATACTCTGGAAGGAGGCTTAAAAAAGGAGGGTGCCCTTTTAGTATCTTCATTCTACATTGATCCAAAATATCACTTTTGAATAATAAGGCATCAATGGAGTCTTGAAAAATATTAAAATCCTCTCCTCCTAGTAAATATTGTTTCTCAATTACATCTTCACCTAGATTTTGAATCATTTTCAACACTTTGACTTGTTTTACAAACTTAGTAGATCGGGTCTCCCATAGTGGAGTGAAGGATCATACCTCTTTCAAGGAATTGATCATCTTCGTAGATATCCATAGCCTCCCGTAAGAATATTATTATTTTACTCAATTGATTCCTAGTCCAAGTGTCAACAATAGTCACCTTCTTTCTCATAACATATAGTGCCTTAACTTCTTCTTGTGGCAATGCTGAAGTATCTAGTCAGAACCAAAATGCTGCATATAGGAGAATCAAATGGTCTGGACTCATAGAAGCTATAGTTTTTCCACAAGTAGTCCAGTCTACAAAATTTATATTGGCAATTGCTCAACATTATGATAAAGACACTAGGAAATGTATAGATACAAAGGGGAATATAGTGATGGATCTTTCACCCGACATGCTTGCTATGACTTTTGGTATCCCAAAATATGATAAGGTCTTGCAAACAATTGAGGAGCAAGTTGTCCAAATATTTAACAAGAATGTAGAAAATACATACATCATATAAATAAAGTATGGCTCAATGCACCAAGGAAATCAGGCCTTCAAGCGATAGAAAATATCTTAAGGGTAAATTTCAGAGATGCACCATGTGACTTGATCATCATTCTTAGCAGAGACTTTAGCAAAGAAGATGTTAAGAACTATCACTTGTGGATTTTTTATTACATCCACACCATCCTCAAAGGAAAATAATATTTCGATTAGACACAAATCATATTTAATAATATTCATGAGTAGATGTGCAGTGTACTTCATACTAAAATATTTTTTATGACTTCCTATATGAGGTGGATAGTTGCCACAAGCGACATCTATCTAGGGTTAAACGCTAATAGTAGATTAGGGGAAGGATCTGAAGAACAAAAAGTGCTGGAGTATTACACTCAGTTGCCTATTTATCAAGCCAAGAACCATTTCAAAAGGATTAATGATGCTTTCATACATGTAGTTATCTACAGGTTAATAGGTGATGTAGGATACTGTCTGACTCCTGAGGTAATGAAATTGATCCAAGAGTGGGGAACCTGGTTCATTCAGAACCAACGGTCTACTTACATCTGATTGAGTGGATTCCCTGGTCATCCTTTTCTTCTCATATGTTATTGTAGCACTAGGATTATTCTTTTAGAGTATTCAAGACAAATAGTAGGGGTTCAATCCCTCATGAATCAAGAGGACAAAGTGGGATTAACATTCTCGATTGCCCTTGAATACTATAAGTGCCACAATTTATGGACTACAAAAACAACAATACATGAGTTGCAGGATCTATGCCTCAAAGAATTTTCTTATGCACGAAAGCAATATGATGCATTTAGAAATATCAAGGTAATCATGCCAGTGTCATATGAAGGACATGTACCTTCCTTGGAGGACTTTTTGGTAGGACTACAGGATAGTTTTGAGGCCAGGAAGAAGTCATTTTTTAGGTTAACAACCTATCAAATAAGGGAATTTGAGGTAGAAACAAACATCCCCAAAGACTTCAAGGATGAAGGGGAAGTCCTAGAACCAACTTAGTATGAAATGAAGATAGATCAAAGACCCCTCTCTCCAATAAGATGGTCCGAAAAAGAGAATGTGAAGATCGATAATGCTTCTGAAAAAGTTGTTGAAAGAAGTAGATAATGGCTGAGCCTTAGGCTCGAGAGAATAATTTACAAAGAAAAGAAGAAAGGTAAAACCATAGGTAGCCCCCTATCAAAAAATATTTGGGATTATGTAAGGAGAGAAAGATCAGAGTCAAGGAAACATACCCCTATGGACCAGGAAGCCCCTATGCCTACCATTGAAAAGCAAGAGTTAATGAAATAGTTAGATGCAAAGATGAAGGAATCTCAATTCCTAAAAATATAAAGTTGAGGAAGGAATAACTACTGGATTTCTTGCTATACCTCAAGCATCACTTGTCTTGATTGTGCCTACTACTAGTATGACCTTAAAGGAAGGAACATCACAAGGATTAAATGCTGAACAAATTGCCTCTTCTTCTCAAGCCCCTACAACAACCACTAGACCAACTCATGAATGGGTAATGATCCATAAAATTGTTAGATTTAGATGAGGATAATGAGCCTATTTCAGTAGTATCTTGCAAGAAAAATAAAAATATAATGTAGAGATAGACTACCTCCAAGCAAACTTTAGGAGAAATAGTGCTATTAAAGGTACCTACAATTTCCCAGGATGAGCAATCTGCTCAAACATGTGCTAATGAACCTAAAGATCAAATAGTTGATCCCACTCAAACATAGATATTTGAGGTACAAGTGGAAACTATGGAAGTTGAAGAAAAAGATGAATGGATGGTGTTTACACCACAAGACCTAGAGAAACTCCTCAAACAATTGGAGTGAAGTCAAGAATAAAAAAGATGATGCAAGTAAAGAATATTTTGAGCAAGAGGTGAGTGAGAGGTTAGAGGATCTTGCCAAACAACAATAACATGACTTCAAACAAGTGCTACATGAAAGCCTTGCTCAACAACTTCCCCAATGTCGACCACAACATGAAGAGTCTATAAAGAAACAAAATGAGTGACTTCAAAATGTGAATATACATCAGCAAGAAGAGGAGGAGAAAGAGCAACGACTAGAGACCCACATAGTGACAAATAAAATTAGCACAGGATGGACCACAAGGTTCAAGCATGCTGCTGTGGCTCAGTTTTGACTTTTAGAAGAATAAAAAGGTTGTCCTCCCAAGTATCACCCTACAAGAAGCAGTCACTGAGTCACTAAGAAGTACAAAGAAAGCCAAAACCCTCCACCATCTCTCAAGGATTGGCTCCAGGGATGTTGTGGCTAGTATATCTAATTTAGTGTGAGGCACAAAAGGAGAAAAATATGGTTCCCAAGGGTACCAATTTTATTAGGTAAATCTTGGAAAACAAACTAAGTGGGGAGAGATAGCACAGTTGCAGAAATACAAACAAATTCTCATGGAAATGGAAAGACCGCTTGAATCAAGACCTCGGGATTCTCAATCCTCTACATCAACATTGCTACAAGAAGAAGTTAAGGCACAATACAAAATGAGAAAGAAGGCGATTGTTGTTGACACTTGGATCAAGAATAAATTAAGTAAAATGAGAATGTTCTTACAAGAGACCATGGATATCTACGAAGATGCTCAAATCCTTGAAAGAGGTATGATCCTTCTCCACTCAATGGGAGACCAAATCTACTAAGTTTGCAAAACTAGTCAAAGTGTTCAAAAAGATTAAAAAAATAGTTGAAGATGTAATTAATAAAGAAGATTTATTAGGAGGAGAGGATCTCAATGTTTTGCAAGACTCCATTGATGCCTTAGAATTCAAAAGAGATGTTTTGGATCGATGTAGAACTAAGATACTAAAAGGGCATATGCCTTTTCTAAGCCTCCTTGAAGACTATGAACAATATTTGCTGAGGGTTTTAGGTAAACATGGACTAAAAGTCTTACAGATAGGCTCACTCAGCCAAGAGGAAGTGATCAAATAGTGGGAAGCATATAGATCTAAAAGTTTTTCTCCAACTGTTGAGTTGGAAACCAACATTATGGAAAGATACATGTACCTTGGAATCCAATCATACTAGCCAACACACATGGTAGACAATATAATTGATGAGATGGAGGGACTAAGGGAGATTCTAAGATTTGCAAAGTTCCAAAATGAGTACTTTCTTGACCCACGACAAACTTCCATTGAAAGCTACCTTGGGAAATATTAGAGCTACAAGAAGAACAAGCAGTAAGTAGGCAGATCGCCCCAAGTGCACTACCAGTTTTCATAAGAAGATAGGGGCAGTCATGATTCACGAAGGTGTGACATGCAGTTTTGAAAAGAGATCAATGATACACCATCAAACATGCACGTTGCTGCAAGATGAACACAACATACATACGAGATGCAACTACTGTCATAGATAAAGAATTTTTGTTCACTTGTGTTTTGTATAGTTAAGTGAGGTTCAAAAGTAGTGACTTGCAAGTTGAATGGCAACCTCCACCATCTTGTAACTGAGTTGGAGGCTTTAGTTATTCCATGATTGTAGGGGCCCAATGCCTATAAATGTAATGAATCAAGTCATTTAGATGGTCCAAGAGTTGATGATTCAAGGCAAGTAATTAGGACATTTATCTTTTTATGAATCTTTGTTTTAAGAGTTATTTGGATATAGTTGAAACACCTTCAATACTAGTAATTTCTGATAGTCATTTTTCTCAAATTAATACAGGCAACTTGTGGATTGCATGATTTGCTGAACATGTCTTTGTAATGAGTATCTCTCATAATTTGGTATCTTCTTTCATTTGATCAACAATTGAGTATTTTAGGCTTTATCATCTTATGAATCATATTGTGCATGTGAATGGTCTATGAGGATTAAGTGGTAGCGTGATAGTATGATCTTTGATATCTTGTTCGATTTATATGTGTGATGATGACTTTACATGTTTATTGGAAATGATGTTCAATTGTTATTTTAAATGTTATTGATATTATTATGTTATGTGATGTATCAATTTCACTAATTACTTGGTTGTTTATGTTAACTTTACTTATTCCTTGCTACCTTGCCCTATCTTTTGATCTTTATTTATTAGTGAGAACCAAAATTTAAGTGTGTCACTTGTAAAAACCAACAGACCCCTTGATTGTAATAGACCACGTGAACACTGAGTTAACTTGCACCATTGCGACTCAACAACAAAGACCTTGGGAGGCAAGGTATTTCCAAATTCCTCATTCTTTTTTAGGAGAAGCTTTGCTTCACAAATTGTGCATGTTAGGTGTGTCAAAAGGCCCGTCAATATAAATTATCATTAGAAGGAGGGCCATTAATCAGAAGACCTTAAATTATTGAGCACTGTCACAATATGTTGTAACATGGTGCTTCCAGAAGAAGGTCTCATTCCATTCATACAATCGAATTTGGGTTTTAATGACGAGAAAGAAGACGTCATATCTGAATTGTATACCCTTTCATGGATTGTAAGAGGAATTGCTCTGATTAGATGCACATGCATTTCATTCTCCAACAAGAACACCAAAAATCCCAATGCATTGAGAATGACATCCAAAGAGAACTTGTTGCACAGGGAAATCAACCACCCCAACCAAATCCTGCTCAACCTCCACAAAACTTAAGAGAGGAAAGCTAGAGTGTATATCTTTTTTCTCTCCAAAGAGGTTTTAGAGAATCCTCAAGAGCACATCTCATCCATAGGACCTTGTAGAGTTAGGATATGTTACAAGAAGAAAGAAGAAAGAAGAACAAGGATAAAGGAGAGTCTTCAAATGACTCTCCACTACAATGAACCCCTATTGACTAGGAAACCCAAGTTATACCAAGTCCCTAACCAATTTCAACATCTTTTGTGAATCAAAATACACCACCGCCTCCAATGGCATTTTTCAATCATACAAAAATACCCTTGGGACAATACCCAGAAGAGTTCATAATTTTTCTAGGAATCTAGATATTTTTTATTAAAAATATGAGTTTGGAAGACCTAGGACCATGGAAGAACACATCAAAGCATTCAAAGATGCATTAGTCCACAATCACATCCAACACCAAGATGTAGTGTGTCAAATTTTCCCATACTCACTTGGAGAAAATGAATATAGTTGGTAATTGACATTACCTTCCAACTCCATTGTTAGTTGGGAAATTCTTGAAAAAGATTTCATTGCTGAGTTTAGACTGTATGTCGATCCAACAACCCTTTACCACTAGTTTTCTTCAGTAAGGAAGTTAACCAATGATCGCTTGACTACTTTCAACACAAAGTTTCAAAGGACATACAAAAGGTTGCAAGACCCTTATCAAATGACAAAACTAGTGGCTATTGAAGCTTATTTCAGAGCTATTGACCCATGGAGTGTGATGTTTATTAAGAAAATGGTTATAGACAAAAATAGAAATACCTTGGCCCTCAAGATGAACCAAGAATTGAATCAGACACTAATCTTTCTATATCGATGGGAGTCCCTACAATTAATATGATTCCCTTATATGGACCATCCCAAAATTTGAACCAACAACCTACAACTCAAGCCTTACCTTGGCTCAATGCCAACATTGCTGCTCCTCATGAAATGATCAAATGCATGGGATAACACAACATTAGAACACCTACAATGCTATAGTAGCTAATCAAATGATAAATTCAACTTTTGTTGAGAAGGGTTCACACCTTTCTACAAAAGTGGAAGTGTTGAAGAAAATGCTTTCCCAAGTCACATCCAAATTAAGCCAGCTAAAAATGAATCCCTAAGATGGATACAAATATTCTTAGTCATATAAAAATTATTGGAGTTACCAAAATCAAAACTAGAAGCAAAGGTATAACCCAAAACAATACAACTAAAAAACCACAAGTCCAAATAATGGAGGGGTAAACCACGACCATCCCGATGCTAGGGATAATGCAAAACCCACCCAAACTGTCAATATGGTTGACATGAATTTGAGGAATAATTGGTGCAAGTTACATGATACCTCATTTCATTTGGAAGTTAATTATGCTCAGATGGAGAAGGTCATAAGGATTGCTCAGGCTGATTCATAACCCAAAGGACAAACTACCACAAAAGAACCAGACAAGGTAAACATTGCCATGCTCGTTAATACTTTTCTCTTTCAGGAGGAAGAAGTTGTTGAAGCCAAACCACAACTCTACGATGCCAAATATTTTCAAAATACTAGGAATACTTACAATCTGAGGAGCCAAGGGAAAGAGCCTTTCACCGTACCTACACCATTGAAAGATAACCGAGTTCCTCATGATCCCAATGAGAGTAATAATCCTCCCCCACATCTTGGTCCTCAAGGAATGTGATCTAGGGTTGACCAAGCTTGAGACTATCCAATTAAGATGTCCTATTATGTTACAAGAGAGATGTAAAATACCAATACCACCATGTCCCAAATGGAAGTTTTTTTATATTGTCCCAAACAAAAGGATTCCCTTCTCAAGAAACTTGATCAACTAGAATTACAAAATAATGAAGTAAAAATGGCTATGACAGAAGAAGCTAACGCTGCTTCCCACCCAGATAAAACTAAAAACCCTCCATTTTTGCTGAGTATTAAGATCTTTGGGAAGAAATTACATAATTATTTGGTGGATTCAGGAGCCTTGGGAAAAGTCATGCCTTATTCCATAAGCCATAAATTGGGGCTCAACCCGGTTCACACCAACAGTAAAGTGATACAATTAGAAAAAAAAAGGTAAATGTAATTGGTGAATTGAAGGATGTCTACATTGAGCTAGGTGTCGATCCTCATGTTTTTCGGTATATAGATATTCAAGTGGTTGAAATTATTAAGGTGTATAGAACACTGTTGAGTTGAGACTAGTCCAAGACTTTGGGAGGCTACTTTTCTACTTGTTTTACTTTCCTATGGCTCTTGTGGAAAGGCATCATTAATCAGATACAATTGATAGTGAACCAATATTGAAGAAAATTATTACCAATTTCGGTGCTACTAATGAAGTAGCATAAATTGAAGTTAGCCCTAGAGTTTGCAAAATGAATGAGATCCTAACCTTTACAAAATCCTCTACCTCCATGCCACCTTATGGTGGTGATTTTGACCAAGTTAAAATAAATAAAAAGTTTGCAGCTCTAAGTTGCAGCAATGCAACTCTTAGAAGAGGATCTTTCACTTGAAGACTTATTGTTACCACATTGGCGCCAAATTCACCATTAACACCATTCAGAAATAATGTATATCACATTTAGAAATGAAGTCACCAAACTAATGGGGTCTCCCCCTGAAGAAGATATAGATTATGACACCTCTCTTGAAGAATGTGAAGAATAGACAAGTGTTGAAGAAGATATTCCTCAACAAATGAAGACAACACAAGTGCATGATCCTATAGAATCCCTAGTGGACTCACCAATTGAATCAACAATCCCTCCCATAGTGGAAAATCCTTCAAAAAAACAATAGGAGATAGTTGGTAAGCCTCAAGATTCTAAAGCTACCATATCCAAGAAGAAAATTGTTGAGAAAATAGGGGAGATATGGCTCTTAAAATTTGATGGATCAAGGTCCAAACAAGGAAGTGGAGGAGGATTTGAATTAAACAATCCTAAAGGTAAGGTTTTCTTAGCCTCGTATTGATTACAGTTTTCCTATACCAATAATATGACAGAGTATGAAGCTTTGATAAGAGGAATCCTCTTAGCTCTCAAGAAATGAGTAATGTGTTTGAGAGTACAGGGAGATTCAGAGTTGGTGGTAAAACATATAAGGAGCCAGTACGCATGCCATGATAAGAGGCTCACAACATATAGAAATCATGTCTGGGGACTGATTGTTGATTTTGACACTTTTGACATCCAACTAGTACCCCAAAAAAGGAATGGTATACTAGATGCATTGGCTGTAGCTGTAAGTACCCTAGAACTAGTAAGACAATCCTCACTAGGAAGCTTTTCAGTGGAAGTAGTCCCAACACCAACTGTGCCTAATAATATTACTCATTTTGAAGTCTTTGAAGATGATAAACATATCTTATCATTCATTGCTAACTCAGAAGCCTTCAAAGATCAAATAATCGAAGAAGATGACAGAGAGGATGTGAATGAAATAGAAGGCCTGGAAGATATACTGAACCTTTCTACAAATGTCATTCCAAAAGGAATGGTCTCTTGAGAGACTTTTTGATTCAGATAGTAGAGTGAAAGAGAAATTAATTGCATATTTTGAAGCTAGGAAATACGAACCACATAATATTGGTTCAAAAAGTCATGAGGATAGTGTTTATTTGGAAGACCTGCACTCAAGTTTTAAGAGAGGAGAACCTAAATATTTTAAAAGAATACATAGATGTTATAGCTTGAGGATACAAGGATTTTAAGACTTTGGATACTACTATCATCACCCATACCATTCCTCGAAATCCTAATACAAAAAATTTTAGGCAAAAACAACATCCAATAAAACCCCTCATCAATCCTCTCATCTTCAAAGAAGTTCATAAATTGTTGATATCCAAGATCATCTTCCCAATTCTACATTCCACATGGGTGGAAAACCTGGTGCCAATCAGGAAGAAAAATGGTGAAATTAGGCTATGTGTGGACTTCTGTAACCTCAACAAGGCATCCGATAAAGACAATTATCTTCTGCCATCCTTGGATGAGGTTTTGCAAATCATGAATGGTTCATAGATGATGTCCTTCTTAGATGGATATTTAGGGTACAATCAGGTGCTAGATAATTATGAAGATTGCATGAAAATAACATTCACCACCAAGTGGGGTACTTTTGCATATCGGTCGATGTCATTCGGTCTAATAAATTCCGACGCCACATTTCAAAGAGATGAATACAAATTTCAAAAAAATGATTGGGAAATGAATAATTATCTATATGGATGACATGATTGTATTTTCTAAAAGGCATAAAGATCGCCCTGATCATTTGCGCGAAATATTAGAAAGATGCCAAAAATATGGGATATCCCTAAATCCCAAGAAATGTGTGTTTGGGTTTTCAGAAGAGAAACTATTAGGCCATGTAATCTCAGAGAAAGGAATATAAATTGACCTTGATAGAGTTGAAGCATTATTGAAACTCCAGACTCTAGGAAGTAAGAAAGAAATGAGGTCCTTCTTTGGAAATAACAATTTTGTTAGGAAATTAATTATTGGATTTGCTGAAATAGTCAAGCCATTGAATGAGATGATGAAGGAAACCAAAATTGAGTGGAGTACAGAAGATAACGAACCATTCACCTAAACCAAGAAATCTATTGCCAAAGAACTAGTCCTAACTAGTTCAGATTATACACTACCATTATACATTTACTCCTTCACTTCTTTACATTCTTGCATTGTTGTTCTGACACAAAGACAATATGGACAAGAGAAACCAATTGAATTTATGAGTTCTTGATTCAAGAATGCAGAAAAGAGATACTCTACTTTGGAGAAGCAAGCATTCACCTTGGTGACAACAGTGAAAAATTTAGGCATAATATTTTAAGAAGCAAGATTTATGCAATAGTACTTGACCGGGTTGTTAAATTATTACTAATGCAAAGTGAGATCAAAGAATGCCATGGGAATGGATGAAAATTTTGTAGGAGTTTGATCTAGAAATGCAGCCCATGAAATTAGTGAGAGGTCAAGGACTGCCATAGGTGATTGCAATAGATAATCCTCATATCCAATGCCAATGGTACATAGTTGATTCATTCACATAAGATCCTTGGTATGCTAACCTATTTTTTATTGTATGGAACAATAAATGTCCTGAAGGATTGAGCAGTACCCAGAGGAGAGCCTCAAGATTAAAGAGTTCTATTTACATGATTAAGGGCTCGACATTATACCTCAAGAATTATGAAGGCATTTATCTTAGATTCCTTGACCATCAAGAAGACAAAAAAATTATTGAAGAATTTCATGGAAAATATGGCACATGCCACAAATCAGCAAATGCTACAACACATAAAATTCTAAAAGTTGGCTATTATTGGTCTAGTATATTCAAATATGCTCACGAGCATGCTAGACATTGTCACACTTGCTAGACAATGGCATCTCGAGAATGAATTTGGATATACCTCTTCAACCAGTATTTGAAGTTAGAACATTCACAAAATGGGCATTGAAATTTGTTGGAGTCATCAACCCCAATTCATCTACAAGATATAAATTCATAGTGGCCGCCACAGATGATTGCATTAGGTGGACTGGTGTAGAGGGCTTGGTGTTGTAACACAACTTGATTGGTTTCTCTCTTCAAGGGTTTTCACTAGACACCATCCAATGGTGTAATGTATTTAGCCTTCCCAAGGCTTGGTATCCTTCCCAAGGATCTCCCCCAAGAGGATAACTCACAATTGACAAGGAGTCTTCTACTCCTATTAATTCAACCCCTTCAACCAAGGACACCTAACAACTGCAAACCCCTAGCAAATGGGATCTTTGCTCAAATGGTGAAACATGAAATTTGTGGGTGAAATATTTTGTGAGACATGGCATTTTCACTAACTTGGACCTCTTGATCAAGTTCTTCAAGACCTCCAATGTCATTTATCCTTAGAGACCTAGTAAGGGCTATAAGCAATTAGGCCTCCTATTTGGGTTTTTACACAATCTCTTCCAATATTCTATAATAACCCCTATAATAAATCATAGTTTTAGATACTTATTTGGATTCTCTAAGAGAATTCACACATTGGCATCCGGGTTTTGTGTATAAATGGTCTGTCCATACTACACCTAATTGGGCCTCTCTAGCTGGTGTTGGAGACTTGACTCTAAAAGTCTTCACCAGTCACATAGGAAGGAAGATTGGGAACTTTTAAGAGGTCTTCACATGTTCAAGGGTCCCTCCCATTCCAAGTTTACTCACCTATTAATTCATTGTCCAAGAGTTTCATCCACTTCTTCTGCTGCACAGGCTTGCCACATAAGGGATGTCAAGCCTAGGGAATCATCTTGAAAATACCAAATGATACTTCGTTCCTCTCAAATGACTTGGAAAACTTAGAATACATTCCAATTAAACATTCCCTGAGGTTTTAGGCCATTCCCAAGATGGAATGTTGAATTGTGCCCCTTTTTGCATCAAAACCCTGGTTTTAAGGGTTTTTCAGGCCAACGACAAAGAAAATTGTGTAACTCTTGAACCGAACGGTCTCAAGACCTCAAACCAATTAAAAATGAGAGATGACTCACTTCCTCAACTTTTTCTATTCATTTATCAAGAAAACCATCCATACAAATCCGTACAAAATGCAGAAAGCACAGGAAAAGTGAAATAAATTGCAGGCACAGTTTGTTTTGAGAGAAAGAATTTCATTCAAAGTTTCTCCTAACCAATTGGAATTGTTCCTTGGGCTTATATCATGCCAAGGAAATCCTCCAACCACCCCCAACGTGTACACTCAACCAACTAACCGTTGGGCAACCAAAATTCAAAACTTGAGAAAGTTGCTTATGACAACATTGCAACTTTTGACCAGTTATTACAATTTGGATCTTGCCTTCACACAAAAGGGAAAGAGTGAACACACAACATAAATAATACCCGTAAACACCAAAAACAAAAATAAAATGCCCATACAAGGCCTTGGACCAAGTTTACGCATCTTGGAGCCTTATGGCTTATTACGTTGTCTTAGGACCTAATCAATAGGTCTTCAAGGAAAAACTCAACCTACAACCTACTTCAAAGCATAACCATGAATAAAAAACATATCCTAGTGATGCAAACATATGTTTTAGTGCCCCTGCACCATGGACTGAAGCTCAATCTTGCAAGAATGCTACTATAGAAATGATTCTCAAATTTATTGAAGACCACATCGTTAGCAGGTTTTATCAGATGCTCTTCACTCTGGTATGTGACATTGGCCCAACCTTTACTTCAACACAATTAATGCAATGGATTATGGATTCAAGGTTGTTCTCAAGTTTTCTTCTAACTATTATCCATAGGGAAATGGGTTGGCTGAATCTACTAATAAAAACCTCTTAGATATCATCAAGAAATTGCTAGAAAATAACCCTAGGGAGTGGCACAACTAGTTGAAGTATTCCCTTTGGGTTGATAGGACCCAAGTCAAGGCTTCCTTAGGAATGTCCCCTTATTACCTTGTGTAAGGTCAAAATCCCATCTTTCTAATTAATTTGCAAATCTTGGTCCTTTAATTTATGAAGAATCTAGAAACTGAAGATCAGGTTGAAGTTCGTCCTCCTTAACCTTTCGAAACATTATGAACAAAGGATCAATGCCCTACAACATTTTGCTAAAAGTCAAGCTATTGTTAAGCGATTGTATGATAAAAGAGCTAAGGTGAAGGCCTTTCAGATTTCTGACTTAGTTCTCTTACGGGATAAGGCTAGGGAAAAGAAGGGCGATCACTATAACTTTGAAAGGCTATGTTTAGGTCCTTATCAAATTTACGAGATCCTTGGAGAGAATTTTTTTATAATAACCTCTTTCATAAGAGAAACTGTACCATTGTATGTCAATGGTTAGTTTCTTCAACATTATTTCGATTAAATCTGGATAGAGTTTGGTCTATTGTATTTTAGAACTTTAGTTGCTTTTCTCTATTTTTCTCTTTCTTTCTTTGCTTTGTTTTTGCCCTTGTTGGTTGTGTGTCGCATCAAGAAATCATTTTTACTAAGCTCTTGGATGTTGAAAGAGTATTCTTGGCATGATAATGGAAACCTTTTACGAGTCTTTTCTCTTAGCTCTTTATAACTTCATTATCTATTGTTGGCTTTGAAATTATCATCTACATTCATTTTGTTGGTATTATGGATGTGTTGCATTGGTTTTGTCATTGATGTCAACACTTATCAACACTTATCCTTCTGGAGATCTTTGATTATATTGAACTGGCACATTATGTTCACCGACAAGTTCAGTAACTTATGCACAGTCACTGGTATTTGGTTCACCGATAGGTTATATTGTTCACTGACACTGAGGATGACTTGTTATCATCTGGAGATCGCTTGGTTATGTTGAAGACACGGTTTGGACACTTGGTTTTGGTATTTTGGTTATTGGTCTAATCGGGTTGACATATTTGCTGTTACCGACAAATTGGTCTAGGTTATGGACTGGCATGCATTATCTATTTCAGATCAGCACGACACATTATGGAGATGATTTAATCAATTGGATATTATTGCAAATTGTATTGAGTTGACATGATGCACTGCATCTTGAATTATTTGTAATTGATTTAATTGTAATATTCTTTGTGAGCCGACCTACACATTTGGTCTTAGGTTCTGGTATATATGTAAGATCTCATTTGTGAGATGATGTAAGTGAGGTAATAGGTAGAAAGTATATGGTTATGGTATTGCAACATGGTATGTGCGAATATTGAAGATCATATGAGAAGAACATAGAGAAGGTGATTATCAGAGCTTAACCAGTATTGAATCCAACATTAGAGATGCTACTTTGAGCAGTACATTATCATTGGATTTAATCATCCAATTGTAGTGAGTATGACTCCTATTTTGTGATTGAGCAGTGAGCTCTAGGCGGTTGGCCTTTCTGCATGTGCAAACCCCATTTGTACACACATACTATCTACACTAGTATCATCTGATTGTTGGTAAGGTTTCCCACCATCGGTTTTCCCCTTACAGGGTTTCCACGTACAAATTGTTAGACACAATGCACCACTGAGAGGGGGAGGGGGTGAATCAATGGTTCTCAAATCCCTTATCTAATTTGCAATCCTATGTGAGCATACCAGTTGATAGATTTAACTCAATGCAAACTTACCGATTAGGTAAGAGACTAACTCAAATACACAAATGCATAAGGGAACATCACATAACACCAGGATGTACGAGGAAAACCCAAGATGGGAAAAACCTCAGTGAGCAATGCTGCTGGAGTCTATTGCTCCAATCCAGCCTCACAATGAAAACACAGTTACAAAGTTTAGGGCACCAACCCCTATCTTTAGGGCACCAACCCAAGGAGCTACAACCCCTGCACTGAGCTACAACTCAGTGTTCATAATATAAACATCAAATACAAAAGTGGTTATCTTGTTACAAGTGAATCTTGCAACCTTATCATATATTTTTCTTTGTCGGTGAGATATCTTCTCTACTTCACCGACTCACTTCTCTGCTACTCTTCACCTGCTGCTTCTTTGTCGGTAAGCCCTATCGGTTCATCTCTCTTCTTTTATGTTCTCACTGAATCACTTCCTCACTACTCTGCTCTTCAACGGTTCTACTCTCTACTGGTTCTTTGTCTACCTTCTATGTAGCCTCCTTCACTTTTGTTCTGCCGATATGAACACTACCGGCTCTTCTCTCCAGCTGATTGAATGATTCAACCAGGTTGTCCCTCTTTCTCACTCACTTTTCTCAGATGCTCATTGAGCACTTGGCTGATTTTCTCTTCCTTGCAGAAGTGTCCCACTTCGCATTAGCACAATAAAATTCTATGCAGCAGCCACAAACAATCTCTTTGGCCTTCATACTTATAGCCCAAACTTCCCGCCAAAAACATTCAAAATCTGGGCAGTTAGGGTTTCCTCACAATCCTCAAGGCCGATCAAATCCAATAAGATCTTTCTTGATCTGATATTCCTGACATTCGCCTGCACAAGTCTGCCATCAACGCGCTTTCCAGAACACACCTTCCATCTTCAGTAGCCTGCAAAACAATCTATTGGCATACATCTCGGTCAATCACCATTAATGCCTCTGCTGTTTCCTTCTCGAGGTCTTCTAACAATCTAATATTTTTGCTTTGATTCAACCACCAACAAATCCCTAATTCTTCTTTGTTGTTTAGTCTCCCTCGAGTCACACGCTTCTGACGTGATCCACAAATCATGAGATCCACCTTCAGTGCACACCTGTTGAGATAAATAACTCCACATGACACTTCACCAACCTTTGCAAGATTGCCACCTTGATCCCATGTGGCATCCACATCAACCATCTGTTAACTTGAATTTTTTAGTCAGTCCAGATAGGATCATCGATCAACCACCCTACTAGTTCCTCTTCTCTTCTAGTTTGCTAACCCAACCGGTCTTACTTACTGTACCGGTTACCTCATCATATCTACCCTTATCTTGAACTATCGACAAAAATCTCAAACCGGTCTCCAGATAGGTAAATCCAAAATATGCTCATTCCCACAAGTGGGAAGTCTTCTACATCTGCACCTTGCTTATATAACCGGTGGACATACATATTGGTTACCACTCTTGATGACACCATGTTATCAACCTTCTCAAGACTCCATCTTCAATCAGGTCTTTTTAATTCAGACTGCATCTTCTTGGTCTTGCCTTTCTTCCTGATCAATATTGTTCATTTCTCTACTAGTTTGTCAAGGTGACAAACACTTAACACTTCTCTCTCTCCAAAATATAGTGCACTCAATGCATAATAATAGATAAGCTCCACTTACTTGGTGGAGTAACATAGTCTGCTTTGTGCCATATGATCATGTGATTTCCCTATTTATACATCTCTTTAAACTGGCAGATGTGATCTGTAGTGAGCACATTCATTGTCATTCATTGCTTCTCATGATGACTGCATCTTCATCTGGTGGGAGTCCTACTGTTTTGCAACCTCACAACATACTAGTTCATTCTTCTCTTCCAGTGTTGATGTGATTTAGGTAACATTATGCCTCTTCATCACAAACAACCACTCAAGCACCTTCCCCATTTTTCAACACAACACTTGCCAGTTGACATACTTTCCTTACCTTACCGGTGTTCTGCAACACAGGGTGATATCCAAGATATCACATCCTATACTCCTCCATATCAGTGTTGCACATACATCTCTACTACCTGTGATCATCCCATACCGGTTGACATCAATGACAACACAATGCTAACACAAATATCTATGTTATGTGTTGTGGATGTTGTTTCTCTTTCTGTTTCATGCATTAAGTTTCACCGGTATTAATATTAACTGTTAATCTGTTAACCGTCATTAAGTTTGGTTTACCGGTATTATGTATCAAGTTTAATTAAGTTATATTTGGGTTGAAATTAATAGACAACTGATTCAACCCCCCCTCTCAGTTGCCTCCAGGTCCTAACAATTGGTATCAGAGCTAAGTCCTCTTTTTGCAGAGTTTAACAGCTTAAGGAGATTCTATGGCAACTAACTTTTTCAGGAAGGACAGTCCAAAACTTGATGGAACTAACTATGGTATATGGAAGATCATAATGGAGACACATCTGAATTGCATTGGAAAAGACATATGGGATGTTACAAAGAATGGCTATGTTGGTCCTACACCAAATCAACCTAATACACCAACATTGGGTAAGGATCAAGAGAATGATTGCAAAGCAAGAGAAGCACTCTTGAGCACCTTGTCAGATCAGCAAATCATGGGATTATTAGGCCGATCTACTACTAAAGATATTTGGGATAAATTGGAGACATTGAATGAAGGAGATACCACTGTCAAAATTGCAAAATTGGAATGCTTCCGGGTCAGGTATAAAAATTTAAAAATGAAAGAAGATGAAAGAATTTTTTCTTTTATGGAAAGGGTTAATGAAATTGTTTTGGGAATACAATGCTGTGGAGGTTCCTTAAGTGAAGATGAAATTATTTCTAAAGTTCTGAGAGCATTGCCACTGACATACAAAATGAAAGTAACTACTATTAATGAGTTGAGAATAATGCCTAATACATTAGTATCTAGAGATACCTTGGTTGGAAAACTTTCAGCATTTGAGCTTGAGGAATTTGGTCCTGTTGCTATAATTAAGACAAATTTAGCCTTCAAAGCATCATCATCTACATCATCATCATCATCTGATAAATCTGATTGGAAAGCACTTTATGCAAGAGAACTTGAAGATATCAGGAGGGAAAATGAAGAACTGGAAGAACTTGAAGCACTATTTGCAAGGAAAAAGCCTAAAGGTCCTATTGGAAGTAAGTATGAAGCTAACACACCATTTAAATGTTTTAAGTGAAATAAAGTTGGTCATATAGCATCTAGATGTCCTGATAGACATGCAAGATTGAGAGAAAAAGCTAAAAGAACATACAAGCCTAACCCTGAATATCAGAGATACAGATTTAAGAAGAATAGAGACAAATCATGTTACTATGTTGATGAAGGAGTTACTGATGATTTTGATGAAGAATCAACAGACAATGGATGGGATTTTGTTGCAATAACAGAAGATCAACCAACACCTACTGTTCCACCGGTAGAGCAGGCCCTGACAGCTAAAATTGAAGAAAAGGATGAATGGATTATAGATTCCGGATGTTCACATCATATGATTGGTGATAAAAGTAAATTCTTATCTTTTTAGGAATACAATGGACGTCTAGTAAGATTTGGGGATGACAAAGCTTGTTTGATTAGAGGAAAAGGAACTATATCTTTTGATGGTAAGCACAATACTGACAATGTTTATTATGTTGAAGTTTTGAAGCATAATCTTTTGAGTGTTGGTCAATTAGTTGAAAAGGGATTTCAGTTACAACTCAAGAATGGTAAATGCAAAATCATGAATAAAACTGGTTTGGAGATTGCAATCGGTAATCAGACTAGAGGTAATATCTTTCATTTGAATAACAATGAAAAGACATGCCTGATTCCACATATTGATGAAAGTTGGTTATGGCATAAAAGACTCTGTCATGTGAATTTTGATTGCTTTATAAAGATTAGTTCAACAAAGGCAGTAAGAGATTTACCTAAGATTGTAAAACCTCATAATCCGGTATGTAAGGAATGTCAAATGGGAAAGCAAGTTAGAACAACTTTTAAGAGTATTTATGAGAAATCCAATAATGTTCTGGATTTAATTCATACTGACTTGTGTGGTCCGACAAGAACAAGAAGTCTATAGGGACATAGATACTTTATGCTAATCATTGATGATTATTCTAGAATGTGTTGGGTTACCTTTCTCAAGGAGAAATAAAAAGATTTTGGGAAATTCAAATTATTCAAAGCAATGGTATAGAATGAAACGGTAAGAAAATCAAATGTTTAAGATCAGATCAAGGAGGTGAATTTACATCTAAGGAGTTCAATACATTTTGTGAAGTGAATGGAATTAGAAGACAACTATCAGCACCCCATACACCTCAGCAAAATGGAGTTGTGGAAAGGAAGAACAAAACTATTCCGGATGCAGCTAGAAGCATGATATCATAAGCAAATCTACCTCATGTGTATTGGAGAGAAGCAGTGAATACAATGGTTTACACTTTCAACAGAGTTCACATCAAAGGTGAAACCGGTAAGACACCTTATGAATTATGGTTTGGAAATATTCCTACTCTTAAATACTTCAGAATATTTAGAGGCAAATGCAACATTAGGAGAGATGATTATATTGGAAAATTTGATCCTAGAAGTGATGAAGGTATATTTATTGGTTATTCATCTAAGAGAAAAGCATATAGATGTTTTAATAAAAGATTGTAGAAAATCATTGAGAGTGCAAATGTGAAGATAGATGAATACTTTAGAAATTTAAGGTCTATGGATTCTGAACCGGTAGTTGAGATGATCACAAATGAACCTATATAGAGTGCACCGGTACAAAATGTTGATCTAGTCACACCGACATCATCAAAGAATTCCACAGTGACTGAAGAACAACAACAAGTGAACACACCCAGGTATGTAAGACTGAATCACTCTGAAAGTCAGATAATTGGGAATAAGTATCAAGGAGTTATGAAAAGAGGAAGACTGACAAATGAAGAGGTATGTTTGATTTCTCAAATTGAACCAACATCTGTTATTGAGGTATGTGAAGATAAACACTGGATTAAAGCTATGGAAGATGAATTATAACAAATTGAAAAGAACAATACATGGACATTGGTTCCCCGACCTAAAGACAAAAATGTAATTGGAACTAAATGGGTATTCATAAATAAACTTAATGAAGATGGTAAGGTAATCAGAAACAAAGCAAGATTAGTGTGTAAAGGATATTCACAGAAAGAGGGAATTTATTACAATGAAACCTTTGCACCTGTAGCTAGAATTGAGGCAGTCGGATTATTTCTTGCATTTACAACCTACAAAAACTATAAAGTATATCAAATGGATGTAAAATGTGCATTTATGAATGGTGATCTTGAAGAGGAAGTTTACATTGAACAACCGGATGGATTTTCATTGACAAATGATAAAGATATGGTTTGCAGATTAAGGAAAGCTTTATATGGATTGAAGCAAGCTCCTAGAGCTTGGTATGCTAGATTGGACAAATATATTTTGAAGCTTGGTTAGACTAAAGGTAATGCTGACAACAACCTATATTTCAAAGTGACTAATAAAGACATCTTGGTTATTGAATTTTTTGTTGATGACATCATTTTTGGAGGAGAAGATGGATTGTGTAAAGACTTTGCTAATAAGATGCAGGAAGAACTTGAAATGTCTATGATTGGGGAGATAAAATTATTTTTAGGATTGCAGATTTCATAGACTGATAAAGGAATATTTATATGTCAAACAAAGTACCTGAAGGAACCACTGAAGAGATTTGGTATGGAAAACTCTTAACCTGTAAGTACTCCTATGACTACAACTGATAAACTGTCATTAAAGGATGATTCAACTCCTGTTAATCCGACAAGATACAAATCTATGATTGGAGGTTTATTGTATTTGACACAAACAAGACCCGATATAATGAATGCAGTGTGTATTGTTTCAAGATTTCAGAGTAATCCTAAAGAAAATCATGAATCAACAGTGAAAATGATTTTCTGGTATCTACAAGGCACAACAGATCTTGGTTTATGGTATCCTAAAGATGAAAATTTTGATTTATGTGCGATGCTAATTGGGCAGGAGATGTAGATGACAGAAAGAGCACCACCTATGGGGTATTCTTTCTTGGTAGCAGATTGATTTCATGGTTGAGCAAGAAACAAAGCTGTACAACATTATCAACAACATAATCAAAATATGTTGCAGCAGCAACTAATTGTACTTAGGTATTATGGATTAAGAAAATGTTGAAGGACATAAAGGTAAAATGCAATGAACCTATAATCATTTATTGTGATAATTCAACAGCAATTGATATATCTAAGAATCTGGTATTTCACTCTAAAACTAAACATGTTTCTATCAAATATAATTTTTTGAAAGAGAATGTTGAAGCAAAAGAAGTGAGATTAGTTTATGTGAATACTAAAGAGCAGATTGTAGATATCTTTACTAAGCCTTTGCCTAAGGAAACCTTTGAATATCTCAGAGAACAGCTTGGGGTTATACCCTCACCGGTAGAGACTTAGACAGTTGATGCTTGGCATCAAACCAACATAATTAACATAGAAACCTTTTTCCAGCTTTGATGGAGGATATATACTTCTCAGGGGGAGTAGTTGGAGAAGTTGGTTATAACAATTGGTATTTGTAATTGGTTTTATGAACTTGTTGTATCTGGTATTTGTATTGCTTTGGCATTTGATATCAAAGGGGGAGATATATCTATGGAAAAACAATCATTATCCTTTGGGGAGAGATTATTCATTAGGGGAGAGAGCATTTTAATTTATGGTATTGATCTATTTTGGAGATTGTTAGTTTTTGGTTTTTGGCATTCTATTTTGGCACTTAGATGTTTTTCCATCTTGTGTTGCCATCAATGCCAAAGGGGGAGATTGTTGGTATTATGGATGTGTTGTATTGGTTTTGTCATTGATTCCAACACTTATCCTTTTGGAGATCTTTGATTATATTGAACTGGCATATTATGTTCATCGGCAAGTTCAGTGACTTATGCACAGTCACCGGTATTTGGTTCACCGATAGGTTATATTGTTCATTGACACTGAGGATGACTTGTTATCATCTGGAGATCACTTGGTTATGTTGAAGACATGGTTTGGACACTTGGTTTTGGTATTTTGGTTATTGGTCTAATCAGGTTGACATATTTGTTGTTACCGACAAATTGGTCTAGGTTATGGACTGACATGCATTATCTATTTCAAATGACCATGACACGTTATGGAGATGATTTAATTAATTGGATATTATTGTAAATTGTATTGAGCCAACATGATGCATCACATCTTGACTTATTCGTAATTGACTTAATTGTAATATTCTTTGTTAGTTGACCTACACATTTGGTCTTAGGTTTTTGTATACATGTAAGATCTCATTTGTGAGATGATGTAAGTGAGGTAATAGGTAGAAGGTATATGGTTAATGTATTGTAACATGGTATGTGCGAATATTGAAGATCATATGAGTAGACCATAGAGAATTTGATTATAAGAGCTTAACCGGTACTGAATCCAACATTGGAGATGCTACTTTGAGCAATACATTATCATTGGATTTAATCATCCAATTGTAGTCAGTGTGACTCCTATTTTGTGATTGAGCAGTGAGCTCTAGGCGGTTGGCCTTTTTGCATGTGCAGAACCCATTTGTACACACATACTATCTGTAGTTTTATCATCTGATTGTGGGTAAGGTTTCCCACCGTGGTTTCTCCCCTTGTAGGGTTTCCACGTACAAATATCTTTGTTATGTGTTGTGGATGTTGTTTCTCTTTCTGTTTCATGCATTAAGTTTCACCAGTATTAATATTAACTGTTAATCTGTTAACTGGCATTAAGTTTGGTTTACCAATATTATGTATCAAGTTTGATTAAGTTATATTTGGGTTAAAATTAATAGACAGCTGATTACCCCCCCCTCTTAGTTGCCTCTGGGTCCTAACACATTCAAGGTGAAGTATAACAACTTAACTATGGTTTGAGTTTTGGATATTCAAAAGGTAAAGGCTTACTTAGACTACTCAACACCATCCACAAATCATAAATACATCATGAAATCTCCAAGTTGTCAAAAAAATTCATGCCCAAGTGAAAAATCAGAAATCATGTGATTTCTCATTATCCATTGTGGTCCCTAACCCAGTTTCAGAACTTCATTGTTTGAAAAGTTGCTTAAAGATTAAGAGAAAAGCTCAATATATAAGAGAGAAGAACAAAGAAGAAAAGGAAAGTAAAAAAAATAAAATAAAAAAATTTCTTTTTGTTGTAACTTATTTGGGTGTTTCAAGTATCTCCATTGGGGCTATGAATGCCCGACTAGCAATCAAGACATATTTGACAGGGGCCAGAGGTAACTCTATCGAGACTATAGACGTTTGACTTCCAATAGAGCTATGCCCAAGATAACATTGCATAAAATATGCAATTGATTTCACCCATGTAGCTTGGACTGTTGGTAGGGATATTGTTTCAATGAAAATTGGTGCATGATAAATGCTTAGGGGTTGTCATTTATGGCAACTCAGTTTAGAAATCATATTCTATACATGTAGATTTGGTTTACTGGAAGTTGCATTGTTTATGAGGCATAAGTTTGGAAGGTGGAATGCAGTAACCGACATAGCATGAGTATAGTGTGTAGATCTTAATTTTGGTTGCAGTGATAGAGGCAGATGATTAGAGGTTCAAGGCAAATTATTCTGTAATATTGATATCTCATGTTGATTCATGAGCGAGATTGAAGGTCCAGTATCTGATAATTCAGGTAGAACATAGCTATTTTGATGTGACGTGTGGTGTGGAATCCTTCAGATGATTTTGGTGATTAGTTTTGAGTTCGAGGAGATTGGGTCGACATGTGTGAAGCCTATTATCATTTTGTTTGGGTCTGCATATGGATTTGTGGACAGATTGAGCCTACTTGTTGATACACATTTCATGTTGTGTGTTATGCTAGTTTTGGAAGATGACATGGAAATTGATCTATTTTGGTGGTGCATATATATAAGACCAATTTGGTTGAGCATTTTGAATTATGATATGAATATGAGAAGTTTGTATGAGTAAATGTGTGAAGTTTGGTGAATGTGATTGGAGGTTTTGGTGCTCCAGTGTATGATAGTGCAACAAAACAGTTGTAAAAGTCAAATTGAGCTTAACCAGAACTGCTATTTGACATTAGTAGATGCTATTATTTAGTTCATCCATTATTATAATCAATTGTAAGGCAATGGTCCTTACTCAAGGTTGTAGCCCTATTTTGTATTTGGGCAATGAGCTCTAGGCAGTGTGCTTGAATGTAAGTGCATTCTCCTTTATGTAATATTACCATACTCTTGATCAAAGTATAATAATATTGTGGGTTCAAATCCCACTGTGGTTTTTCCCTTTCTGAGTTTCCATGTAAAAATTCTGGTGTTATGGTATTGTGGTTGATTGGTTTATGTTTCTACCCTTTACTTTCATTCTTATGCATTCAATGGTTTAATAATCAGTTTAATAAACATGCTAATTGCAAAACACTGATTCACCCTATTGGTCCTCATAATTGGAATAACAACTAGGTAATAAAACACAATTCAAAGATTGAATATCCTTGAATAGCTAGCTTTCCTGTAGCAAAGGCTCATTTACTTATCGGGGCCAGAACTGTATGCACACCAAGTTCATATCGCAACCATTCTATATTACTGCAGGAAAGGAAATTCTTTGAAGCAAACATGCAAAATCACAATGAACTAATACTTAATCAGAATTCACAACTGAAAAATAACTTAAGAAACTACTACTAAACAATAATGTTCTAGCAAGCGAATAGAAACTACTCTGCCATTGTGGCTGCATGAATAGACACAGGAACTGTTTCCAGTGGCTATAGGAATAGACAATTGCCGAAGAAACAACTATTGCAAGATGCAAACTAACTGGAAAACACAAAGGATTACTCACCAAGTGGGCCCCCCTTGAGTGAGTATATCTATAACTTTTAGATTACAATTGTTAAGATTAAAATCACATTGATCTCTTTATTCCAAATCATTTATGAAAATACATAAGTACCAGAAGACTGAGTATTACAAATACTATGGTTTTTTTCTTCTTAGTCCACAAGAGGAGAGAGAGACCCATTTATTTATATGGAAAATTATAACAAATTCCTAAATGATCAACCACATTCCAACAAAATAGGCGAACATGTTTTATTAAACAAAAGAAGAAGTCAGCACAGGAAAGCAGAACAACATCTGTCTTGCAGCTGAGAAAATATAGCATGACTTGCTTCCTAGATCTAAGCTCCACTAAGAACAATTATAAATGTCTCATAAATAATTCTACTGAAGAATTGGTCAAGTGGCTTTGATCTCCCTTAATGCTGCTTTTCTTTGACTGGGTCTGCATTGTGGCTACATGCTTGGTGCTTCTTTAAACCGCCACTTAGTCTTTCCTTCTCCTTTGTCGACCCTGCACCATGATGTTAATGTGCACAATAAACATGTGTATATACTAATGCTAACATGATATAAATTAAACCATACTTAAGATTTATTTAGATATTTGCATAGATAAACCATTTAAAAACCATTATATGACAACCTTAAGTATCAAACAAATCAGTTCCAGAAACACTTAAAAGGTATCAACTAGGAGAGTATCCTGATCCAAATATCATCTAATCACAAGACCTAGGCAGGAATATTATAACACAAATCTATCAAAATAGAGCCATTATTTAGGCTCATCACACCCCCCCTCTCAGTGTTCATTGGTTCGAACAATTGGTATCAGAGCCTAGTTTCTCGGAAGAAGCCTAACAACTTGAGGAAAATCCAGAAGATTGAATCAATTGTTGGACATTGTTGCTGCTATGATATATTGTTGTCATTGATGTCAACATACTCCTATGATTTATTGCTTCAGTGGTTGTAGATTGGTTCAATTTATGGATTATTTCTTGTATCATTACATCCTTCTATATTGATTTCAGTGATCCAGAAGCTTAATTGATCATATCATATGATCCGGTTTGCAGTTTGGTTTTTCTCATTAGTACTTTGCGTAGTTCGGTATTTCCTTCGGTATATTCTGGTGTGATTGGATCTTGAGTTATGACTTTGGGAGACTGTCTGGGATGTTCATGTGTATCTACATTTCATATGGTTCATGATTTGGTGCTCTGGAAGCTATCTTTCTAGTCTAAGTTACTAGTGTTTGAGTTTTCTTGAGTTTCAGATGTTGATTGATGAAGTTTTGATATGTGGTATTGGTGCAACTATTATGGATGGTTATAATGTGCTTGTTGGTGTTTCATAATCATGGCCTATTTGTTTTGGTGGTCTGAATTGATCATTGTGTACTATATTGGTGATTTTTTTGATCTGGTGACATTCTTGGTAGTGTAGCGTGTTGCGATTGATCTTGGCATAATTTATGGTGGTGTTGCATTTTTGAGGATTTGATTTAGGTCCATGTTATATCATGTATATCATTATATTTCTCTGGTGGTCTATCTTTGTATTGTGTGATGCAATTTTGTAATTGTGAGGTGAGGGTTTAGCCAACCTTGTTGCCAAGGCTGATGATCAGTATATATATAGGTGATGTATTCATGCAAATTTGTTATCGGTGTAGTGTCTACGTTATCAGAGAGTGGTGTATGTGTGAACAAAAGAATTTATCATTTGGTGTGGTGTATTGAGCAGAGATTGTTGCAGGGCAGACAAATGTGCTTAACTGGAATTGTCATTAGGCATAAGGAGATGCTATATTTGTAGTTCATGTAATCCAAATTGTAGTCTTAGATCCGAGAACCTACCCATAATTAGATGATACTCTATAGTAGTATGTGAAAATATTGCAATGGGGAACGCACATGCATTGAGACACATTGTCTAGATCTCACTACTCAGAATAGGAAATTGGTATTACTATTGAAGCAAAGAGATTAATCGGTAACCCTAACCAATGGATCTTGGTGAATTGGTTGTGTTGATCTATGATCGAATGGTGATCGGAGATGAAGATGCCACGTATGCATGATGCACGTGATGAGTTTCAAAGTAGTTTTAGCGCATAGAGATAACTGTTTTATCTTGGGAATGAGCAAGGGCATTGCATGAAGTGGAAAACACGTGATGAGTTACAAGATTCGATGTGTGGTGATCCAGGAGCGGTTGAGGTTGTCTAGGACAATGTGCAGATGATTACTATGTAATCCAATGGTCATGTTTGAACCGATATGTTTGTAATATCTATGAGATCTTAGGTTTTGTGATGTGTTATCGACCTATTGTATTTCTTATAAGGTCGATGAGTTGTTTTGTAATAGTGTTGGCAATATTGGTTATGTGTGATAGTCTGATTGTTGCTAAAACAAAAGGAGTATCTACAAAATGCGTGAAGGTAGATAGGAGCATAAATAGATCTGATCAAGCAGAGTAGTGCTACTACCAGATCAGTAAAGACCCTATTGTTCTCTAACAATTACAATGGTTAAATACCTTAACCAGGTAAGCTTTAACATTCTTGGTTCTTTCTAAATCCTCTAACTAGGTGATCCATTAGCTTGGATTTGAAATCCTCTATTGAGGTTACTCCTAATAGGGTATTGCCTTTAACAAGGTATTGTAGTCAATCCCTTAACCAGGTGGTCCTTAACCGGATCTGTTTCTAACAAGACATTTTTGTAAAGCTTCTAACAAGGCTTGGTTCCTAACAAGGCGAACTTCAAAAGAGTTCAGAATACTTGTGGGTATTCATCCCCATCGTGGTTTTTCCCATTTGGGTTTCCACATCAAAAATCATTGTGTCAAGTGGTGAATGATTTTGTGGTTATATGTTTTGATATGGTTAATATGTTTAATTGGTAAAGCCACTTAGATATGTTTAGATGACTGGAAGTGATCTGATATGTGCTATTACTAATGTTAGTAAAGTGGTTTGATATTTTGGTTAAATGGTATATGAGTTTTAGATCTGTTACATTGTTATATTGGTATTCTAGTCAACTGGAAAACTTAACAGTGCATTTGCAGTTATTGGTACAGTGTTTAAACCGGTTAGTTCAGTGATTTATTTATGAGTTGGGTCTAAGTTTGGTGAAAGTTTAATTTATTTTCTATCTACTGATTCACACCCCCTCTCAGTAGTTGAATGGATCCTTATTGATTCATCATATCATCAATTGGTATCAGAGCATTTTAGGTCCTCTTGTGTTTAAGCGTAATAGCTTGAGGTAAAGATTTAGAAGAACATGATGAAGAAAGAAGGTCCGAAGTTCAATAGGGAAAACTATAGAATCTGGAGTGATAGGATGAAGATCTATATCAAGAGCTTGGGAGGTCAATACTGGGAACATGTTGTTACTAAATATAACTTTCCTAGTGGGATTTTGTTAGATGATCAAAAGAAGGAGCAATAGGAGAATAATCAAGCATTGGAGGCCATTATCAGTTCCTTGTCCGATTTAGAGTATGTTGATGTCCATGGTTTGGAGACTGATTTTGAAGTGTGGAAGAAAATTGAGGATATCTATAGTGGTGATGAGCATGTGAAGATTACCAAAGAAGAGAGTTTGAGAGGTAAATTTGATGACATGTGGATGGCTGAAGGTGAGAATATTCAACAATATAGTTAGAGGATCAAGGATATAGTCGGAGAGATCAAAAGTGTTGGTGGTATAGTGGAGGATACCACAATGGTTAGAAAGGTGTTGAGAACCCTTCTACCGATCTATGCTATCTGAGTTGCAGCCATTCAAGAACTCAAGTCTATTGATAAATCAAAGGTAACTCTTGACTCCATCATTGGTAAATTAACTGCATTTGAATTAAATGGTTATGATGGAAGTGTTCAGAAATCAAAATCTGCATTTAGAGTTTCAGTTTCTAACCCACCGCTAAGGAAAAGCAGAGAAGCGAGTTATAGTCATGAGTCTAGATCCAACAGAGAAGTTGATGATGAAGATAGTCTAATTGATCTTGAAGCATTGTTGGCCAAATGGTTACCTAGAGGTACTAGTAAGTATAGAGGTAAATTACCTTTGAAGTGTTTTGCATGTAACCAGATTGGACATATTGCAGCAAAAATGTGAGAATTATAAGAAGTACAAAGGCACAGGTAAATGAGATTTCCTCATTGCAGTGGATGGAGGAATCACAAATGAGGAGTTTAAAGAAGATGCAAATGGAGACATTGTCTTTGTTGCTATTAAAGAGGAGACATTAGATCATAAGGCATTAGTCTCCCGCAAGGATAGTTCTAATGATTGGATTATAGACAGTGGTTGTTCACACCACATGACTAGTGACCAGAGTAAGTTTCTTACTTTGAAGGAATTTGATGGAGGTGTTGTGAGATTTGGAAATGACTCACCCTGCATGGTAAAAGGAAAGAGAACCATCTCTCTTAATGGTACGAGCAATGCAAATAATGCCTATTAGGTTGAAGGATTGAAGCACAATATTTTAAGTGTTGATCAACTCAATGACAAAGGTTATCCACTGGAATTCAAGAATGGGATCTACAAAATCTATGGAAGAAAAGGTGAACTGATTGCAACTGGCAAGCAGACAATAGGTAACTTGTTTCACCTAAATTATAAAGTCAAAAACTGCTTAATTGTAAAAGTAGATGATAGTTGGCTTTGGAATTGGAAATTTTTTCATGTAAATTTTTATAACATTGTAAAAGTTAGAAAGTCCAAATCAGTAAGAGGTTTGCCACAGTTGGAAAAACCGATGAATGCTCTATGTAAGGAATGTCAGTTAGGAAAGATGACATCCTCAACTTTCAAAGGCAAATCTTTCTTAGCCGAACATTTGCTAGATTTGGTTCATACAAACCTCTGTGGACCAATAAGGACTAGGAGTATTCAAGGTGATCGATATTTTATGATCTTCATTGATGATTGCTCAAGAATGATGTGGGTCACATTCTTGAAGGACAAAATAGAAGCCTTTAGCAAGTTTGGGGCATTCAGAGCCTTAGTTGAAAAGGAAAGTGGAAGAAAGCTTAAATGCTTAAGAACTAATCAAGGCGGTGAATTTACTTCAGAGGAATTCACTAGATACTGTGAAGACAATGGAATTAAGAGGCAAATTTCTACACCTAGGACACCACAACAAAATGGTATTGCAGAGAGGAACAACCGTTCAGTTGTTGAAGCTGCTAGGACTATGTTAATACAAGGAGGTGTTGCTAAGACATTCTGGAGAGAAGTTGTTAGCACAACTGTCTACACAATAAATTGGATATTGGTTAAAAGAGGTAACGATAAAATTCCTTATGAATATTGGTATGGTAGATCACCTAATTCCAGTTACTTTAAGATTTTTGGTAGCAGATGTTTTATCAAGAGAGGTGATTATGTTGGTAAGTTTGATGCTAAGAGTGATGAAGGCATATTTCTTGGTTACTCCACCAAGAGAAAAGCCTACAAAAGTTACAACAACCAGACATAGATGATCATTGAAAGTGCTAATGTCTAAGTGGATGAGTGCTCTAAAGACTTAGGAGAAATCGGTAAGGTGAAGGAGGAAGATGAACCTTACATTCTAGTTTTGGAACCAGATCCGGTAAAACTAGAAGTTGGTGAAATGAATACTGCAACACCAGTTCAACTTGAACATGTAGATTCTGCAGAAGATGAAGAAAGTGAAGAAGAAGATGATAACACAATGATGAATAGTGAGTACCAAACTGGTACTGAGAAGGGGGGGGGTGAATCAGTATAGGTACAAATTTTTTTACTGAACCGGTTTGACTGCAAACAGTGAACTTGACTGCCAATCACTAACACTAGTCATAAACCAAAATACTACTGGTTAAGCACAATGAGACTATGAAAGATATAAACTGTAAACACTTATCTTACCACACAACCTACACCCTCATTTCCACATTATCCTTGTGCATAGAAAGGTAATCTATCAATAAAAAACATAATAACTTGCTGGATCAACATGATTCACCGCTTGATAGAAAACAACAAAGCATCACATGAAAAAACATCACATATGACACACATATTTTTCACGTGGAAACCCAACTGGGAAAAACCACGGTGCGGATGAATACCCACAATTTGTTTTTGAACTTTTAGAAGTCCGCTCTATTAGAAGCCTAGTCTAGTTAAAGACTGTTACAACAGGTTCTGTTAGGAACCGATCGTGTTAGGGATCACCCAGTTAAGGGATGGCTAGAATACCCGGTTAAGGGTTAAACCCTGTTAGAGGTTACCTTGTTAGAGGATTTCAAGAACTCAATGGTTTTGAGTCACCCTATTAAAGGATTTACAAAAAGCTAGTTAAAGCTACCCTGTTAAGGGACTTTTTAACTGTTGAAGTGGTTAGAGATCAATAGGTATTACAATGATTTGGTAAATAGTACTTCAATTCCAATGCAGATCTGCTTTATTTCCTTTCTTTTGCATACACACTCTACAGGTATCAATCCTCTCAACTGGTCTGGCAAGAATCACGTATCTCTGCAAATAGATACACACACAACATTTGCCAACAACCTCAACATGAAACACCCCATCAACCTTATAGGAAATAGATAGGTCGGTAACATAAACCCTAAACCCTAAACATTTAGGTTGAGCAATTCAGTCGGTTCAATCCTAACCATTGAACACTTTGCATTTGAATACAATGGTCTTGAACAAATCTTAAGACATTCTCCATCGTTCGTTCTTCACCGCTTCTTGGAGGTGATAACCCATCACGTTTTCTCCACCGTTTGTAGAGACTTCACACATTCTCAAGGTAGATAGGATCAATCTCCTTCATGCAAGATCCTTCACATGCACGAGGCTGATGTGGCAACACAATCCGATCTCCATTACAATGCTAACTCATCACACAATGCCATCGGTTGAAACACACAGGCTCAAAAAACTTCAACCGGAAACCTTGAAGCTGAGACTACCAACCGGTAGTCATACCATATTAAACTATTTCACCTTTAGCACATATACTGGATCTCATGATTATACCGGTTCACTTTGCTAGTTGCTTAACTTCAATAATCCTGTTCACTTTTCATCATGTTACCAGTTCACTCTTCAACATATTATTGGTTCTCTTTCAACATATTACCAGTTCACTCTTGAGTATATTACCGGTTCATTCTTTCAGCATATTGACATCAATGACAACACAATATCATCATGTCAACATATTCTGCACATATGCCAATAGTCTCCCCCTTTGGCATTGATGGCAATATACAAAGATATCTCTCTCTTTTTGCATCACATCTTCTCCTTAATACTGCAGATATCTTTTCCACTTCACGTCTTCTCCCCCTTTGACAACAATGCCAAAGTGGAGGCACAAGCTTCCCTATTCCACTATGCTGCTCCCCCTGAGGAGTAGCATCCTTCAACACATCAATCCTGAAAAGATATAGTAAAGTAAGATCTGATTGATGTGGAGTACAAACCTTTAGATTACCTCTTGAAGGGGCAACACCTCTAACTCACCTCTCAGATAGGTAAAAGCAGCCTTCGGTAGAGGCTTGGTGAATATGTCTGCTAACTGCTCCTTACTGGAAACATGTTCCAATACCACCTCTTTGTTTTGAACCTTTTCCCTCAAGAAATGATACTTGAGTTAAAAGTGCTTGGTTGTAGCATGTAAAATCAGATTCTTGGAAATGTTAATTGCACTTGTATTATCACAGAATATGCTTACCGGTTAATATATAGGAACTTTGAAACCATTCAATACATGCTTCATCCAAATAGTCTGGGTGCAGTTCATAAAAGCTGCAACATACTCCACTTTTGCTGTAGACTGAGAGATACAACTCTTCTTTTTACTCATCCATGAGACCAGTCTACCACCAAGAAAGAATGCACCACCGGTTGTGCTCTTCCGGTCATCTACATTACCAGCCCAATCAACATCTGTGAACACTTTCAGGTTGAAATGATTATTGTATGGATACCATAATCCATAGTCAATAGTTCCCTTCAGATATCTAAGAATCCGCTTGACTGCTACCAAGTGGGATTCTCTTGGGCTTTGCTGAAATCGAGCGGTAATACCCACTGCATGTGCAATGCCTGGTCTGCTATGCACTACATAATGCAACTTACCAATCATTGATCGATATTCCTTCTCATTTACCAATGCTGAGTCATCTTCTTTTCATAGTTTACAACCAATCACCATTGGTGTACCAACTGGTTTGCTGTCTTCCATGCCAAAGGTCTTCAACACCTCTTTGACATACTTAGACTAAGTAATAAAGATTCCATTTTTCATTTGCTGAATCTGCAGTCCGATGAAGAACTTAACTCCCCTATGAGTGACATTTCAAACTCCTTTTTCATCTCATTTGCAAAGTCATGACTCATCTTGTCATCTCCACCAAAGATTATGTCATCAACAAATACTTCGCAGATCAGAATCTGATCTCCTTCTGATTTTAAGTAGATATTGCTTTCTTCACTTGTTCTTTCAAATCCAATGTTCACAAGATGGGAGTGCAAGCATTCATACCATGCTCTTGGTGCTTGCTTTAGTCCATATAAGGCTTTATGTAGCCTACACACCATGTCACTATCTTCTGATAGGGAAAACCCATCTGGTTGCTCTATATACACCTCCTCTTCAAGTATTCCATTTAAAAATGCAGATTTTACATCCATTTGATATACCTTGAATCCTTTAAAAGTTGCATATGCAAGAAGCATACGAACTCCTTCCAATCTTGCTACTAGAGCAAAGGTTTGTCCATAGTCTTCTCCTTCTTCTTGGGCATATCCTTTACATACTAGTCTAGCTTTGTTCCTTACCACTGTGCCATCCTCATTTAGCTTATTTCTGAAAACCCATTTGGTTCCAATGACATTTTTATGCTCCGGTATGGGTACCAAAGACCATGTGCCATTCTTCTCTATCTGGTCAAGTTCTTCTTCCATTGCCTTGATCCAGTCTTCATCCTTATGTGCCTCTTTGAATGATTTAAGCTCAAATTTAGATATCATACATGAGCTTTCTTTGACCTTTCTTCTTTTAAGAATTCCTGCATCTTTGTCTCCTATGATCTACTTTGGATCATGATTGAGTTTGACATACCTAGGTATGTTCTTAACAACTTCCTCTTTCTTTTCTTCATCATCCTCATCTTCATCAGCATCAACATCCACCGGTGTAGGAGCACAATTATTGGTACTAGGCTAATTTGTAATCGGTTCCCAAAAAGTTACTACCGGTTTATCTCCTACTTGCTTACTGCCGATTCCCTCCGATTTCTTCGAGTTTTCATAAACCCTAATATTGATGCTTTCAACGATTCTTTGAGTCCTATTATTGAAACATTTGAGAGCTTTACTTTTTGTGGAATACCCTAGGAATATTCCCTCATCACATTTAGCATCAAACTTGCTCTGATGTTCACTCCTCTTGATATAACATTTACTTCCAAATACTCTGAAGTAGCTTACCACTGGTGTCTTACCATTCTAGTACTCAAAAGGAGTCTTATCCTTTCCTTTCTTGATGAGTACCTGGTTCATTGTGTAGATTGCAGTGCTCACCGCTTCTCTCCAAAAGGTGTGAGCAACCTTTCCTTGGATTAGCATTGTTCTAGCCACTTCAACCACCTTCCGGTTGTTTCTCTCTGCTAAGCCATTCTGTTGTGGAGTCCGGGGGCAGACAATTGCCTCTTGATGCCATTCTCTTCACAATATTTGTTGAATTCATCTAAGGCATTTGATTCTTCTACCACTTTCCTTTTCTACCAGTGCTCTGAAAGATTTGAACTTTCCAAAGGCTTCAGACTTGTCCTTCAAGAATGTGACCCACATCATTCTTGAGCAATCATCTATAAGAATCATAAAATACCTATCTCCCTACACACTCCTAGTTTTCATAGGACCACAAGAATCAGTATGCACAAGATCAAGTAAGTTGTCAGCAATGAAAGATTTACCTTTGAAGGTCGAGGAAGACATTTTCCCCAGTTGACATTCTTTGCACAAAGGATTTTCTGGTTTGCTCAGCATCGACAGCCCTCTAACTGCCTTGATCTTACTGGCCTTTACTATGTTATCAAAGTTTACATGGTAGAGTCTCCTATACCATATCCAGCTATCATCAAACTTATCCATTAGACATGTACTTATATTTGCATTCAGCTGAAATAAGTTACCTTTGGTCTGCATAACGGTGGCCATCAGTTCACCATTCTTTCCTTTGATTTTGCACACTCCATTTTTGAATTCCAGAGTGAGTCCACTGTCATTCAGCTAAGAAACACTCAATAGATTGTGTCTGAGACCTTCCACCCAATACACATTGTCAGCACTGCTCTTTCCATTTAGAGAGATGGACCCTCTACCTTTGACCATACATGGTGCATCATTACCAAAATGAACCACACCACCATCATACTCTTCCAGAGATATAAACTTGCCTTGGTCACCAGTCATATGGTGAGAACAACCACTGCCAATAATCCACTCATTGGAGTTATCAAAGCGGGAGACAAGAGCCTTCTTGTCTGACACATCCTCCTTGACTGCAACAAACATAATATCTTCATTTTCTTCATCTTCTGATTCCTCATCTATGACACCTTCATCAACTGCTACAAAATAGTTTCTCCGATTTCCTCCTTTGAATTTCTTGAACCTTTCCGGTTTGACCTTGCTATCACCATTAGGACAGTTTATAGAAATGTGTCCTATCCAGTTACAAGAGAAGAATTTCAAAGGAAGCTTACCTCTATATTTACTGGTTCACTTAGGAAGTCTTTTGGCAAGAAGAAATTCAAATTCCATCAGGATCTCTTCATCATCCATTTCTCTGCTCTATCTTGGTTCGCCACTGGTACTAGCTTCTTTGCCTTTTCTAGATGGTGCAACAGATGCTCTAAAGGCTGATTAAGTCTTCTGAACACTGCCATCAAAGCTATTTAGCTCATAGGCTATCAACTTTACAATGATGGAGTCTAGGGAAACCTTAGTCTTGTCTATTGATCTCAACTCCTGGATAGCAGCAACCCTTATTGCATAGACTGGTAATAAGGACATCAAGGATTTTACTAATAATAGTAGAATCTTCCATTTTCCCTCCTGCACTCTTGATGTCTCCAACAATATTCTTGATTCTTATTCCATATTGTTTAATGGTCTCACCTTCAACCATCCACATGTCTTCAAACTTCACTCTAAGGCTTTCTTCCTTAGCTTGTTTTATATGCTCATCACCGCCATAGATATTCTCAAGAGTATTCCATACTTCTTTGGGATTTTCTTTATCATGGATATCAATAAACTCAATGTCAGATAAACTAATGATTAGGGCTTCCATGACTTTCTCATTCTCCTGAATCTCTCTCTTTTGGTCATCGGTGAGAGTATCAGTAGGAATAGCATAGGCATTTTCAACATAGCTCCAATGCTGAGCACCCATGCTTCTGATGTATATCTTCATTATGTCTTTCCATATTTAAAATTGTCTCTGTTGAACTTTGGACCTTCCCTCTTCATCATTACAATAGGATACCAATTAATAACACAATGATACCTGGAGGGCACTTTGATACCAACATAGAGGACCTGGAGGGCACTTTGATACCAATTAATAACACAATGATGAATAGTAAGTACCAAACCGGTAATGAGAGGGGGGGTGAATTAGTACAGGTACAAAAACTTTTCCTGAATTGGTTTGACTGCAAATAGTGAACTTGACTGCCAATCACTAACACTGGTCATAAACCAAAATACTACCGGTTAAGCACAATGAGACTATGAAAGATATAAACCAGAAATGCTTATCTTACCACACAACCTACACCCTAATTTCCACATTATCCTTGTGCATAGACAGGTAATCTATCAATCAAAAACATAATATCTTGCTAGATCAACATGATTCACCGCTTGACAGAAAACAACAAAGCATCACATGAAAAAGACATCACATATGACACACATATTTTTCACGTGGAAACCCAACTAGGAAAAACCATGGTGGGGATGAATACCCACAATCTATTTTTGAACTTTTTAGAAGTCCGCTATGTTAGAAGCCTAGTCTGGTTAAAGACTGTTACAATAGGTTCTGTTAGGAACCAATCCTGTTAGGGATCAGTGATCACCCAGTTAAGGGATGGCTAGAATACCCGGTTAAGGGTTAAACCCTGTTAGAGGTTACCTTATTAGGGGATTTCATGAACTCAATGGCTTTGAGTCACCCTGTTAAAGGATTTATAGCAAGTTGGTTAAAGCTACCCCGTTAAGGGATTTTTCAACTGTTGAAGTGGTTAGAGATCAACAGGTATTACAATGATCTAGTAAATAACACTTCAATGCCAATGCAAATCCACTTTAGTTCCTTTCTTCTGCATACACACTCTGTAGTTATCAATCCTTTCAACTGGTCTAGCAAGAATTAAGTATCTCTACACATAGATACACACACAACGTTTTCCAACAACCTCAGCATGAAACACCACATCGACCTTATAGAAAACAGATAGGTCAGTAACATAAACCCTAAACCCTAAACATTTAGGTGAAGCAATTCAGTTAGTTTAATCTTGACCATTGAACACTTTGCATTTGAATACAACGGTTTTGAACAGATCTCAAGACATTCTCCATCGTTCGTTCTTCACCGCTTCTTGGAGGTGATAACCCATCACGCGTTCTCCACTATTTGTAGAGACTTCTCACATTCCTGAGGTAGATAGGATCAATCTCCTTCATGCAAGATCCTTCATGTGCATGAGGCTGACATGGCAACATGATCTGATCTCCATTACAATGCTAACTCATCACACAATGCCATTGGTTGAAACACATAGGCTCAAAACACTTCAACCGGAAACCCTGAAGCTGAGACTATCAACTAGTAGTCATACAATATTAAACCGCTTCACCTTTAGCACATATACTGGATCTCATCATTATACTGGTTCACTTTGCTAGTTGCTTAACTTCAATAATCCTGTTCACTTTTCATCATGTTAATAGTTCACTCTTCAGCATATTACCTGTTCTCTTTCAACATATTACTGGTTCACTCTTGAGTATATTACCAGTTCATTCTTTCAACATATTGACATCAATGACAACACAATATCATCATGTCAACATATTCTGCACATATGCCAATAGAAAAAGAACCTAAAGACCACGATCATGTTATTACAAGGTATGCTATACTCAATCATAATCTTGATCAGATTATTGGAGATAAACATGTTGGTGTGTTAACCAGAAGAAGAATAAGAGAGAATCCTTGTATGATCTCCACCATGGAGCCTAGAACAACAAAGGAAGCTTTTGGAGGTGATTACTGGATCAAGGCTATGGAAGAAGAACTTGACTAGATTGAGAAGAACAATACTTGGTCATTGGTACCCAAACTGGTGAACAAAAATGTAATAGGTACTAAATGGGTATTCAGGAATAAATTGAATGAAGATGGAGTAGTGGTCAGAAACAAAGCCTGACTAGTATGCAAAGGTTATGTACATGAAGAAGGTGAAGACTATGGTGATTCATTTGCACCAGTTGCTAGATTGGAAGGTGTCAAGAATATACTTGCATTTGTAGCATATAGAGGATTCAAAGTATATCAGATGGATGTGAAGTCAACATTTCTAAATGGAATATTAGAATAGGAAATCTACATTGAACAACTAGATGGTTATGCTTTGACTGAAGAAAAGGATATGGTGTGCAAACTACACAAGGCAGTCTATGGTTTGAACCAAGCACCTAGATCATGGTATGAAAGACTACATTCTCACTTGTGAAGATAGGTTTTTAGAGAACCAATAAAGGCAACAATATATATCTCAAGACTGAAGGAGATAAGATACTAGTTAGTGAGGTATTTGTGGATGATATCATTTTTGGAGGCAATGATGACATGTGTTATGACTTTGCAAATGAGATGAGAAGTGAATTTGAGATGTCTCTGGTAGGAGAGATAAAATTATTCATAGGTTTGGAGTTTCAACAGATGAAGAGTGGTATTTTTATCACATAGTCCAAATATGTGAAAGAGGTATTGAAGACATTTGGAATGGGAGACTGTAAACCAGTTGGGACACCAATGGTTACAAGCTGTAAACTATCTAAGGAGGATGATTATGCATTTGTGGATGAAAAGGAGTACAATTTTATGATAGGGAAAGTACATTATGTTGTCCATAGTAGACCGAATATTGCTCATGCAGTTGGATTAGTTGCCATATTTCAGAAGAGCTCAAAGGAGACACACATGGTAGAAACTAAAAGAATATTCAGATATCTGAAATGCACTATTGATTATGGATTATGGTATCCATATGTAGGTAACTTTGATTTGAAAGTCTATATAGATGCAGACTGGGAAAGAAAGGTTGATGACATGAAGAGTACAATCAGAGGTGAATTCTTTCTTGGAGGAAGGCTTGCATCTTGGAGAAGCAAGAAGCAAAGTTGTATATTACAGTCAACTGCTAAAGCTGAATATGTTACAACTTATATGAATTGTACCCAGGCAATCTGGATGAAATATATTCTGGAAGGATTCAAGTTGAAGATTACAAAACCTGTAAGGATTTTTTGTGATAACACCAGTGCAATAAACATTTCAAAGAACCCGATGTTTCATGCAAGAACCAAGCATATTGACCTGAAGTATCATTTCTTGAGAGAGAAAGTTCAGAGTAAAGATGTGCCACTGGAGCATGTATCTACTAAGGAACATGTAGTTGATATCTTTACTAAACCTCTACCTAGCTTAGGGTTGTACCCCTACATGAAGTTCATTGAACAGATGTGGAAGACATCAGTCCTAGAGCTTATTGTAAATCTTGAAGCAGGATTGGTGTAGAGTGGAGCTACTCCACAGGGGGAGCAACTAGTTGCAAATCGGTGAAGCATGGAATGATTACCAATTATTATTGGTATTCACTTTGGAATTGTTGTCAAAGGGGGAGAAGAATTGTATGATTCAGAGGGAGAAGAGCTGTAGTTAGTTACCAACTGAAGACATGGAGATACAATTGAAGGAGAGTACATGGAAAAATGTAAATCAGGATTCCTATACCTGTGTATGTGCATTACTCTCAATCATCACAATTAAGGGTATTGATATTTGTAATGCCATCAATGCCAAAGGGGGAGATTATTGGCATTGTATGAAGATTTCATTAATGAAGTATAAGTGTTGTCATTGATCTCAATTATAACCAATAATGGAGTTGTATTGCAATCGGTAGTGATGTTGTAATGCAGCCGGTAGTTGAGTAGTGAAGGAAACAAATATTACTATTGAAGTAGAGAGATCAATCGGTAACCCTAACCGATGGAGCTTCGTGAATCGGTTGTGTTGATTTATGATTGAATGGTGATTAGAGATGGATATTTCACATATGTATGATGCACGTGATGAGTTTGAAAGTGGTTTTGGAATGCAGAGATAACTATTTTATCTTGGGAGTGAGTAAGTGCATTGCATGAAGTTGAAAATGTGTGATGAGCTACATGATTTGATGTGCAGTGATCCAGAAGCGGTCAAGGTTGTCTAGGACAATATGAAGATGATTACGATGTAATCCAACGGTCACATTTGATCCGATATGTTTTTAATCTCTATGAGATCTTAGGTTTTGTGATGTTTTACCAACCTATTGTATTGCTTATAAGGTCGACGAGTTGTTTTGTAATAGTGTTAGCAATTTAGGTTATGTGTGGTAGTCTGATTGTTGCTGAACTAGAAGGAGTATCTGCATAATTTGTGAAGGCAGATAGGAGCATAAATGGATTTGATCAAGCAAAGTAGTGCTATTACCAAATCAGTAAAGACCCTGTTGTTCTCTAATAATTACAATGGTTAAATACCTTAACCAGGTAAGATTTAACAGGCTTGATTCTTTCTAAATCCTCTAACTAGGTGATCCATTAGCTTGGATTTGAAATCCTCTATCGAGGTTACTCCTAATAGGGTATTGTAGTCAATCACTTAACCGAGTGGTCCTTAACCGGATCTATTTCTGACATGACATTTTTGTAAAGCTTCTAACAAGGCTTGGTTCCTAACAAGGTGAACTTCAGAAGAGTTCAGAATACTTGTGGGTATTCATCCCCATCGTGGTTTTTCCCATTTGGGTTTCCATGTCAAAAATCATTGTGTCAAGTGGTGAATGATTTTGTGGTTATATGTTTTGATATGTTAATATGTTTAACTGGTAAAGCCACTTAGATATGTTTAGATGACCGGAAGTGATCTGAAATGTGCTATTAGTAATATTAGTAAAGTGGTTTGATATTTTGGTTAAATGGTATATGAGTTTCAGATCTGTTACACTGTTATATTGGTATTCTAGTCAACCGATAAACTAACTGTGCAATTGTGATTATTGGTACAATGTTTAAACTAGTTAGTTCAATGATTGATTTATGAGTTGGGTTTAAGTTTGGTGAAAGTTTAATTTATTTTCTATCTACTGATTCACCCCCCCTGAGTAGTTGACTGGATCCTTATTGATTCATCATATCATCATGTTTGCAATAAATTTGGTCATATGGAAAATAATGTATAAATAAGATGATGAATAATAGTCCTATCTATACCGGTCAATGCTTCAAATGCAACAATTTTGGTCATAAGTCAAACATGTGTAGAGTAGTGATGACCAATATCCAAAATAAGAGATTCTATGCTTGTAGAATGTTTGGACACATTTCTAACCAATGCATGATGAGACAAAATCAGATGAACTTTAGGCCTATGAATGGAAATTTTGTTTGCTATGCATGCAACAAATCCGGTTACATTGCAAAATATTGGAAAATAAAAAATGTGAATAAGAATGCTCTGGTAGACAAGAAAAAATTAGATGAGAAAGGAAAATCAAAGGTTGAAGAAGTCAGAGAGCAACATAAGAAGATATGGGTTAAGAAGGAAGATTCAAATGTTCAGAATGGATCCACACCTGAATCCGGTGTGGGAACCTCATCCTCTAACTAAGGCCCAAAGCCTTAGGGAGAATATTTTCATGTAGATTCTTAAAACCCCCTTTTAGAGATCTATAACTGGTTGGGGATGGTTGTAGATGATTAAGATTAGTTGTGTAGTTGATATCCAGAAGATTACATGCCTATTTGAGAGTCTAGTGATGAATTCTCTAAGAAATAGGGTATCCGAAAAGCCTTTAGGGTTGTGCATTTATTACAACTTAAAGTTAGGTTTTTGGTGAATAAAAAGGGAATTTTATCATTCATTATTCACATTGCGAATGAAGAGAAAGAGTAGGAGGACAAGGTGAATGAGATTGAACAGTGAAAACAGTGCTTGAAGTAATCTGACAACAATTCCTAGCATTCAGTTGAAACTGAAAAGGTATTTATCTGTGTTCGAGCCATTTTTCATACCCTACTTTTAAAATGGCATCACAATATAGTGTAACTCAGTTGATGGTTGAGATCACTAAAAGGGCAAGGCTAGTGTTTAAGAAACATCCATTTTGGAAGTGCATGCAGTTGTTCTTGATGTGCAAAATGATCAACCAACTGAGAAAGCCACTTTGGCAGTGTAGACAAATGATCAAACAATAATTGCAGATGATATTGCTAAGGTTGATAACTTCGGTGAAGTTGAACAAGATCCTTTGATAATAAAAGTTGACTCTGAAAAAGTAGCTGAGGAGATTGGAAAAGTGGATGAAGTAAATGGAGAGGTAGAAGTAGAGAAGGGTGAAAATGGTGCAAGTGCAGAGGTGGCAGAGAAGGAGAAAGGAGAAGAGAAGGATGATCAGGCTTCGGTGACAGTGGCAAGAGACACTACAGATGACAAGTGTAAACATGTTGTCACCGACCTAGATGATTTCACTCAAGGGCTTATAGATCTGAGTTCACTATCTCCTATTCAAACATTGAAGCTAACAACTCTTGTACAATAAAAAGCCAGAGAGGACTTTCTCAAGTCCCACACCACAGATAAAGAGTTGATAACATTAGAGAGGACCATATGTATTGGAGAAAATTTTGCCATCCTTTAAACTGAATACAACTGATACTCCCTCCAGTAAGCTTAGGAGCATGCTAAATACAGTAGAATCTCATTTTGTGTCTTTGGAGAAAGCAACAGATGCATTATTTTTGAGTCAGTTTAATGCTATGAGATTGAAGACATTTTTGAAAATGATTGAGGGAGATAGAGTGAGTTTGATAACTGCTATGAAGAATATACAAGATGCATTAGATGAAGGCGACCAAATATACAAGTCATGTTTAATTTTGTCTAAGTTTACTATTGACATTGACAAGAAAATCAAAGAGTGTGAAGAGCAGCTAGCTAGCATATCTCAATCATATGCACCTCAATCAGTACCGACTAGCAATTTTGAAGCACAAGTTATGATTATATTGGATAAGATTAAGAGTTTAAATCAGGAACATGATATAATTTTGGGCAAAGTGGGAGAAGTAAGAAGCCTTATCACTCCCCAGATGGACTCACTGAATAAGAGTGTTCTAGCATATCATAGAGGAGCAGAGATGCACACCTATCTTTTTAGTTGCATGATCGGTATTTTGGAGAGTCCGAAGAAGGCTTGGGATAACCACTTGCTGAGCCTAAAGACAATTTTTGCAGACATCTTCAAGTTTTTGTAAATCATTGTATATATCCTTGTACAAAATTTTTGGTGGATTCCTATCTTTGGCATTGCTATAAAAGGGGGAGAGAGTGAAGTGAAAAATGGTACAAATCCTTAGGGGGAGCTTGTTGAGTCCTGTTGAGCTTGTAGAGTCTTGGAGATTTTTGGAGTTTTGTAGCTTTGAGTGTACAGTTCATTTTTCATAGTGTTGTCATCAATGCCAAAGGGGGAGATTGTTGGCAAGAGACACTATTTCGGTAAAGATTGATGCATGAGAAATTCTTAGGAGTTATCATTGATGGAAACTCAGTTTAGAAATCATATTCGGTACATGTAGATTTGGTTTACTGGAAGTTGCATTGCTCATGAGGCATAAGTTTGGAAGTTAGAGTATAGTCTGTAGATCTTTATTTTTGTAATTTAATTTTGGTTGTGGTGATAGAGACAGATGATTCAAGGTTCGTTGTAGATTATTCTATAATCTTGATATCCGGTGTTGATTCATGAGCGAGATTGAAGGTCTACTATCTGGTAATTCAGGTAGAACAAAGCTATTTTGATGTAACAAGTGGTGCAAAATCCTTAAGATGATTTTGATGATTGGTTTAGAGTTCAAGGAGACTAGGTCGACATGTGGGAAGCCTATTATCATTTTGTTTGGGTTCACATATGGATTTGTGGACGGATTGAGCTGACTTGTTGATACACATTTCATGTTGCGTGTTATGCAGTTTTTGGAAGCTGACATGGGAATTGATCTATTCTGGCAGTGCGTATATATAAGAATAATTTGGTTGAGCATTTTGAATGACAATATGAATATGATAAGTTTGTATGAGTGAATGTGTGAAGTTTTGTGAATGTGATTGAAGTTTTTGGTGCTCTGGTGTATGACAGTGCAACAAAATAGTTGTAGAAGTCAAATTGAGCTTAACCAAAACTGCTATTTGACATTAGTAGATGCTAATATTCAGTTCATGCATTATTGTAATCAATTGTAATCATCTATAAGGAAGTGAGCCTTCCTCTGGGTTTTAGCTCTATTTTGTATTTGGGCAGTGAGCTCTAGGTAGTGTGCCTGAATGCAAGTGCATTCCCCTTTATGTAGTATTTTCATACTCCTGATCAAAGTATAATAATATTGTTGGTTTAAATCCCACCGTGGTTTTTCCCTTTCTGGGTTTCCACATAAAATTTTTGGTGTTGTGGTATAGTGGTTGATTGGTTTATGTTTCTACCCTTTACTTTCATTCTTATGTATCTAGTGGTTTAAGAATCAGTTTAATAAACTTACTAATTGCATAACACTGATTCACCCCCCCTCTCAATGTTCATTGATTCAAACATGGACATGAATTCTCTTGTCTATCTTTGAGATAAAAAAAGATGGGGTAATCTATCAAAGCACACAGTTACGAGTTGCTCATGTGTAGTCTTGTACTTATTATTTGTTTTTTGCTTGATCATACTTCTACTTTTATAAGTTCGCTTGAATTATAGTAGCCTTGAAGGTCAAGTTAACCATAGATTTTGAAATTCTAACATTCCTCGAGCAATTTTTTCTAGAAAGTTGCCATTTTTTATGCCATGCATACTCACCCCTCTATTTGCTACCTCAAAATGTGGGTCCTCCTTTCTTTGTTTTGTTTCTCGTCCTTTCTTGTTCCTATCTTTTTTTCCTCTTTTTCCTTGTTTCTATTTTTGTTTCCCCTTTGTTGTTTCCTTTATTTTCACTTCGGAGTTTTAGAGTCTCGAAACTCAGAGTGTGTTCTATCTTTTGTTTCTTCTCTTTCTGCGCACTCTGAAACCCTGAAATCTTGGGATCCCGAAGTGAATCTATTTACCTCTTTCTTTTTTTTGTTTTGGCTTTCTAGAACCTCAAGGTTCCTTCATTTTGTTGTCTTTGGAACTTCGAGATCCCGGAGCCCTGAAATCCTCAAGTTTCCCCTTTTGTTCACATGTGAAGGACCTTGGAACCCTAAAATCCTAGGATGGTGAATTCCTTTATGTGTTTCTTTTGTTGTTCCTTTTGCGAAGACTTCAGAATCTTGGGATCCCAAAATCTTGAACCTTCTGATTTGTTCCATTTGTTGGAGCCCCGAAACCCCAGAATCCCAAGATCCTGGGTTCTCCTTATTTTGTTTGTCTTCTCCTTGAAGTCTTTGAACTCCAGAGTCTTGAGGTTGGTTGTCTTTCAACCTCGGAACCCGGGGATCTTGAAACCTTGAAGAATGTGATGCCTCGATCCACATGGTCTCCAAGGGGTATAAATATCCCTTCCTGCCTCATTTTTCGTATTTTGCGTGCTTCAATGTTTTGAGAGCTCTGCGATCTAGGTGATCTAGGTGACTTTCGTGGCCCACTTTTCTATTCTTCCTCCTCCTTTGTTCGGGTAGGTTTTTCTCTCTACCTTGTGTTTTTGCTTTGGGTTTTTTTTCTTGATTACTCTATTTTTGGTTTAGTCTAGGGTTTTAATAAGTCTATTTGACATTGTTGGACTTTTTTGTTAATTTTCTTACCCTGGCGGTTTAACTTCCATCATGGGATCTCATGTTCTGAATATTTCAAGCCTCACCCCTTTTTTGATTTGGCACTCTTGAAAACCCTGTGTTCTTGGGATTCCTAAAAACACCCTGACTCATCTCTTTTATACTTCGGAAACCCAAAACCCCAGACTCCTAAAGTATGGTTTCTAGAGTTGGATTTGTTTCCTTCCCCACTTTGGGATTTCAAAATTCCAGAATCTAGAAGTACTTTTGGTGTCTCCTTGTTCCACTTCAGAACCTCAAGATCCCAAAGTATCCCCAAAGCGTTTTGCTAAGCTATCCCTTTCATGACTTCAAAACCCTGGGTTCCTGAGATCCTGATAGTCCTAAAAATAACTGCACATGAATTTTCATATTTGAGCCAAAATATTGGTCATTCTAGCTTTATTTTTTGCCCTCTATCAAAGTTCAAGGTATAGGGTTTAGGGTTTGTGAATATCCGATTAAGTCTTGTGAAGAATAAACCCTAACCTTGTTATATTTTGTCATTACCTTTTTCTACTTAAGGCAAGGGTCGGTTACCATTGGTGGGGCCATTTTACTTCCTAAGCATTAAGTCGTATTCAGTAGGCCCCTTATATTTTCCTAAGTTTAAAAATGTTAAGTATTTGGGCTGGTGGATAAAGCTAGGTTAGATCTAATGGTCTGCACTTCCTCGTGGTTGAAAGTGTAGGAAAGATAAAGACCGCAAAATTATGAGATGATGCCACATGTTTTCGACAAAGAGGGGCAAGCTGGCGGTTTGACTTTTCAAGACCTCATGTTATCGGCTCTCACGAAGTAAAGACCGGTTTACTAATGGCTCCATAAATTTTGCACATGTTTCAAATGTACAGTGATGTTATGATCTGGGAGAAAAGGTGCTTGATTTTTAATTTGCATAGGTTAGCGGCCACTATGGTTGCACGGTAAAGTGCAAACATATCTGATGGACCCAGTATCCCCAAGATAGAAGTTCCAAGAAGGTTATGGACCACGACATCATGAGATGATGCCACGTGTCTCGAGTTGACCAAGAAGATCAATGGTGGGGCTGTTGACAGTGTTAGGCTAAAACATGATATGGCACTACTACGTCACAGGTTTAACGAGTCCACAAGCCTTGATGGAAGGTCAATTGCCACATTAACCATTAATGATCATTTGATTTGTTAGGCTGGGAAGGATCTAAAACTGAGTTTCAAATTAATTTTAAAAGGGGTCATTAAAGGTATTGGTTTTCACCTGCATGGGAAAGATAGGATGAGAAAAATACAGGCTTGTCAACTTAGAACATATAGCAACAAGTTTGTAGTTTTTGAATGCCGACTCATCCCTGAGGGAGCTTGTGGAAGGTATTTGTTGGATAAAGGATTGATTATAAAATTAAGGACGATGTCCGAGAGGCGTGAAAGGATTGAAATAGCTTCTGAGTTGGATATGAAGGATGACGGGTTCCCCAATGAAATCAGCGATTGCTTGTTGACAGGGATTTTGAAGCAGAAATATGTACACTCAAGGAGGAATAAGATCAGAAAAAAATCACTTGCGCAAGGTGAGCTTATGCAAGAGACAGTGGGTTGGTGGCCTAGAGGTGACATTGGTGGCCTAGAGGTGACAATGATCTAGTTTTATAGGCATGATTGCTGAAATCCATAGCTGGTAGGATGAGTAGAAAATATCGAGATGATGATTCTTCACATGAATGAGCACCATCTTTTTGAATTGAATTTTGATTATAAATTCAGTAGGGTGGTGATAAATGGGTAGAAAAGGATACAAACTTCTTCATTTTTTGAGAGCGGTTTTTTCATCAGTAAAGAAGATGGTGTTTGAACAGGATTATGCATGGAGTCGTTGCATATTTTTTGACACTGGATGGATGTTTTTTCTTTGGTATGAGATTTCTCATTGTCAGAGGGATTGTGAAAGTGTTGTTCATCAAAAGTGATTAACCCAAGAACACCTGCAAATCTATCTATGAGATAGCCAATCTCAATCAATGAAACACTTCAGGGCTTGGACAACATAACATAGGACTCTAATTAATCCTCTTGCACTTCAGGTTCTGCTAGACCTAAGGGGGGACACCCTTTTGATGCATTAAATACAACGATTACAGATACATAAGTGCATCAACAATAAGCAGATAGATCATTCCACAGACTCACCAAATTTAGAAACACATTATAGATTGGCTAAATCTGTATAAACCACAGATGAAAAAGAGCTTGGAATGAAAGAACATAACCCCTAAACACAAAGGGAAATAGATTTGTCTTTAACTTTTTGAATTAATCTGATACTATCCCCAAATCTGCAAGACCAGTGCCTTGTTCATTGGGCAACAAAGTCACACACAGAACTGCAAATGTGCATCCATAGTTACCAATTGGTTTTTCTTAAACAATATTCCTGCATTAACACCTTATACTAATGCATTACTTAATTCCATTCACAAAATTTATCAGATCTGGGACACATTCCATTGTTTATGACTGATTATAGAATTTAAACTCTTCACTGAAGAATGCCTACAAACAATCATACGATCTCCTTGAGATGACAAATTATAGCCTCCTTGAGGATTCAATTCATAACAATGAAATATATGCACAGAGACAATATTGTGGGAAATTTACTCATGCCTGACACAAGTAAGACCTGCAACTAAGAAACCCCATCTACAACACTGCACTGCAACCTCTATACCCTGAAAAGATGCATAGAATTGTACACATTTGGGTCAAGAATAATGGAAGCCATGAAAACTAGAGCACTTCCTCACAGAATTTTGGAACCCTTACAATGAGAATAAAATTGGAATAAGAAGGAGAGGGCAAAAGATTAGGTCTACATAACACACTGCCAAGTGTCCTTTTTTCTAACTGAATTTCAATCCCTTTCTCTTGCCCATGGAAACTGCTCCCAAAATATCTAATATTTGTTGAAACAAACTTCATAATTAAATTCCTCATCTCGAGAGCTTTTTGGTGATATATAATACTTCATATTTTGGACAAAAATGGACCTCTGGGCGAATTAATTCTGCATGTGGCTCTGTCATTTAAATTTTTTGAATTTCTTGTATAGTTTCAACTATACATTTAATTTTAATTTTTCACCCATTTTTGCCTCTAATTTTGGCCTGACACCCTGCCACGTGGCGGTCTCTGATTGGCTCACAGGGTCCACTGGGTGCCACCTCGGATGACACCTCATCCATCTGCCACGTGTACGCCACCAAACTGCTTGCTCATCACCGCATCATCGCCATGTCATCGCCACATGTCTGCCACCTGTGCGCCACATCACTGCCATGTCACTGGGACCTGTGAGCTAGACCTCCACCTAGACCTGCCACCTGTCTTTTGCAATTTTGTGATGGCTAATGAGCGATCATCTTTCCTTCATGAAGTCATGCGAGCTGTCGGATCATCTAAACCTGCAAGGTCTTTAACCTTGGTTTTTCGCACATGTTTTTCACCATTTCATGAAGGGTATTCTTCGTGCATCTTTCTTTCATGAATCCACGTGCACCGTCTGATCTCCTCAACTTTCTTGCTGGTTAATCTGCTCCTTCTTTGCAATATTTGCTTGCCTCAAGATCCGTGCCTATGCGGGGTCCACCTATCACCACTTGTTAGCCTCCTCAGTCGCCTTAGGAAGCGTGCCCACACGTGTGGGGTCTGCTTGGAGGCCCATCAACACCATCTATCAAAATCCTTTTGTGGCTTTGACATATTAGATTAGTGGAGATTTCCGTATAAATATAAAAAAAGTACACCTCCCAACCAATGTGGGATAAATAATTTTTGCCTGGGAATGCCTTTTTGAAGCTTTGTCTGAGACTCTCATGGCTTTCTACCATATTTTGCCCGCTAAGTACATTTACATGAAGTTTAATGTGCCTAATCTAGCACGTGAGAGAGGAGGATCTACTATTTTTGTTTGAGTTAATATTGCACTCCCCAAATTTCATGCACAGGGAGGATTGCCTGGTTCAACTTTTAACAAAGCCAAATGCATTTGCTGTTGGTTTTCAATGCCTTCCCCATTGCTTGCAGAGGATTCATGCCATATTAGAGAGGAGTGGATTTTGGCACTATGCCAATTGCATTTGTATAGAAGTTTTTGCATTTCTTTCTTCAATCTCCATGTAGAAGCCTTGAGGTCCTCTGCAGCCCCTTTGCATACCACGTGAACTGCTGGGAGGATGCTTTAGGAGGGCACGTGAGGGAGGAGCTATTGCTGAAGTTGTTCTGCTACACTCCATCTAACACCACGTACATGTAGGGAGGAGCTGCCCAAAGCGCTTGCTGCAAGTTTTCTGCTGCCTCCTCACTCACCACGTGAGCTTGGGAAGATGGCTTTACACCTGCCAATATGCATTTGCTAATTTTCTGTTTATGGCAGCCTTTGGTATATAATCGTCCAATGTCATTGCATGCAGTAGAAAGGGTGAGGTTAGTGCGAGCATCATCCAGGATTTCAAGTTTTGCAATAACATCATTGAGAAGGTTAATGATTTCTTCTGTTTTATCTTCATCAACCAATTCCTCTACTTTTGAACTCCATGTTAACAGTAAATCTTCTCCTCCATTGCTCATATCTGGCATGTAAAATGCCTTGGTTGTTTTGACCACAAGAGGCATTCCCATTTTGCATTATCCTCTGGTGGGAAACATACAAGTATTCAACTCCAACCATGGTTGTCAACATTATTCAGGAAGTGCTCATAGGGCCAAGTCGCCAATTTAATAACACTGCACAGGCATGAGCCAGGTCGGGCCCCAAAGTGGGTCCGACTAAATTTTTTTTCATTTTCATGCAACTGACCTCTAAAATACCTCAAGAACCTTAAACTTACCTCTGGGATCGACTGATACCATTTTCGGATCATTAAATTTAGTTTCACGACTTTCAGGCACTTACGCCACATTTTCGCATTTAATCGCGAAGACATAATTTTCAAAGTGGTCAAAACACCTTTTTGGACCTTTCCATCTGACAAGCATGCACTCTGATATACAAGGATGAAATTTGCCAAGTAGTTTCTCAAAATGAATCCTGAGCGAAGAGATATTAATTGCCGAAAATGGCCAACTGACTTTGTCGACACTACGGACCTGATGAAGTCAATGTTCTGGCAACACATGATGCCTTTCTCAAAAATACCAAACGACCTCCGTAGACACTCAAATTTGAAACACAGGTACCTTGAAGTACATATTAAAACTTAAAATTCTCAGTTCAACCAAAAGTCTGACTGGGTGCAAATGGTGCGCTCATGAAAATGGCTACTTTAACTGATGCGGCAACAAAAGTACAGATCCTTGAAATAGATGGCTCAATAGACCCTTTTGAAAACCGATCAAATGGATTGGTAGAGGCTTGGAATTTGAAACATGACTCATCATTTATACCAACAATAGCCCAGAACAAACATTCTGGCATAACACTCACTGAGGCAACTTTTACACTTATGCGAAACAGGGACTTGTCAAAACATTCAAACTGCAAATAGTTCGAGCTTTGAAAATTGAGCAAATGGACTCATAAGAACTTGAAATTTTGCAAGATAACTCACATTTATTCATAAAATTAAATACATTTTTAAATTCTTCATGATGATCAATAGGGAAAAATATGAAAAAACACCCAAAGTAGGCTACTCAATAAAATCTGCATTTGTGCCTAAAATGCACTTTCAGCTCACCCCTCGAAATGGGTACCTGGTAAACTTATCCAAACTAAATTTTGAAAGTTGCACATCACTAAATAGGCCAATTGAAAGGTGTAGGACATGTTTCTTGAACCTTACCCTCTGAAAATCAACTGGCTCTAGTTTACCCTCTCTCTCACTAGGCCATTAAAACTGACTCATTTGGAAATGCAAAGCAAAAATTTGAATTGGGCCTCAAAACTTGACTCAATTTTAATGAGTCCCAACAGAAAGTTTGGAGGATTGTCAGAGGGGGCGTGAAAGCCTTTCCTTATTATAAAAAGCCACCTTGACATATTCTATGTTCTTACTCTGCCAATAGTTGGCAGAGTGTTTGAGGAAGGAGCCCGCAGGGAACTGAAAGAAGGATTTGTTCGAGTAAGGAGTGGTAGCTAGTTGTCTCTACAACGACATGGAAGCTGCAATGACTTCTCAACATATTATGTTTTCCCTTAAGCTCCTCTTTCCACTTCCTCTGATCTAGGGCATAAAGGTTGGAGATCTTCCTCTAGTTTGGGGGCGATTTTACTTCTTGCCAAGATCTGGTTTCCTTTCTGAGAAGGGAAATGTTGTGTAGAGCAGACTGGGCATCTCAGGGTCCATCTGAAGGTGTCAGGGTGATAACGACACAACTCAAGCATTTTTGTTTCTACCGATAATCAGTTGAAGATTTTGGTTCCACTTCATCCCAGGTACCAACATATGGATAAGGAATATTTTGTAACAGAATTGCGTATAGTCTCCTTGGCTTAATTTTCTGGTGACATGTGTCCTTAGGCATAAAGCTTGTTGCTCCCTTGTTTTCTATAAAAGGGAAATAAAGGCCATAAGAAAAGGTTCCAAAATCTTTGAAGAGGGTCTCTTTAGGTAGGTCCGGTCTGCAGGATTAGGTTCTAGTTTTTTTTGGGAAGTCATGGGAAAATAGCAGGAATTGTAATGTCATTTTGCAGAGCAAAAGTACGAAATAGTTACCAGTTTCATATTTGAAGTGGGTTATGTTGTAAATGAAATGTTTTTTGTTATTTTATAGAAGAAAGCTTTTGAAATTAATACAGATACAATTTCAAATCTTTACTCTCTTGTGTGTGACTTTATTTTCTTCCGAGTTAATGGAATCAAGGGTTTCATTTACTTATTGCATTGTTATGATGTATGTAGTTTTCTATTCTATCCTTTAATCCAAGGGGTTAATTAAAATGCTTGAATGAAAATTACAGAGAAATAATGCTTGTACTAGGATTTGGTGAGTAGTTCGGGTAAGAAATTGCAAACAAAACAGTATTGTAAGGCAATGTCGTTTACGGTCAGATCAGCTATTAGATACATTTCTATCAAGTTTTCAGTAATATTTCAAAGACTCTATAGCCCAATGGACAAGGCACTGGTATTTGCTAGCAGATGTCATTAGGTTATCAATTTTTGTCTTTTAAATTTGTGATTTGTCATAAATCTTTTAAAATCAAGACATTGCTAAATTTTATGTATGTTTGAGTTGTCCCACCCATCTCATGCTCTAGTTAGGTCAAGGATCACTGAAGGATTAGCCATCCTTGAGCATTCTCCCTTTCTTTCGAGCCTTTTTATGAGATAATCTACTTTGTTTTAGTGGATCTTTGAGTGTGGTGCAGAGATCAAAAGGTTCACCAAAGGGATTACCCTCCCAGGTTTCGCAGAGCCCAAAGTGAAGAAGTATTTGCAGATCCTTGTTGTAGTTGTGCCAAGCTTGAAGGATATTGATAGTTGGAAGTGGCTTTCCATAGGTATTCAGAAGAATCATCTTGGTCTTTTCCTCTCGTAGTGTAAACCCATTTTCAGGAACCAACAGATCCCAAAGCTTGACTAAGCTATTTTTGATCTCCCTTCACTATTTTGGGATCTCAGGATCCTGAAACAGTGAGCCTATAGTTCCCCCAACTTCACAATTTTGGAACCTGAGGATCCAAGAGTAGGAGTTGTGTAAGATTTTTTTGACTTCGAAACCTTGGAACTCTAGGATCCCGAAGTCATTCTATAGAATTGTAAGGGTTCTCTTGAACCCAAAACCTCGGAACCAAAAAATTTCGGAGTTCACTACTTTTAATAAGAATTTCTAAGGCATGAGTTATACACTTTGTTTTGTAGTTTAAAGGGCTCTTATGGAAACAACAACAACCCCAAGGAAGAAGACCAGGAATGAGGTTAAGCTCGAAAAGAATCCCATCACCTTGAAATATCATTATAAGAACCAAACATTAGTTTCAAAATTTGAGAATGAGGTACAATGGGTCACTGACACAGAGATAGGAAATACTGAGTTGGAGACAATCAAGACTGAAGTATCTAGTCAAAACCCAAATGCTCCATACAGGAGAATCAGGCGGTTTGGACTTGTAGAAGCTATAGTTTTTCCATAAGCAGTCCAGTCTTTGGAATTGATATTGACAAATGCTCAACATTACGATAAAGAAATCAAGAAATGTATAGATACAAAGGGGAATGTGGTGGTGGATCTTTCACTCGACATGCTTGCTATGACTTTTGGTATCCCAAAATATGATAAGGTCCTGCAAACAATTGAGGAGCAAGTTGTCCAAATATTTAACAAGAATGTAGTAAATAATAGACATCATATAAATGAAGTATGACTCAATGCACCAAGGAAATCAGGCCTGGAAGCGACAACCATTATTTTAAGGGAAGATTTTAGAGATGCACCATGTGACTTGATAATCATTCTCAGTATAGCCTTCAACAAAGAAGATGTTAAGCACTATCACTTGTGGATGTTTCATTACATCCACACCATCCTAAAAGGAAAATAATATTTTGATTGGGCACAAATCATATCTAATAATATTCACGAGAAGATGTGAAGTGTACTTTAGATAAAAATATTTTTTATGACTTCCTATGTGATGTGGATAGTTTCTACAAGCGATATCTATCCAGTGTTAAACACTAATGGCAAATTGGGGAAAGGTCTCAAAGAACAAAAAGTGTGGGAGTATTACACTCAGTTGCCTATTCAGGAGGCCAAAAACCATTTGAAAAAGACTAATGATGCTTTCATATATATAGTCATTTGTAGGTTAATAGGTGATGAAGGAACCTAGTTCATTCAGAACCAATGGTTGACTTACATCTGATTGAGCAGATTCACTGGTAACCCTTTTCTTCTCTTGCACTATTGTAGTAACAAGATTATTATTTTAAAGTATTCAAGACATATAGTAGGGATTCAAGCCCTCATAACTCAAAAGCACAAATCTAGAGTAAAATTCCCAATAACCCTTGGATACTATAAGTGCCACAATTTACATACTTTAAAAATGACAACATATGAGTTGTGGGACCTATGCCTCAATGAATTTTCATACTCATGGAAGCAATATGATCTATTTGGAAAGCTCAAGGCAATGATTCCAATCTCATATGAAGGATATGTATCTGCTTTGAAGGAATTTTTGAAAGGAATACCCAATAGTTTTGAGGTCAGGAAGAAGGCATTTTGTAGGTTAACAACCTATTAGATGAGGAAATTTGAGGTAGAAACAAACATCCCCAAAGAATTCAGGGATGAAGGAGAATTCCTAGATCCAACTTATGATGAAATGAAGACAGATCAAAGACCTCTCTATCCAATAAGATGATCCGAAAAAGAGAATGTGGCCATTAATAATGTTTTAAAAAAAGTTGTTGAAAGAAGTAGACAATGGTTCAGCCTTAGGCTTTGAAGCAACATTTACAAAGAAAAGAAGAAAGGTAAAGCCACATGTAACCCCCAATCAAAAACTACTCAAGAGTATATATGGAGGACAAGATCAAAGTCAAAAAAACATACCCATATGGATCATGAATCCCCTATGCCTACCATTGAAAAGGAAGACTTAATGAAATAATTAGATGCAAAGATGAAGGAATCTCAATTCCTAAAAATGACAACTGAGCAAGGAATAAATAATGGATTTCTTGTTGTACCTCAAGTATTGGTTGTCTAGATTGTGCCTACTATTGGTATGACCTTAGTAGAAGGAATATCACAAGGATTAAATGTTGAAAAACCCACCTCTTCTTCTCAAGCCCCTGCAGTAGAAACTAAGTCAACTCATGAATGAGTAATGATCCATAACATTGAGTATGATTTAGATGAAGATAATGAGCCTATTTTAGTAGTAGCCCATAAGAAAAAGAAAAATCTCATGCAGAGGCAGGCTACCTCCAAGAAAACTTTAGGAGAAACAATGCTATTGCAGGTACCTACCATTCCCCAAGATTACCAGCCCTCTCAAACAAGTGCTAATGAACTTGAAGATCAAACAGTTTAGCCTGCTTAAACAATTGGAGGGAAGCCAAGAAAAACATCAAGATGATGTGAGTAAAGAAGATTTTGGGAAAGAGGTGAGTGAGAAGTTGGAGGAAATTTCCAAACAACAACAAGAAGACTTTGAAGAAGTGCTACATGCAAACCTTGGTCATGAAGAGTCTATAGAGCAGCAATATGAGCAACTTCAAGATGTGAATAAATATCAGCAAGAAGAGGAGGAGCAAGAAAAGCAACCAAAGACCCACATAGTGACATCTCAAGTTACTTCACAAGAGGGACCAAAAGATTCAAGAATGTCATAAAGGTTTAGTTTTAACTTTTAGAAGAAGAAAAATGTTGTCCTCCCAAGTATAACCCTACAAGAAGTAGTCACTAAGTCACCAAAAAGGACAAAGAAAGCCAAAACCCTCCACCATCTCTCAAGAAGTGACTCTAGGGATGCGTGGCCAGTATAGATAATCTAGTGCAAGACACAGAAGGAGAAGAACAAGCTTCCCAAGTTTACCAATTTTCTTAGGTAAATCTTTGAAAAAAGAAGAAGTGGGGAGATATAGCTACTGTAGATGCTACAATTGCTACTATCAAGACTAGGATAAAGAAGAAACACAAGTCCAAGAAATAGGCTAAAACATGGTTCCAACAATACAGACAACTGCTCATGGAAATAGAAAGAGTGCTTGACTCAAGACCCAAGGATTCTCAACCCTCTACATCAACATTGCCAAAAGAAAAAGTTAAGGCACTATATGCAATGAGAAAGAAGGTGGCTTCTGTTGACACTTGGATTGTGAATCAATTGAGTAAACTGGGAATGTTCTTACTAGAGACTATGGATATCTACAGAGATGCTTAATTCCTTAAAATAGGTATGATCCTTCACTCCACTCAATGGGAGACCCAATCTACAAAGTTTGTAAAACAAGTCATAGTGCTGAAAAGGATTAAAAATCTAGGTGAAGATGTAATTAAGAAAGAAGATTTATTAGGAAGAGAGGCTCTCAATTTTTTGCAAGACTCCATTGATTCCTTAGAATTCAAAAGAGATGTTTTGGATCAATGTAGAACAAAGATACTAAAAGGGCATCCCCCTTTTCTAGGCCTCCTTAAATATTATGAACATATGTGGCGAGGGTTCTGGGTAAACATGGACTAGAAATATTACAGATAGGCTCACTCAGTCGAGAGGAAGTGATCAAATAGTGGGAAGCATATAGATGTAAACATTTCTCTCCAGCTATTGAGTTTGACACCAACATTATGGAAAGATATGTGTACCTTGTTCTCCAATCATAGCAAGCCACACACACGGTAGACAATCTAATTATTTAGATTGGGATACTAAGGGAAAGTCTAAGAGTTTCAAAGTTCTGAATTGAGTACTTTCCTGAGCCACCATAAGCCTCCATTGAATGCTACCTTGGGAACTATCAGAGCTACAAGTAGAACAAGCAATAATCAGATAGATTAACCCAAGTGCACTTCCAGTATTCATAAGCAGAAAGGTGTAGTCATGATTCATGAAGGTGTGACATGCAATTTTGAAAAGAGATCAGTGGTACACCTATCAAACATGCATATTTCTGCAAGGTGAACACAACATACGTAGGAGTTGTAACTACTATTGCAATTAAAGATGAATTGTTGTTCTCTCGTGATTTGTATAAGTTAAATGAGGTTCAAAAACTAGTGACTTGCAAGTCGCACTACAACCTCCATTATCATGTAACTGAGTCATAGGCTTTAGTTGTTCCATGATTGTAGAGGCCCAATGCATATAAATCTAATGAATCAAGTTATTTAGATGATTTGATAATTGATGATTGAAGGCCAACAAATAGGAAATTTATCTTTTTATGTATCTTTTATTGAAGAGTTATTTGGATACAATTGAAACACCTTTAGTACTAGTAATTATTGATACTTATTTTTCTCAAATTAATACAAGCAAATTGTGGATTGCATGATCTGCAGAACATGTCTTCATAATGGGTATCTCTCATAATTTGGCATCTTCTTTCATTTGATCAGCAGATGTGTATTTTAGACTATCATCTTATGAATCATATTGCACATGTGAATGGTGTATGAGGATTAAGTGTTAGTGTGATAGTGTGATCTTTGTGTTGGACATTATTGCTGCTAGGATATGTTGTTGTCATTGATGTCAACATATTCCTGTGATTTATTGATCCGGTGGTTGTAGTTTGGTTTATGGAGTATTTATTTTACCATTATATCTTTTTGTATTGGATTAGTGATCCAAAAGCTTAATTGATCATATCATATGATCTGATTTATAGATTGGTTTTTCTGATCAGTGCTTTGTAGAGTTTGGTATTTCCTCCAGTATATTCCGGTGTGATAAGATTTTGAGCTGATATTTTGGGAGATTGTTTTGGATGTTCTTGTGTATCTTCATTTTGGATGGTTCATGATTTGGTTCTCTAGAAGTTATATTTCCTTGTGATAGTTGCTATTGTTTGAGTGTTCTTGAGTTTCAGATGTTGATCGATGAAGATTTGATAAGTGGTGTTGGTACAACTGTTATACTTGATTCTAACATGCTTGTTGGTGTTTCCTAGTTATGTCATATTTGTTTTGATGGTCTTCATTGATTATTGTGTGCACTCTTGGTGATTTTGTTGATCTAGTGATATTCTTTGTGTTATGTGGTTTTCTTGGTGGTGTAGCGTGTTGCGGTTGATCTTGGTGAGATTTCTGGTGGTGTTGCATGTTTGGAGGTTTGACTTAGGTCCATATTATGTCATGTATATCATTATATTAATCTGGTGGTTGATCTTTGTATCGTGTGATGTAATTTTGTAATTGTGAGTTGAGGGTTTAGCCGACCTTGTTGTCAAGGTTGATGAATTGTATAAATAAGTGATGTAGTCATGTAATTTGGGTGTCGAGGTAGAGTCAACATTATTAGAGAGTAGTGTATGTGCAAACAAAGGAATTCATTCTTCGCTATGGTGTATTGAAAAGAGATTGGTGTAGAGAAGACAAATGTGCTTAACCAGAACTGTCATTAAGAATTTATAGATGATATTCTTTCAGTTCATGTAATCAGGATTGTAGTCCAAATATTATTGTAAGTCAGTGAGACTTCCCTGAGGATTGTAGCATTCTAGGTCATCTTATCTTGAGAAGTGAGCTGTAGGAAGTGTTCCTAAATGCATGTGCATTCTCCATTGTAATTATTTTCACATACTACTATAGAGTATCATCTTATTGTGGGTAGGTTCCCATCGTGGTTTTTCCCTTAACCAAGTTTTCCACATCAAAATATTGGTGTTGTGCATTGTGCTATCAATTTTCTTATCTTTGTTGTTACTATAATTTATCAGATTTGCATTTGAGGTTAAGTTTGATAATCTGATGAAAACTAATTCAACCCCCCTCCTCAGTTTTCCTTAATTATTGTTGCCAACAATTGGTATCAGAGATAGATCCTCCGAAAGAAGCTTGACCGCTTGAGGAGATCCAGGATGGCAACTGGAGGTGTTATATTTAAGAAGGAGAGTTTGAGATTTGATGGAAGTAACTATGCTATATGAAATAACCGGATGGAGGTGCACTTGAGATCTCTTGGAGAAGATTACTGGAAGATTACAAAGGATGCCTATTATGTTCCTTAGAATGGACTAGTTACTACTGTTGAGATCAAGGATGCTTAAAAATAACATTAGAGCTAAGGAAGCATTGTTGAGTGACCTCACTCATTTTTGAGATGACTAATGTAATGGGACTTCAGACTACACATGAGATCTAAGAGAATCTTGAGACCTTGTATGAAGGAAATAAAGAAATTAAAGTTTCTAAGTTGTAGAGTTTGAAAGGGAAGTATGAGATGTTGAAGATGGGAGAAGATGAGAACATAAAATACTTTATGGCTAAGGTGAATGAGCTTGTCCTAGGTATCAGATGTGCCAGTGGAACCCTTGAAGAAGATGAAATTATTGCCAAGGTACTAAGATCATTGCCTCCTACTTATAAACATAAGGTAGTTGCTATTGATGAGATCCAGAGTGTGACTACTGTGACAAGAGATATGTTGGTTGGTAAGATTGTTGCATTTGAACTGAGAAAATTTGGTGAATCACATGGAAAGTTTGAGATAGCAATTAGAGCATCTATATCTAGAAAGAAGAAGTATGATCCTGATGAATGCAAAATATCTAGATATGAAATAGAGAGAAGAGATATGGAAGAGAAAGAAAGAGAATAGGATGAGCTTGAAGCATTGATTACTCAAATATTTCCTAAGGGAGTTGGTAAGTGTATGATAGGAATTTGGAATTCATCAAAGCAAATCGAAATTAAACTAGCTCAATCACAAAACCAGATTGCAATGATAACAATCCTAAAAACATTCAATAGAAAACATGAAGATAAGATATTCAAAATGAAATTAAAGCAAACCAAAGGCAGATATCTCCTTCATAATTCTCCATTGTCCTTCTTTCTCCTTCAAATTGCTTTGTTTGTGGATCTCACCTACAAGTGCATAAGCATAATATGAAAGCAAGATTGACAAGACAACATAAGGATACTAGAAGCGTGATTGATTGATCGATTGGGGGCCATGATTGAAGAAATTCATCCAATTTATAGATAAATTGGAGAACAGACAAGATTAGCATGAAGAGATTTGAAAGGAAATTTCAAATCAAGAATGACAAATATGACAAATTATGACAAAATTGACACTTTCTATGCAAGATTGATTGATTGACAAATTATGATAAAATTGACAAGGTTGCTATGCAAAATTGATTGATTGACAAATTATGACAAATTATGACAAGATTGAAATGTCATTCCCATGAAATTAGGGGAAATATTAGAAAAATAGGAGAAAATAGAAAATTAGATGAATTGGAAATTAGGAAATTAGAAATTGATGGAATTTAGGAAATTAGGAATTAGGAGAAATTAGTAAATTGGAAAATTAGGTAAATTAATTAATAATTTTTCATTCATTAATTAATTCACAAAAAAGAGGAAGGAATTAATTAGCCAATTAAATAAATATTTAATTGTGACAAGAAGACTTAGGAAAAATAAATAAATTATTTAACCTAGAGGGAAAATGACAAACAAGATTAAATGAATAAATCATAAAACCTTCGAAGATGAATTAGAAATGCAAGGATGACAATTAGGTCTTGACAAAAGATAATTGATGTAGGGTCGATCAATATTCTGTGTTTGATTTGACAAAGGACCAATGTTGATAAATGATTGAGATTGGTTGACGAATTGACCAAGATTGATAAAGAGATCAAATTGAAAGGCGCCAATTGACAAGGAACAATGACCAATTGATCCAAATTGACATGATTGAAAAGGACAAGGATCGATGACAAATCGATCACAAAATGATGAGATTGACAAGTTGATAATCGCAAATGATTACTAACAAGCTAAAGATGATTGACAGATTGACAAGAGGACAAGGATCGACCAAAATCATGACTGAAGATTGCTATCGACAAGACCTAATTTGAAAGCGAGAAAAATGAGGAATGCAGAAGAAGGACTCGATGCTTGCAAATGATAAAGACCAAGTGCGCAACATAGAAGAAATGTTAATGCAACACAAGAACCCTAAAATAAGGCAATGCGCAAATGTTAAAGTATGACTCCACAAGCGTTGACCATTTTTAGATGTCTACAATAAGTATGATAGAAAATTGCCTTTGAAATGTTTTTCTTGCAATAAGATAGAAATTTTTTCTTCTAGATACCCAGAGAGAATGTCTAAATATGATAGGCATGATAAATATGATAAGCATGATAGGAATGCTAGATATGAGATGCATGAGAAGTATGAAAAGCCTTACAAGTCTAACCAGAAGTATAGGTATTAGAAGAACTGTTATTATGCTATTGATTAAGGTGTTACAGATGAAGAGTCTGAAGGAGATGAAGTTATGTTTATTTCTATTAAAGAAGATGGACCAATACTTGTTGATTCCTCAAGCTGCACTATTGAGGAGAAAGCTTTAGTTGCTAAAGTTGAAGAGAAAGATGAATCGGTGATTGACAATGGTTGTTCACATCATATGACTAGTGATAAAAGCGAATTTGTGAATATGGAGAGATACAATGGTGGAATAGTAAGATTCGAAGATGACAAAGTGTAATGCCTGCTAAAATAACCTAGAGAATTAAACCAAAAGCTTGCAACAAATGGAGATATTTTTTTTTCTTTTAAATTAATCTTCACTACAACACTAATACTAACTTCTAGTTTGCATCATTACTACAAATAATGCATCATTAATTATATACATGATCACATGAATCAACATGAACATAACCATGAATCATATTACACAAGCAGACCATCTATTTAATCATTACCATAACTATATAATAAAACCATATAATGCATCTTCATTCCCTAGGGTATCTCAATGTCACTACTTGACATTAAAATAACACATCACATATCCATCTAGAACACCATATACTATCATCCAACTAAACATTTACTTCCCATGCAACTATGATAAAATAGTAACATATATGCATAACTCTATTCCCTTTCATGCTCTTTCTAAGGTTCATTTTTAAGTACCAATTGAATGTTTCTAATACCCATCTTTACTCATTTGAACACTTAACACATCATGAAACTAAAAGCATTTATCCTTCTTTTACTAATGGTATTCGATTATTTCCTTAAGCACAACTCATCAAGAATACTATCCATAGCTATATGCAAGATCATAGCAACAAGTACTTATCTATATCCAAATAGGATTCCAATCTACTAAATGGGTTTGAGAGGCATATGATTCTATAAGAATAAATACAATCTAATAATTAAATCCCCTAATTTCAACATAGGATTTAATTCTCAACATGATAAACATATCTATAACATGAACCACATACCGATACATCATCTTATAAAAATAGAATAGTTTTTCTATATCAAGTTCATTTACATAAGAGCACATGGAGCAAGCACATAGTCTCTTTGCTACATCCCATCCTAATGCTTAATAATACAAGTTACATAGACACATATTCATATTCCTCAGTTACAAGACATCGTAATATGGTAACATCTCTAATATATAGAAATAAGCACCATAGAACAACCGCATAATAAAGAGCCACATTTTACATACAAACCACAACTACTCCCTTAACTTCAATATCTCAAGATATCTAACATTGGAGATTAACATATTTTAAATCAAGGCATATATGATAATTAACATAATCACTACTATCCACAAAATATACTCAAAACATAGCATACATATTTCTAAATAATTTAATTCCTTTCTAATCAAGAACAACATCTACAATAGAATATCCATTTACAACAATCTTATTCAACACATTTCATTCAGAAGTCATCCTAGTACATGTTCCTAATACACTGATTACATAGTCTTCTTTATGTTAGGAATCGGGAAGGACAACTGAGAGGGGGGGGGGGGGGGGTGAATCAGTTGTGAACTAGTTGTCAATAAATTGTAATCCACATGCAAATTATTCCAACTTAAACTTAGTGCCGGTAAACCAAAATTAAGTTCCAATAAAACAGATTAACATTTATAGCAGTACAGGTTTAGCTTAATGCATGAAACATAAAGAGAAACAACATCCACAACATATGACACAAAGATTTTGACGTGGAAACCCGGTAAGGGAAAAATGACGGTGGGAAACCTTACCCACAATCAAATGATACTACTGTGGATAGTAAGTGTATACAAATGGGGTTTGCACATGCAGAAAGGCCAACCGCTTAGAGCTCACTTCTCAATCACAAAATAGGAGTCACACTGACTACACAATTGGATGGTTAAATCCAATGATAATGTACTTCTCAAAATAACATCTGCAATGCTGGATTCAGTACAGGTTTAAGCTCTAAACATGAGTGTCAAACACCTTCATAACCTTTCCTTCAACCTTCAAATAATCTCTGTGTGATTCACACAAGGATCTTCTTATTTTTTCTCTTCAATGTTCAAACACACTCATACCATATCCCATATCCGATCTTCAATAAGATCTTACAATCATATATACAAAACGTAAGACCAAATGTATAGGTTGGCTCACTAAAGATATTACAATTAAATTAATTACAAATGTCTTGATGTGATACAACATGTCGGCTCAATACATTTACCATATTTTCCAATCAATAAACCATCTCCATAACGTGTCGTGCTGATCTGGAGTACCGGTCCATAACCTAGACCTATCTGCTGGTAAAGGAAAATATGTCAACCCGATGAGACCAATAAGCAAAACACCAAATCCAAACTTCCACTCCATGTCTTTGGCATAACCAAATTATCTTCAAGTTATCATCATTTTTGGTGAACCATATAACCTATTGGTGAACATATACCAATGATTGTGCATAAGCCACTAACCATACCAGTGAACATAATATAAACTTCCAAGAAGACAAGTGTTGACATCAATGACAAAACTAATGCAACACATGACGAAGTCATCCATAATACCAATAATCTCCCCCTTTGGCATTGATGGCAACACTAGATGGAAAAACATCTAAGTGCCAAGAACAGAATGCCAAAAACCAATAAACCAACAATCTCCCAAAGATAGATCAATACAAAGTTCTGTAACAGAAACATAAACCAAAACCAAAAATACATATATCCAAAGAGTATATCTCTCCCTCAAGGAATAATGTTTTTCCATAGATATCTCTCCCCCTTTGACATCAAATGCCAAAGCAGTTAAGTTTTCAAAACATAACATTCAGCCAACTACTCCTCCTTAGAAGTAGCTCTCCTTCATCAAAGTAGGAAAAAGATTTTTCTATTAGTCCTTGCCGGTTTGATGCCAATTTTCATCATTCAAGTCTCTGCCGGTGGGGAAATTACCCCAAGTTGCTCTCTGATATATTCAAATGTTTCTTTAGGCAAAGGCTTTGTAAAGATATCTACAATTTTCTCTTTAGTATTCACATAAACCAATTTCACTTCATTTGCTTCAACATTCTCTTTCAAAATATTGTACTTAATAGAAACATGTTTTGTCTTAGAGTGAAATACCAGATTCTTTGATATATCAATTGCTACTGAATTACCACAATAAATGATTATTGGTTCTTTGCATTTTACCTTTATATCCTTCAACATTTGCTTGATCCATAATACCTGAGTACAATTAGTTGCTGCTGCAACACATTATGATTCTGCTATAGATAATGATGTACAAGTCTGCTTCTTGCTTATCCATGAAATCAATCTTTTGCCAAGAAATAATGCACCGCCAGTGGTACTCTTTCTATCATCTACATCTCCTACCCAATTTGCATCAGTGTATGCACATAAATCAAAATTTCATCCTTAGGATACCATAAACCAAGATTTGTTATGCCTTGTAGGTACCAGAAAATCCTTTTAACTGTTGATTCATGATTTTCTTTAGGATTGCTTTGAAATCTGGAAACAATACATACTGCATTCATTATATCAAGTCTTGTTTCTGTCAAATACAATAAACCTCCAATCATAGTTTTTTTATCTTGGATTAATAGGAGTTGAATCATCCTTCAATGCCAATTTATCAGTTGTAGTCATAGGAGTGCTTACCAGTTTGGAATTTTCCATACCAAATTTCTTCAAAAGTTCCTTCAAGTACTTTGTTTGACATATGAATATAGCTTTATCTGTTTGTGAAATTTACAAGCCTAAGAAGAATTTTATCTCTCCAATCATAGACATTTCAAATTCTTCCTACATCTTGTTAGCAAAGTCCTTACATAATCCATCTTCACCTCCAAAAATGATATCATCCACAAATACTTCAAGAACCAAAATATCATCATTGGTAACTTTGTAATACAAATTGCTATCAGCATTACCATTTGTGTAACCAAGCTTCAAAAGATATTTATCCAATCTAGCATACCAAGCTTTGGGAGCTTGCTTCAATCCATATAAAGCTTTCCTTAACCTGCAAACCATATCCTTGTTATCTGTCAAATAAAATCCATCAGGTTATTCAATGTAAACTTCCTCCTCTAGATCTCCATTCAAAAATGCACATTTTACATCCATTTGATAAACTTTATAGTTCTTATGAGCTGCAAATGCAAGAAATAGTCTAATTGCCTCAATTTTGGCTACCAATGCAAAGGTTACATTATAATCTATTCCTTCTTTTTGTGAATAACCTTTACAAACTAATCTTGCTTTGTTCCTGATTACTTCTCCATCTTCATTAAGTTTATTTTGATATACCCATTTAGTTCCAATTACATTTTTGTCTTTAGGCCAGAGAACTAATGTCCAAGTATTATTCTTTTCAATTTGTTCTAATTCATGTTCCATTGCTTTTATCCAATGTTCATCCTAACATGGTTCAATAATAGATGTTGGTTCAACTTGAGAAATTAAATATACCTCTTCATTTTCCAATCTTCCTCTAGTCATAACACCTTGATTCTTGTTTCCAATTATCCGATTCTTTGAATGATTCAATCTTACATACCTAGGTTTGTTTTGATTTACACTTACATGCTGATGTTCTTCAGTCACAGTTGAGTTTTCTGATGATGCCGGTGTGACTGAGTCTTCACTATGTACCAATGTAATCCATGTCGATTCATTTATAATCATGTCAACTGCTGGTTCTACAGATCTTGAATCTCCTCTAAAGTGTTCATCTATCTTCACATTAGTACTCTCAATGATTTTTTGTAACCTTTTATTATAACATCTATATGCCTTGCTTTTAGATGAATAACCAAGAAATATTACTTCATCACTTTGAGGATCAAATTTGCCAATATACTCATCTCTTCTAATATAACATTTGCTTCCAAATATTTAGAAATACTTAAGAGTATGAATATGACCAAACCATAGTTCATAAGGGGTCTTACCGGTTTCACTTTTGATGTGAACTCTGTTGAAAGTATAAACCATTGTATTCACTGCTTCTGTCTAGTACACACGAGGTGGTTTTGCTTCCATCAACATGGTTCTTTTTGTATCCAGAATAGTTATGTTCTTCCTTTCCACAACTCCATTCTGCTTTGGTGTCCGAGGTGCTGATAGTTGTCTTTTGATTCCAGTCACTTCACAGAATGCATTAAATTCTCTAGATGTAAATTCTCCTCCTTGATCTGATCTTAGACATTTGATTTTCTTGCCGGTTTCATTCTCTACCATTGCCTTGTATATCTTGAATCTTTCAAAAGCTTATGATTTCTCCCTGAGAAAAGTAACCCAACACATTCTAGAATAATCATCAATTATTAGCATAAAGTATCTATCTTCCTGTAGACTTCTTGTTCTTGCTGGACCACATAAATCAGTATGAATTAAATCAAGAATACTATTGGATTTCTTAGTAATTATCTTAAATTTTGTTCTAACTTGTTTTCCCATTTGACATTCCTTACATACCAGATTATGAGGTTTGACAATCTTAGGTAAATCCCTTACTGCCTTAGTTGAACTGATCTTTACAATGCAATCAAAATTCACATGACAGAGTCTTTTATGCCATGACCAACTTTCATCAATGTGTGCAATCAAACATGTCTTATTACTGGTATTCAAGTGAAAGATATTACCTTTAGTTTGATTACCGATTGCAATCTCCAATCCAGTTCTATTTATGATTTTTCATTTACCATTCTTGAATTGTAACTGAAATTCTTTTTCAACTAACTGACCAACACTCAAAAGATTATGCTTTAAACCTTCTACATAATAAACATTGTCAGTATTGTGCTTACCATCCAAAGATAGAGTGCCTCTTCCTTTGATTAAACAATCTTTATCATCTCCAAACCTTACTAGACCTCCATGAATTTCCTGAAAAGATAATAATTTGCTTTTATTACTAGTCATATGATGCAAGCATCCACTATCTATTATCCATTCATCCTTTTTCTCATTTTTTGATGCCAGTTCCTGCTCTACCGGTTTGACAATAGGTTCCGGTTGATCTTCTTTTATTGCAACAAAATCCCATCCATTATCTGTTGGATCTTCATCTAAATCATCTGTAACACCTTCATCTACATAGTAACATGACTTATCTCTGTTTTTCTTAAATCTATATCTCTTATATTCAGGGTTAGGCTTATATGTTCTTTTTGCTTCCTCCCTTAATCTTGCATGTCTATCAGGACATCTAGAAGCTATATGACCAACTTTATTGTAATTAAAACATTTGAAAGGTGCTTTACATTCATACTTACTTCATGCTGGACCTTTAGGCATCTTCCTTGCAAATAGTGCTTCAAGTTCTTCAAGTTCTTTTGCATAAAGTGCTTTCCAACCAATTTTATCAGATGATGATGCTGATGCTCATGATGATGCTTTGAAAGCTAAATTAGTCTTTACAGTAGCAACAAGACCAAATTCCTAAAGCTCAAATGCTAAAAGTTTTTCAACCAAAGTATCTCTAGAAACTAAAGTATTAGGCATTGTTCTCAACTCATTAATAGTAGTCACTTTTATTTTGTAAGCCATTGGCAATGCTCTTGAAACTTTAGACACAATTTCATCTTCACTTAAGGATCCTCCACAAAATTGTATTCCTAAAACAATTTCATTAACTCTTTCCATAAATGTGGAAATTCTTTCATCTTCTTCCATTTTAAAATTTTCATACTTGACCCGGTAACATTCCAGTTTTGCAATCTTGACAGTGGTATCACCTTCATTCAGTGTTTCCAGCTTATCCCAAATAGCTTTAGTAGTAGATCAGTCTGATAATCCCATGATTTGCTAATCTGATAATGTGCTTAGAAGTGATTCTCTTGCTTTGCAATCATTGTCCATGTCCTTAGCCAATGTTGTTGGATGAGGTTGATTCGGAATAGGAGCAACATAGCCATTCTTTGTAACATCCTATATATCTTTTCCAATGCAATTCAAATGTGTTTCCATTTTGATCTTCCATATACTATTGTTATTTCCATCAAGATTCAGACTGTCCTTCCTAAAAATATTTGTTGCCATAAGATCTCCTCAAGTTGTTAGGCTTCTACAAAAAGAGAACTTAGCTCTGATACAAATTGTTAGGAACCGGGAAGGACAACTGAGAGGGGGGGGGAATTAGTTGTGAACCACTTGTCAATAATTTGTAATCCAAATGCAAATTATTCCAACTTAAACTTAGTGCCGGTAAAATAGATTAATAGTTATAGCAGTACTGGTTTAACTTAGTGCATGAAACATAAAGAGAAACAACAACCACAACATATGACACAAATATTTTGATGTGAAAATCTGGTAAGGGAAAAACCATGGTGGGAAACTTTACCCACAATCAGATGACACTACTGCGGATAGTAAGTGTATACAAATGGGGTCTGCACATGTAGAAAGGTCAACCACCTAGAGCTCACTACTCAATCACAAAATAGGAGTCACACTAACTACACAATTGGATGGTTAAATCCAATGATAATGTACTACTCAAAATAGAATCTGCAATGCTGGATTCAGTACTAGTTTAAGCTCTGAATATGAGTGTCAAACACCTTCATAACCTTTCCTTCAACCTTCAAATAATGTCTGTGTGATTCACATAAGGATCTGCTTATTTTTTCTCTTCAATATTTGAACACCCTCATACCATATCCCATATCCGATCTTCAATAAGATCTTACAATCATATATACAAAACCTAAGACCAAATGTATAGTTCGGTTCACTAAAGATATTACAATTAAATTAATTACAAATAAGTCTTGATGCGATACAACATGTCGGCTCAATACATTTACCATATTATCCAATCAATAAACCATCTCCATAATGTGCCGTGTTGATCTGGAGTACCGGTCCATAACCTGGACCTATCTGTTGGTAAAGGCAAATTTGTCAACCCGATTAGACCAATAAGAAAAACACCAAATCCAAACTTCTAGTCCATGTCTTCGACATAACCAAATGATCTCCAAGTTATCATCACTGTCGGTGAACCATATAACCTACTGGTGAATATATACCAGTGACTATGCATAACACACTAACCATACTGGTGAACATAATATAAACTTCCAAGAAGACAAGTGTTGACATCAATGACAAAACCAATGCAACACATGACAAAGTCATCCATAATACCAACACTTTACATTTCCATCTTTCATAACACATGATATCAATTATGGTTACATAAATATGCTCCAAGAATCCAAGCTCATGATGAGATACTATAGATCCAAATCCACACACGCTAACATCCATGAAGAATATCCCAATGGTAGAAGGCATCAAACCACCCAACCATGTGGAACCAAAGGAACCGCCCCCCATTCTAGGAGATGAGATAAGGTTCCAACTCACACTCAAGACCTAAGCTGAAAGCTGACACATAACAACCATAAGATACAACATAACACTACAAGACTCCAACATAAGAATATAACATCAAAATACATCACATAGATAAATCAAAGCAATCAACCTCCAGAGGAACAATAAACAGCAAGGCATATGGATAATGGACACATGTGGGGTAGAGTGTCATCACATGCTAACCTCATGTGGCATCCATCCCCACCTTGGAGTCACTCAAGAGAGATCGGGTATACCGCTCCAACGGTCTTCCCAATCTATGATCCCAAAAAACACCTCACTGGGTCCGTCCAATTGGGGCATATAAAAACATATTCTTTATCTTGATTAGGTGAATTCCTAATTACCCAAACCACTAATCAATTATTAATAATTTTATAACTTGCAAATTAAATCATAAACTCTTCATGTGTTTCCATCAAGTCTAGACCCCCTCCTAGAGGCCTAATGCTCAAGACCCTGGTCCACACATGCAAGAGCCCACTCTCCCAACCATGGACCATAGCCATAGGGTAAAACACAACAAAAGAAAACATAATAACAACATTAAGCTCAACATAGAAAGCATCCAAAAATCATTACAAAACTAATACAACTGGATCACAAAGACAACCATCAACATACAACCAAGAGCCACTTAACAAGGATCAAACCATAAGCTCATAATGCCAAAATGCAATAATAAAGAGAGCCTCAAGAATGTCAAGTACACATAAAAAGGGGCAATACATAAATCCAATAGCATAGAATGATCCTCCATAGCGAGGCACAACATAACCTCTCGCTGGAGCTACAATTAACCATCCTCAATAGAAAGGAATCACTCAACTTGTTGGAGAAACATATCAAAACCTCACCAAACAAGCACAAAAATGCTTGCCGAAGCCCAAATGGATTCACACATATCACAAACGAATGGCACAATGCCCCAAAACCATCAAACATAACAAAACAATCCTCTGGAATGAAGACCAAGCGGAGAAATCAACTGAGGGACTCAAAAACCAACCCAAAAATCTGCTGACACTACTTTGGCACTATTGAAGCCCAGTGTAGCGCTATTGTAATAGGGGACCAACTCATGGAAAATGGGATACAAAGATACTCAAATTTGCCCAGATTCAGGCATGGGTTTTGCAATGGTATAAATACGACCTAGAAGTCACTAAAAGCCAATAAGAAACCAAAACAAAGCCTTGTTAAGGACAACAATAAAACACATCAAAGAATTCCAACTTATATCAACAATAACTTGCACATAAATGATTACAGACATAGCCACTCTAGATCTAATCAAACCAAATGGACACAAGACCGGGTATGCAACAACAAATAAACCTCACAAAACCAACCATTACCACAATGCATTCACAGGAAACATATAATCAACATATCAACATACACAAATGCCCTTTTCTAGCAATACAAGACACAGATTCATAAAATCATATATAAATTTTTTTCCCAAAATATTACTCCCAATTACTAATAATAGAATAATCATTCATTCCCAAATCTCCCCAAACAATCTTTTAGTAGTCACGAAGAAAATAACTCTTTTCAAAAATCAAAATGCAAGAATGGAAAAAGATCTCCAACCTGGAAGTAGAGCGATGGTAATGCAATCATAGAAGAGAAAAAATCCAAACCAACAAGCTTTCCAAAATTCAACCCAACCAAGCAATTCTAAAATCCAAAACTCGCAAAAATACATCTAGAAGCACACACACAAAAACGCTGACAAAGCCAATAAATAGAATCTCATTCAAAGCTACAGAAGAATATCCACCAACCAAAATATTTCAATAAAATATATTCTATACCAACCCCCCTTCCAAAAATCAAGGTAAGAATATAAAATAATAGGGTATGTATAAACATAATATTTAATTACTCAATTAGTAACAAGAGAATGTAATAATAATAATATAATAAACAATAATAGTAAATTAAAGCCCAATTAAAGAAATCAAAGGCAATATAAATAAATGCTCCAATTAAATATAAAACCACAAATAATATAAATAAATAAACAAATAATTAAATAATATTATCCTCACAATCACAACTCCCAAGAGGGCCAATCATAACAAGGGATAGGTACATGAATAATAGCAAATAAATAAAATAACAATGCAAATAAATAAATAAATAATCAATAAAGAAGATAAATAAATAAATGTACAGATATACATAAATACCCATCTAGTAATAAAACAATAAATAAATAAATAATAAAATAATCTAATAAATCAAAAGCTCAAATAGTAAATGAAAACCAAATAAATAAATAATAAATAACCAATAAATAGATGAGCCAAAAATAAATAAATAGATAAACAATAAACAAATAATTAAATGTATAGATACGTATAAATGCTCTAGCCAATATAATTTAAACTCAATACTATAAATATCTTCCACATACATATAAAATAATCAAATAAATAAATAAATGGATGTACAAATAAGCATAAATACTCAACTAATATAATTCCACCAATTAATTATTAATTAATTATAAACTCTCAGTAAATAAATATGTATAAATATATTGTATTCATACTAACCATTATTTAATAATTTACACCAATGGCTATATGTAGTAATTGATTAATTAATTTCCACAATTCCAAATAACCAATAAAATATAAATCCATAAAATAAACATTAATGAGTAATAATTCTCCAATAATAATAATAATCGCACATTAATATTAAATATTAATGTCATCTATTGATTTAATTTAATATTTATAAACTATATAAACCAATTAATTATTAATTAATAAATAATCACAAACTCACAAGGTAACTCGACATAAGGTTGAACAATATACCACATGACGCAGACCAATGACTCAAGTCAAGACACTAATTAACAAGGGTATCAACTTAAGCCTAGAGTATAAGAGGGAAACACATGCCATCTCCAACAACTTGCCATTGGGATAAAGACGTGCTCAAACCTGTGAGACTAAGTGGAATCGATGTTTGGTACCTGCAATCCTGCATTCACCACTAAATACAATACAATATTTATACAACACATATACATCATAACAGACAAGTGATAGAGAATCACAACGTCATATCATGCTTGCATTGAGTGGTATGGCATCGTCTCTAATCACGAAGACACTAGACAAAAATCACAAACATCGTAGCATCAACTCGGTCGTCATAATCATGAATTAGGGTTAGCATTATTATAATGTCATAAAAATCCCATAAGCAATATGGTTCGTCATGAATAATAATTAAATATAGATCTATCATCATATCTAATACAATCATGAAATAGGGTTAGTACATAACATGATACCATCAAATCATCATAAAATAGACTAAGCTAGATCAATATATTCCTTTGATGTACAAAAAGACAAGATGAATCAGGGAGGGGCACTACACAAAGCCTATGTGATCCATGGTAGAGGTTCTATTTCCTTTGATGGTAAGCATAATGTTGATGATGTCTTGTATGTTGAAGGTTTGAAGCATAATCTCTTAAGTGTTGGACAGACGGTTGACAAAGGTTATGATTTGCAATTCAAGAATGAAAAATGCAAGATCCTAAATGCCTTCGATATAGAGATTACATTTGGAACTAAGACTAAAGGTAATATCTTTCATTTGAATGCCGGTGAGAAAAGTTACTTGATTGCTCAAATTGATAAAATATGGTTATGGCATAGGAGAATGTGTCATGTTAATTTTAATTCAATTATTAAGATCAGTTCTACTCAAGCTGTTAGAGATTTGCCTAAAATTGTTAAGCCTGCTAATCCGGTATGCAAGGAATGTCAAATGGGAAAGAAAACAAGGATTTCTTTCAAGAGTAAGCAATATACATCTAATGGATTACTAGATATTGTGCATACTAACCTATGTGGACCTACAAGTATAAGAAGTGTGCAAGGTGACATATATTTCATGTTAGTGATTGATGATTATTCTAGGATGATGTGGGTTGCCTTTTTTAGGGAGAAATTGGAAGAATTGGACAAATTCAAGATATTCAAAGCAAAGGTTGAGACTGAGACATGACTGAAGGTGAAATGTCTGAGATCTGATAGAGGAGGAGAATTTTGTTCTGGTGAGTTTGATTTATTCTATGAGAATCATGGGATTAGATGATAATTATCTACTGCTATAAGCCCACAACAAAATGGAGTTGTTGAAAGGAAGAACAAGACTATCTTGGATGTTGCAAGGAATATGCTGATTGAAGGGAATGTTCCGAAGATCTATTAGAGAGAAGTTGTTAGAACTATTGTTTACACATTCAACCGAGTGCATATAAAAGGTGATACTGGTAAGACTCCTTATGAGCTATGGTTTGGTCATGTTCATATTGTGAGATATTTCAGAATTTTTGGAAGCAAGTGTTATATCAAGAGAGATAAGGATATAGGAAAGTTTGATGGAAGAAGTGATGAAGGAATTTTCTTGAGATATTCAACAAAGAGAAAATCCTACCGGTGCGACAATAAGAGATTGAGAAAGATAGTGGAAAGTTAAAATGTGAAGGTTGATGAGAACTATGGAAAAGAAATCAGAGCATGTGGATATGATGATGATCAGGATGTTGTTTTAACACTAAATCAGACTGAAGAATTGAAGCAAAATGATCCGGTAGAGACTTTTAACCCGAATATTATTGTTGTTGGTAGAGAGGTGCAGGAACCTAAAAATCAGAATAATTAGAAGACTCTGAGGTATGTAAGATTGAATCATTCTGAAAATCAGATCATTGGTGATAAAAATAAAGGTGTGATGACTACGAGAAGACTAGTTGCTGAAGAGGTATGTTTGATTTCTAAAATTGAACCTAAAGATGTTGTTGAGGCCCACAAAGAGGAAAATTGGTTGAAGGCTATGGAAGAGGAATTGAATTAAATTGAAAAGAATAACACATGGGAACTTGTACCTAGACCTAAAGACAAGAATGTGATTGACACTTAATGGGTATTCAGGAACAAACTGAATGAAGTCGGTGAAGTTGTTAGAAATAAAGCAAGACTGGTATGCAAAGGATATTCACAAAAAGAAGGGATTGATTATGAGGAGACTTTTGATCCAGTATCTAAACTTGAAGCTGTTAGACTATTGCTTGCATATGTTTCTTATAAGGATTTCAAGGTATATCAGATGGATGTCAAGTCAACCTTTTTGAATGGTGATCTTGAGGAAGAAGTCTACATTGAGCAACCTGGTGGATTTTCATTATCAGATGATGGAGATATGGTATACAAACTGAAGAAAGCTCTTTATAGATTGAAATAAGCTCCTAGAGCCTTGTATGCTAGATTGGATAAGTATTTACTAAAATTGGGATTTAGTAAAGGTACTACTGATAGTAATCTATATTTCAAGATTGAGAATAATAACATTTTGATTGTTGAAGTTTTTTGTTGATGACATTATCTTTGGAGGCGATGATACCTTAAGTATGAAGTTTGTTGGCATTTTGAGTTTGTTATTATTTTGCATCAAGATTGCATTAATGATATGTTGTCATTGATGTCAGTTGAACCGATAAATGGTATTCATGTTATTGCTGATATTGTTGTTTTTGATATTGGCTAGTAACTGGTAAGAAGAGATTTGTGGAAGATGTTGTAAACCTGTATGTTAAGTTTGTGAGTTAAACCAGTGTAAAGGGTTAAACCTTTCTATGTAATGTAATCGGTAATCCCTATCAGCTGTTAAACTCTAACCGACCAAGTTTGATGGTTTGTTATCTGATAAGCGGTAATGATGGAGACACATGTGATCATTTGATTAAGGAGATATTCAAATTGTTTTGGCCCGTTTGTTCTTGTCTAGGGAAGGAGAAAAGTGGATTACATCTAATGCACAACGTGTGATGAGTTACAAAGTCCAATAAAGAAGTGATCATGGAGCGGTTAAAATTGTCTTGAAGAATGTGAAGAGATTGTCATAATTTCTAATGGTCAAGATTGTACCGACTTGTTTGTAATCTCGATGATGAGAATTAGGTTTTTGTTGTGTTACTGACCTAATTGATTTCTATTTAAGGTCGATGAAGTTGTTTGTTAAGGTTGTTGGCAAGGTTGGTTGGAAACCTGTTGAGTGTGTAGTTTCCAAACTGATGGATGGATCTGCACTTTGAGTGAAGGCAGACTGAAGGTTATAAAAGGATCCGATCAAGCAAAAGTAGTGCTATTCAGACAGATCAACTAAACTATTGTTTTCTAACAATTACAACAGAAGTTAAATCCCTTAACCGTGTAACCTCTAACAAGCTTGGTTACTCATTAAATTCTCCAACAAGGTGGTCCATTAGCTTGGATTCTTAAATCCTCCAACAAAGTTACTCCTAATAGGGTATTGTGCTTCTGACAAGGTATATTTGTAAATCCCTTAACCAGGTGATTCCTAACCAAAATTAGTTCTTAACAAGACTTATTGTAAATATCTAATAGGCTTTGGCTCCTAAGAGGGCACACTTCAAAAGAGTTCAGATAGCTATCCTTGTGAGTCTCATCTCACCATGGTTTTTACCTATTTGGATTTTCCACGTATAAACATTTGTATCAAGTGGTGAATGCTTTTGTGGTTGTGATCTTATTTGTTGATTTGGTTAATCTCTGATAAGGCATGTTAAGTAGAAGAATTAAGAGATGAATATGTTGAGTTATGATTAAGCATTGTTGATATTCACAAGATTGAATTTGTTTACTATTAAAGTTATCATAATAGTTAAACCGGTTGATGTCAAGTATTCTTATGAATATTTCTCTTGACTGAGATATGATTACTTTGTTTGACTAAGTTTGAGTTCGAGAACTTTGTATCAGTTTTTCAGTATACTGATTCACTCCCCCCCTGTCAGTATTCTACCAGATACTTATTCTTTCATCATACCATCAATTGGTATCAGAGCATCTCAGGTCCTCTTAAACTAAAAGCCTAACAGCTTGAGGAAAAGATCTTGTAGATCATGATGAAGAAAGAAGGTCCGTAGTTCAACAAAGATAACTATAGAATATGGAGTGATAGAATGAAGATTTACATTAAGAGTCTTGGTAGTTAATATTGGGAACATATAGAAAATAAGTATACTACACCTACTGGACCTCTAACTGATGATCAGAAGAAAGAACAACAAGAAAATCACCAAGCACTAGAAGCTATTATCAGTTCCCTGTCTGATACTGAATATGGAGATGTTCATGGTCTTGAAACTAATCATTTTTAAGGACCAATATAGAAGCACTCCAAAGATTTTTGATGGACAAAATAATAATGAAAAGGACTAATTGGAGTACTTCGAGTTATTATAATAATGAGAGCCTCATTTATTATAATACTTATTTCATCACTTCCCATGCTTTCTAGGTAAATTTGATAGTTCCGATAAGGTTTCTGGCTAAATCATTCTGCAAGTTTCAAAATTTTGCTCTGAACAGCAAAAATATGGGTGGTAACAGGCGGCGATACGAACCGAGCAGCTGCAAAGAATGGAAACAAAAGGAGGAGGTCTGGAGCATCCTGTAGAAGGGTGGTTTTTCGAAATTCAAGGAGAGACTCCATGGACGGGATGGCACGGTTACCAGTTTTTTCTACAAAAACTAGAGAAAGGGTATGCTGAAAATGGGAGACCAGACTATTAAAATTGATGAAGACCTTATTTCCCAAGCCATGAGCCTCAGAAGGGAAGGATGAAACTTCTATAGAGATAGGAAAGTCAGTAAGGAGGCCATTGACAGATATCTGATAACTGAGAAGGAGAAAAAATGCCCGGTGAAGTTAAGTAAAACTTACTACCCACCTAGGGCTTTTGCTAAACCCTGGTGGGAGGTCCTCTTTGTTTTAATGTGCTACATTACATTAGATGGTAGGTTTACAAAAGTTTATCGTTACCATTTCATCTTGCTGAATCTTTTTAGGCATGATGAGAAGGTTAATTTTCCTTATTTTCTGCTTTACTCGATGAATGCCACTATTAAGACCTACAAAGAGAATCCTATGGGGGACACTGTCATGCATCAAGGCTTAATGGTCCTTATTTACGACCATCTCAAGGCCAATCAAATTGCCCGCATGCAACCCTCTATAGAGTTTGAGGAGGATGGGTCTGACTCTGCCTTTTCAGTGGATGAGGAGTCTCACAGTGACCCATCGAGTGATTCTGAGGAGAGAATGGATGTTTCAGATTATGAAATTGGAAAGAAGAGGAAACACATTAAAATTAGACCGTCTTCCTCTAAGGGTAAAAAACCTAAAGGTAGAATCCTCCAGATTAGCCTTTCCTCGGAGGAGGAGTCTCTGAAGACTCAGAGAAGGAGAACCCTCAAGGGTCGCTAAAAAAGAAAACTAAAGTTCACACCCAGACATAAATAAGCACAACAGGAAGGAGGAGAATGTAAAGGAGATGGAGGTTTATAAGCAGGAAAGGATCTCAGAAGTCGAACAAAACCCGAAGAAGGTGACCATGGGTGAGGCTCTTAGGGTTGAAGACACAACTACTATTTGGGACACCCCAAAAAAGGAACAAGATATCCCTAGTAAGGTTGATCCTCCCCCTAACCCTTCTCCAGAGGGTATGCAAGGTTTCATGGATACTATGGAGTGGCTTATAACTGGTTACAAGAAAGTTGTGGACGACAACAAAAAAATCAATAACATAAATTAGATTTTGGAAACCATCAACACTGGGAAAGGGAAGACCATGGCTGATTACATAGAGGACCTAAAAAATACCATTACAAAAATTGAAAACATAAGAGACTCCTTCAACCCTAGATTTGAGAAAATAGAGAAAGATCTACTGGAAAGGAAAAATCTTACACGCTAATGACCAAACTATCTCGGATACTGCCAGTAAAGTCAGCAAAATAGAGGAGTGCCTGAAGAGTATTGCTAAATAGAGTTTAAGCATCTTGAAGATTTTTGCTAGCAACACTAATACTCTCATTAGCAAACTAGACAAAGAGAAGGAGATCCTGGATATTGACCCAGACACTGAAGGTACATGGGATGCTCAAGGACCCAGAACCCGAACCAGAGGCAAAAAGAAAGAAAATAAACCTAACAAGGACATGGAAGATCTCAAAGCTATTGGGGCCACCTATGACCAGTTGGTGAAGAAGGCGGAGGACCTACTGAAGACTATAGTTGTGTAGCGCTTTCCTTGTTTCTTTGCTATTTTTATCTTAGCTGTCTTTTTGGTTAGCTGGCTTTTTGCCAGTCATTTTATAAGCGGTTCTTAAGCTATGGGCTTTTTATTGTCTTATCTTAATCTCTTTTGTTAAAGGTTTTGGTTCTTGAAAACCTATATTTCTAAATTAATTAGAACTATAAGATATTTATAGCGATGATGAACATGTTAAGATTGCTAAAGAGGAGAGTTTAAGAGGCAAGTTTGACAACATAAGAATGTCTGAAGGTGAGAATATCCAACAGTATGGTCAAAGGATTAAAGAGATAGTTCATGAAATAAAGAGTACAGGAGGGAAACTGGAAGATGCCACAATAATCAGTAAGGTACTGATAACCCTGCTACCGGTCTATGCTATTCGAGTTGTAGCTATTCAGGAGCTGAAATCTATTGATAAGACAAAGGTAACTCTTGACTCTATTATTGGAAAACTTCCTGCTTTTGCACTAAATGGCTATGGTGGTAGTATACAGAAATCAGAATCTACATTTAGAGCTTCTATCTCTAACCCATCTGTGAGAAGAAATAGAGATACTGGCCATAACAATGAATCTAGACCCAACAAAGATGCTGAAGATGAAGACAACTTAGTAGAACTTGAAGCATTGTTGGAAAAATGATTGCCTAGAGGCACTGGTAACTATAGAGGTAAGCTACCTTTAAAATGTTTTGCATGCAACAAGATTGGTCATATAGTAGCAAATTTCCCTAATGGTAAAAATGAATACAAGAGAGGCAAATTTAAGAAATACAAGGGTAAAGGCAAGAGAGATTGTCTTGTAGCTATTGACAATGGTGTTACTGATGAAGAATTTGTTGATGATGCTAGTGAAGGTATTGTGTTTTTAGCAATTAAGGAAGAAATATCAAATCAGAAGGCACTATTATCCAGAATGGATAACTCTGATGATTGGATCTTCACATCACATGACCGGTGATCAGAGAAAATTTCTTTCCTTGAAGGAATTTGATGGCGGTGTTGTTAGATTTGGCAATGACTCAACCTGTATGGTTAAAGATAAGGGAGTTATTTCTCATAATGGGAAAAGTAGTGCTGACGATGTCTATTGGGTTGAAGGCCTAAAACACAATCTTCTTAGTGTGGCACAACTTAATGATAGAGGATACCCACTAGAATTTAGAAATGGTATATGCAAAATCTTTAACAACAAAGGAGAATTGATTGCAACCGGTAAACAGACCAGAGGTAATCTATTTCATCTCAATCCTAAAGTTAGCAACTGTTTGATTGCAAAAATAGTTGATAGCTGGCTTTGGCATAGGAGATTTTGTCATATTAATTTTGACAATATTATTAAAGTAAGCAAGTCTAAGACAGTAAGAGGTTTGCCTCAACTAGATAAACCAATCAATGCTCTTTGTAAAGAATGTCAACTAGGAAAGATGCCTTCTTCAACTTTCAAGAGCAAGTCCTTCTCAGCAGAGCACTTGTTAGATTTGGTTCATACAGATCTATGTGGACCAATAAGAACAAGAAGCATTCAAGGTGACAGATACTTTATGATCTTCATTGATGATTGTTCAAGGATGATGTGGGTCACATTCTTGAAGGATAAAAATGAAGCTTTTGGTAAATTCAAGGCATTTAGAGCCTTAGATAAGAAAGAGAGTGGAAAAAAGATAAAATGTCTAAGAATAGATCAAGGTGGTGAATTCACTTCTACAGAGTTCACTAAATATTGTGATGATAATGGTATCAAGCGACAACTTTCTGCACCAAGGACACCACAACAGAATGGTATAGGAGAAAGAAACAACCGGTCAGTGGTTGAATCTGCTAGGACTATGTTGATACAAGGTGGTTTATCAAAAACATTTTGGAAAGAAGTTGTAAGTATAGCTATGTACACAATGAACCGAGTTCTAGTAAAAATAGGTAAGGACAAGACCCCATATGAGTACTGGTATGGGAGATCACCTGATGTTATCTATTTTAAAATATTTGGTAGAAAATGTTTTATTAAAAGAGGTGATTACATAAGCAGATTTGAAGCTAAGAGTGATGAAGGCATATTTCTTGGCTATTCTATGAAGAGTAAGGCCTATAAATACTTCAACAACCAGACACAAAATTGTTGAAAGTGCTGATGTTCATGTAGATGAATGTCCTGAAATTCCAAAAGGAACCAGTTTTGAGAAGAAGGATGAAGATCCTTGCATTTTGCTTTTGGAACCTGAAACTGTTAAATCATAAACCAGTAAAGCAAATCCCGATGAACTTTTTCAACCGGAACAAATAAATTCAGAGGAAGATGACAATGATGAAGCTGAACCTGAAGAGAATGATCATGTTATTCCTAGGTATGTGAGGCTGAATCACAGTCCTGAACAGATAATTGGGGATAAGGATGTTGGAGTACTAACTAGAAGGAGAATAAAAGAGTACTCTTGCATGATATCCACCTTTGAACCTAGAAGTGCTAAAGAGGAATTTGGTGATGATCATTGGGTGAAAGCTATGGAGGAGGAGTTAGATCAAATTGAGAAGAACAACATTTGGACCCTGGTACCCCGATCGGTAAACAAGAATGTTATAAGTACTAAATGGGTGTTTAGAAACAAGTTAAATGAAGATGGTGTTGTAGTTTGGAATAAGGCAAGATCAGTATGCAAAGGTTATGCACAAGAAGAAGGAGAAGACTATGGAGAAACTTTTGCACCAGTAGAAAGACTGGAAGGTGTCAGAGCATTGCTTGCATTTGCAGCTCATAAAAAGTTCAAGGTATACCAGATGGATGTTCAGTCTGCATTCTTGAATGGGATACTGGAAGAAGAGGTTTATATAGAGCAGCCTGATGGTTATGCATTGACAGATAAGGAAGACATGGTATGCAAATTGCATAAAACCTTGTATGGATTAAAGCAGGCACCTAGAACATGGTAAGAACAACTTCATACTCATCTGATAAAGATAGGCTTTACTAGAACCAGTGATGACAACAACATTTATCTTAAGTCTGAAGGAGATGAAATACTGGTCAGTGAAGTATTTGTAGATGACATTATATTTGGAGGTAATGATAACATGAGTAATTGTTTTGCAGATGTAATAAAAAATGAATTTGAGATGTCATTGGTAGGTGAAATAAAAAATTTCATAGGCTTACAGATACAACAGATGAAGAATGGTATTTTCAATACTCAATCCAACTATGTGAAAGAGGTTTTGAAGAATTTCGGTATGAGTGACTGTAAACCAATTAGAACCCCAATGGTTACATGTTGTAAATTGTCCAAGGAAGATGCATCTAAGTTTGTAGATGAAAGGGAATACAGGTCAATGATTGGCAAACTACACTATGTTGTTCATAGTCGATCGAATATTGCCCATGCAGTTGGTATTGTTGCTAGATTTTAGAAGAATCCAAAGGAGGCACATCTAATAGCAACCAAGAGAATTTTTAGATATCTGAAAGGTACTGTTGACTATGGGTTATGGTATCGATATGGTGGAAATTTTGATCTGAAAGAATACACAGATGCTGATTGGGTAGGAAACATCGATGATCAGAAAAGTACTACCAGTGGAGCATTATTTTTAGGAGGAAGGCTACTCTCTTGGTGTAGTAAAAACCAGAGTTGCACTTCACAATCTATTGCTAAAGCTGAGTATGTAGCAGCTTATATGAATTGCACACAAGCTATGTGGATGAGGCACATTTTGGAAGGTTTGAAGATAGAAATCTCAGAACCTATAAAGATTTTGTGTGATAATACAAGTGCAATAAACATTTCAAAAAATCTTATTTTGCACGCAAGGACTAAGCACATTGAATTGAAATGTCACTTCTTGAGGGAAAAAGTTCAAAGTAAAGATGTTATCTTGGGGCATGTTTCTACCAAGGAGAAACTTGCAGATATCTTTACCAAACCTCTGCCTAAGACCACTTTCAAGTATCTTAGAAGACAATTGGGGGTTGTCCCTCTTCATGAAGTTAGTTAAGCATGATGCTGATTG